>NW_023425355.1:82827692-83277536 GCF_014108415.1 Molossus molossus | reverse complement strand
TTCTTCAAATATATCCTCTAACCCTTGCTCATTTTCTTCTTTGGGGCCTCCTATGATGTGAATGTTATTACGTTTCCAGTTGTCCCACAGTTCTCTTAAGGTCTTTTCCTGTTTTTTAGTTATTTTTTTCTTTTGATTTTCTGATTGGTTGTTTTTTTTCTACCCTATCTTCTAATTCACTGATCCTGTCCTCAGCTTCCTCTACTCTGCTATTTAGACTTTCCAATGCGTTTTTTATTTCTGATATGTCATTCTTCATTTTTTTTGATGATTTTTTATTTCCAACTGGTTGGTTTTCAACATTTCTATGTCTTTACTCATGGGCACATACTGTTGAGCTTCCTCAAGATCATGGCTCTGAATTCTAGTTCTGTTAACTTGCTTAACTGGAACTCATTTATGTCATCTTCGGTAGCG
Organism: Molossus molossus; assembly: GCF_014108415.1. Taxonomy (NCBI): domain Eukaryota; kingdom Metazoa; phylum Chordata; class Mammalia; order Chiroptera; family Molossidae; genus Molossus; species Molossus molossus. The sequence goes on along the minus strand of NW_023425355.1, from coordinate 83,277,119 downwards.
GTCTCTTGTTCTTTCATTTTGGCTTTTGTTTCTGTGTTTCACCCATTTTGGCTATCACAGTGGGCTTTGGAGCCTGCCAAATTTTACTTGTGGGTGTTGGTGTTCTGTTGTTTGTGGCTCCCCTCTCCTGGGTTGGATAAGGCAAGGAGACCCACTTTAAACAACCACTGTCAACTCTTAACTTTCCTCTACCTGTTTTTTTGCCTGGAGGCTATTGGTAGAGGTCACCTGAAGAACCTAGGTTTCTGAGTGACTAAAAAAACTCCCTCAGGTGCTCAGTGTAAGAGAATTTCCAGAAGGTGGGGCAGATCGCTTGTTGTTAATGGGCCTCAATTAGCATTTAAATGGCCACTGATGGAGTTGAATCTCTGAGGGTGGGGCTGCTGCCTCTCCCAGGGCCCTGGGAAGGAGTAAGATGCACAGTCCTGTGTGTCTGCAATCAGCAAAAGTTCTGAGTACCCTCCAAATCCTGAGTGTCCCCACACAGTTCCAGTCCAGTCTGTCCTCCCTCTGCAGGAGACCAAGGTGAGTGGCTGCTGAAATTTAGCCTCTGTCCAGGCTCTGCACTGTAGATCTGCCTTGAACTTTAACCTGAGGTCACTGCTCCTTGCTAAGGGAAGCCGAGGCGTGTGACAGCTCCTAGCCAAGGGCATTGCACCCAATGAGGTTGTAGGACCCAGCAAGTGTTTAGCACCCAGGCCAAGTGGCTCAGGACCCAGCCAAGGCAGCCGCAGGTCCAAGCCATGGCCACAGGACCCATCAAGGGTGCAGCTTCCAGCTGAAGCCACTGGTCCCATCCAAGGGCGTAGCACCCAGCTGAGGTTGCAGCAACACAGCCCAGGCAGCTGCGGACTGTGGGCTCCCTGCCCCCACTTGCATCCTCGCAAGCCTACCAGGACTGAGTCAGTGTCCCTGCTTTTGTGGTCTTCCAAGCTGCCTTTCGGTTGCCCATTTCTGACGATTTGTCTTTATTTTTGTTGTAATTCCAGTTTGGTCCTGGGAGATGGTTTGTGTAGCTCCCATTCACTCCCCTGTCATTATGTCCTTTGCCTTCTTTGCTTTCATATTTTCTTTTTTTTTTCTTCCCTGTCCTAACGCTTTTGGTCTCATACCATCTAGTATTATTTTTGTGTATATGTGTTTTCTGTTTGTCCTTTAATATTTTTATTTAACCTGGCACTTTTACCATTGCTGATGATATTTTTGTAATGTTCTTTTTGATTTGGTCTTACTTTGCTTTCTCTTATTTACTTTCATATATAAATTTTTTCCTCCCTCTTCTAATTATTTTGGTCTCACTCCTTCTAATATGCTTTGTGTGTGTGTGTATGTGTGTGTTTTAATTTGTTTGTCCATTAATCATTTTTTTTTTATTATCATTATTGATACTGTTCCTTTTATCATTATTGATACTGATTTTTTTTCAGGTTTTTCTAATTTGTCCTGAATTAACCTCGTCTTCTTTAATTTTATTTTTTTCTCCCACTTCTAATTCTTTTGGACTCAGACTTAGTATTCTGTGTGTGTGTGTGTGTGTGTGTGTGTGTGTCTTTTAATTTTTTTTTTTTTTGAGGAAGTTTCTTTTATTATTATTGATGTTGATATTTTAGGGGTGTTTATTTTTTGCTGTGGTCTGGTTTTGCTTTGTTTTTCTTGTTTGTTTGTTTGTTTTTCTATCAACACCTGTATAATGGTTGGCATAACAGGGTCAACAGGGTTGGGGCTTAGACTCATAGTAAAAAACCTGAGGACTGATCCCACTCACAAAATGGACAACAGTAATCAAGAACCAAATTCAACAGAAGAACCCACATAACCAACACAGTGTAATTTCTAGAGCACCCAGCTCAGGAGTTCAAGGAGATTACTCCACTGGGTCCTATTAGAAGGCCACCACACCAAGACTGGGGAGACATAGCAGTTTTATCTAATATACACCAACCAGCCTATGCATCCAACATCCTCACCTGGCCACGGAGTTCCAGATTCCTAAAATGGAGAGACAAAGAAACAATCCCCAAATGAAAGAGAAAAGGAAAACCATCACAAAAGAAGCTACATGAAGTGGAGGCAAGCAGTTTGTCACATAAAAAATTCAAAGCAATGGTTTCAAGGGTGCTCAAACAATTTAGTGAGAATTACAAGTAACAATGAGAACTACACTAGCATAAAAAAAAAAAAAAAAAAAAAAAAAAAAAAAAAAAAAAAAAAAAAAAACAGGTAGAAGCTAATGAATAAAAATCAAGTGGAAATGCAGAATGACATAGCTGATACAAAAAATTCCTTGGAAGGATTTGATAATAGATTAGAGGAAGCTGAAAAACAAATCAATGAGCTAGAAGAAAAGATGGAAAAAAACCCCACTCAATTAGAGAAACAAATGGGAACAAAAAAAGCAAGAGGAGAGTTTAAGGGAGTTTTGGAACACCAGGAAATGAAAAAAAAATTTACATCAGAACGTTACTGGAAGGAGAAGAATTAGTCAAAAAAAAAAAAAGTAGAGAACCTGTTTGAGAAATAATTATAGAAAACTTCCATAATCTGATGAAGAAAAAAGTTATACAAGTCCAGGAAACAGAAAGTCCCAGTCAAGATAAACCCAAAAAGACCCACACCTAAACATATTATAATTAAAATGGCAAATGTTAAAGGCAAAGAAAGAGTCTTAAAGACATCAAGAGACAGTCAGAAAGTTACCTGTAAGGCATCTCCCATTAGACTGATGGTTAACTTCTCAATAGAAACACTGGAGACCATCAGGGAGTGACATGAAGTACACAAAGTAATGCAAAGCAAGTGCCTGAGTCAAAGACTATTCTATCCATCAAGGCTATAATTCAAAATTGACAGTAAAAGAAAAAGATTCACAGACACACACAAAAATAAGCTTAAAGGAATTTACTACCACCAAACTAGGACTGAAAACATGCTAAAGGGACTGTTGCAAGAAGAAGAAGAAATAGGGAGAGAGAGGAACAAAGATATCAAGAATAAAAATGGCAAGAAATAAGTACCTATCAATAACTTTACATTTAAATGGATTAAATGTTCCAATCAAAAGATATAGGATAGCTGAATGGATAAGAAAATGTGAGCCATATATATGCTGTCTACAAGAGACCCACTTCAGAACAAAGTTTCACACAGCATTAAAGTGAAAGGATAAAATATAATTTTCCATGCAAATGGAAACAAACAAAAAATCTGGTGTAGCAATACTATTTCTGAATAATTCAACTTCAAAATGAAGGCCACACGAGACAAGAAAGGGGACTATACAATATTAAAATGATTGGTCCACCCTGGGAACTCTGTAGCCTGCTAAACTCTCCGCTGGAGCTGCACAGACTCGAGGGCCCCAGGGAACTCGGCAGGACCAGGGAACTCGGCGGGAAGTTACTCCTACCACCTCTTGCCACCCTGCATGGGCCCTGGGAACTCTGTAGCCTGCTAAGCTCTTGGCTGAGGTCCACAGACTCATGGGCACCAGGGGACTTGGCAGGACCAGGGAACTCGGCGGGAAGTTACTTCTACCGCCTCTCTTGCCACCCTGCATGTGCCCTGGGAACGCTGTAGCCTGCTAAGCTCTCAGCTGGAGCCGCACAGACTCCTGGAGACCAGGGGACTGGGCAGGATTCTGCTACCAAGGCTTAGTCCTGTGAATTCTGCGTGCTAAGCCCTCGGCTGGCGTTGCGCAGACTTGCGTGGACCAGGGGACTGTGATAGACGCTACTGCCACCTCTGCAGTGTCCCGCTACCGCGGCTCAGTCCTGGGGCTTCTGCTGAGTGCAACCCCCTCAGCTGGTGCCACAGCCACAGCCGCCCTTGGCTGGAAGCAGCACACTCAGGTTAAAAGTCCCAGGTGGCTACAGGACGCAGAGTCCGGACAGAGGCTAAATTGGTAGCAGCCACTCACCTTGGGCTCCAGCGGAGGGAAGGCAGACTGGACTGGAACTGTGTGGGGACACTCGGGTTTTGGAGGGTGCTAAGAGCTTTCACCGAGTGCAGCCATGCAGGACAGTGGTCATTTTAATTTTTCTCAGGGCCCTGGGGAGAGGCGGTGGCACCTCCCTCAGAGATTGAGGGAGGTGCCTCAATGGCCACACCTGGTGGCCATTGAAATGCTAATTGAGGCCCATTAACAACAAACACCTGCCTCACTCTCAGGAAATCCTCATACACTGAGCACCTGAGGGAGTTTTCCAGGCAACTCAGAAACCAAATGTCTGCAGGTGACCTCTACTAATAGCATCCAGGCAAAAAAAGAAAAAAAAGCTAGAGGATAACTACCATTCCCTGGGCGTGGAACACTAACCAGAAAAGCTAAGACTCGACGGTGGTGTTTAAAGTGGGTCCTCCCTGGCACATCCAAACCCAGGAGAGGGAGCCACAAACAGCAGAACACCAACACCCACTGGGAAAACTTGGCAGACTCCAAAACACACTGTGATAGCCAAAATGGTGAGAAACAGAAACAAACGCCAAATGAAAGAACAAGAGACCTCTACAGAAGATGAAATAAATGAGGTGCAGTTAAGCAAGTTAATGGAGCTAGAATTTAGAGCCCTGATGTTGCAGAAGCTCAACAGCATGTGTAAGGATATGAGCAACATCAGTAAAGACATAGAAATGTTGAAAATAAACCAGCTGGAAATGAAAAACCAACAGGAAGAAATGAAGAATGACATATCAGAAATGAAAAACACACTGGAAGATTTAAAAAGCAGAGTAGGGGAAGCTGAGGACCAGATCAGTGAATTAGAAGACAGGCTAGAAGAAATCAACCAATCAGAAAACTAAAAGGAAAAAACGATTAAAAAACAGGAAGAGAGCTTAAGAGAACTGTGGGACAACTGGAAATGGAATAATATCCGCATCATAGAAGTCACTGAAGAAGAAGAAAGTAAGCGAGGGCAAGAGAATATATTCAAAGAAATAGTGACAGAAAAAATCCCTAATTTGGTGAAGGAAGAAGGCATTCAAGTTCAAGAAGCTCAGAGAGCCCCAAGTAAGAAGAACCCAAACAGGCCCACACCAAGACACATAGTAATCAAACTGCCAAAAATTAAAGATGAAGAGAGAAGCCTAAAATGACCAAGAAATAAGCAACAGGTTACCTACAAAGGAAACCCCATAAGGCTCTCAGCTGTCTTTTCACAAGAAACACTACAGGCTAGAAGGGAATGGCATGAAGTAATCAAGGTCATGAAAAACAAGGATCTGAATACAAGACTACTCTACCCAGCAAGGCTATCATTCAAAATAGAAGGTCAAATAAAGAACTTTTCAGACAAAAAAGGCTAAGGGAATACATTAGCACCAAACCAGCACTGCAAGAAATGTTAAAAGGACTGCTGTAATTACCAGGAGAAATGGGAAGGAAAATAGAACCACACTAAACAAAAATGGCAATAAATAAGTACATATCAATAACCACCTTAAATGGAAATGGACTGAATGCTCCCATAAAAAGACACAGAGTAACTGATTGGATAAGAAAGCATAATTCATCTATATGTTGTTTACAAGAGACCCACCTCACAACAACAGACTCACATAGACTGAAAGTGAAGGGATGGAAAAAAAAGTCTTTCAAGCAAATGGAAAAGAAAAAAAAGCTGGGGTAGCAATACTTATATCTGATAAAATAGACTTCAGATTGAAGGCCATAACTAGAGACAAAGAAGGCCACTACGTAATATTGAAAGGATCTATCCAACAGGAAGATATAACCTTGATAAACATATATGCACGCAATATAGGAGCACCAAAATATATTAAAAAACTATTGGAGGACTTCAAAGGAGAAATCGATAGCAGTACAATCATAGCAGGGGACTTCAACACCCCACTCACATCACTGGATAAATCCTCTAGACAAAAATTAGCAAGGAAACAGAGACTCTAAATGAAGCACTAGACCAAATGGATTTAATAGATATCTGCAGAGAACTACACCCAAAAACTACAGAATTCACATTCTTCTCAAGTGCACATGGAACATTCTCAAAAATAGACCACATGTTAGGGCACAAACTAAGTCTCTACAAGTTCAAGAAGATTGAAATTATATCAAGCGTCTTCTCAGACCACAATGGTATGAAACTAGAAATCAATTGCAAGAAGAACATACAAAGACATTTGAACACATGGAAGCTAAATAGAATGTTATTAAACAATGAATGGGTCAACGAGGAGATAAAGGAAGAAATCAAAAACTTCCTGGAAACCAATGAAAATGAAGACGCAACAACACAAAATCTATGGGATGCAGCAAAAGCAGTTCTGAGAGCAAAGTTCATAGCACTACAGGCCTACCTCAAAAAAGAAGAAAAATCTCTAATCGACTACCTAAACTCACAACTTAAAGAACTAGAGAGTAAACAGTAAGAAAACCCCAGAGCAAGTAGAAGGAAGGAAATAGTAAGGATCAGAGCAGAAATAAATGACATAGAGACCAAAAAACAATTCAGAGGATCAATAAAACAAAGAGCTGGTTTTTCGAAAAGATAAACAAGATTGATGGACCCTTAGCTAGACTCACCAAGAAACAAAGAAAGAGAACCCAAATACATAAAATCAGAAATGAAAGCGGAGAGATAACAACTGACACCACAGAAATACAAAAGATCTTTAACAACTACTATGAACAATTATACGGCAACAAATTCAAAAATCTAAGCGAAATGGACAAATTTCTAGAAACACATAGTCTCCCAAAACTGGACCAGGAAGAGATTGAAAACTTGAACAGAACAATAACAACACAAGAAATTGAAGATGTACTCAAGACTCTTCCAGCAAACAAAAGCCCAGGCGCGGATGGCTTCACGGGGGACTTTTACCGAACATTCAAAGAAGAACTAATACCCATTCTCCTCAAACTATTTCAAAAAATTCAAGAAGAAGGAAGACTTACAAACTCGTTTTATGAAGCCAGTATAAGTCTAATTCCAAAACCAGAAAAAGACACAACAAAGAAAGAAAACTACAAGCCAATATCCCTGATGAACATAGATGCCAAAATCCTGAACAAAGTACTAGCAAATCGAATCCAGCAATACATCAAAAAAGTTATCCACTATGACCATGTGGGATTCATCCTGGGATGCAAGGCTGGTACAATATTTGCAAATCCATAAATGTGATACACCACATAAATAAAATGAAGAATAAAAACCACACGATCATATCAATAGATGCTGAAAAAGCCTTCGACAAAATCCAGCCTCCATTTCTGATAAAAACGCTCAGCAGTGTGGGAATAGAGGGATCATATCTAGACATAATAAAGGCCACATATGAAAGACCTACAGCCAACATCATACTCAATGGGCAAAAACTAAAAGCATTTTCTTTAAGAACAGGAACAAGGCAAGGATGCCCACTTTCCCAACTCCTATTTAACATAGTACTGGAAATCTTAGCCACAGCAATCAGACAGGAAGAAAAAATAAAAGGGATCCAAATTGGAAAGGAGGAAGTGAATTGTAATTATTTGCAGATGACATGATACTGTACATAGAAAACCCCAAATACTCCAACAAAAGTTTACTAGACTTAATAAATGAATTTGGCAAAGTAGCAGGATACAAAATTAACGTCAAGAAATCGATGGCATTCTTATACACCAATGATGAACTCACAGAAAGAGAAACTAAGAAAACAATCCCATTTACCATTGCATCAAAAAAATTAAGATACCTAGGAATAAACTTAACCAAAGAAATAAAGGACCTATTCGAAGAAAACTACAGGTCTTTGAAAAAAGGAATAGAGCAAGATATAAAAAAGTGGAAGCACATACACTGTTCATGGATTGGGAGAATTAACATCATTAAAATGTCCATATTACCCAAAGCAATATATAGATTCAACGCAATCCCCATCAAAATACCAATGGCATACTTCACAGAATTAGAACAAGTACTTCAAAAGTTCATATGGAACGAAAAAAGGCCACGAATAGCCACAGCAATCTTGAAAAGGAAGAACAAAGTTGGAGGGATCACAATACCAGATTTCAGGTTATACGACAAAGCCTCTGTAATGAAAACAGCCTGGTACTGGCACAAAAACAGGTATATAGACCAGTGGAACGGAATAGAGAACCCAGAAATGGACCCAAGGCAATATGCTCAATTAATATTTGACAAAGGTGGCAAGAGCATACAGTGGATAAAGGACAGCCTCTTTAATAAATGGTGCTGGGAAAATTGGACAGCTACTTGCAGAAAAATTAAACTAGACCATCAACTTACACCCTACACTAAAATAAACTCAAAATGGATAAAAGACTTAAATGTAACTCATAAATCCATAAAATTCCTAGAGGAGACTGTGGGCAACAAATCTCAGACATCATACGCAGCAGAATTTTTACTGACACATCACCTAAGGCAATAGAAACAAAGGAGAAAATGAACACATGGGACTACATCAAACTCAAAAGCTTCTGCACAGCGAAAGATACAATCATCAAAACGGAAAGGCTACCCACTGTATGGGAGAGCACAATTGCCAATGATATATCATATAAGGGGTTAATTTCCAATACATATAGAGAGCTCATACAACTCCACTAAAGGAAGACAAAGAATTCAATTAAAAAATGGGCAGAAGAACAAAAAAACCCCTTCTCAAATAGGACATACAAATGGCTAAGAAACATATGAAGAAATGCTCATCATCAATAATCATCAGAGAGATGCAAATCAAAACAACAATGAGGTATCACCTCACATCTGTCAGAATGGCCACCATCAACAAATCATCAAACAACAAGTGTTGGCGAGGGTGTGGAGAAAAGGGGACTCTAGTACACTGCCGGTGGGAATGCAGACTGGTGCAGCCACTATGGAAAACAATATGGTGTCACCTCAAAAAATTAAAAATTGATCTTCCACTTGACCCAGTGATCCCACTTCTAGGAATTTACCCTAAGAACATAAAACACCAATCAGAAAGAATATATGTACCCCCATCTTTGTAGCAGCACTAGTTACAATCGCTAAGATCTGGAAACAGCCCAAGTGCCCATCAGTAGACGAATGGATTAAAAAGCTGTGGTACATATACACAATGGAGTACTACACAGCGGTAAGAAAGAAAGATCTCTTATCCTTTGAGACTACATGGAGGGACCTGGAAAGTATCATCCTAAGTGCAACAAGCCAAACAGCGAAATACAAATTTCATATGATCTCACTTATTTGTGGAATATAATGAACATAACAGTTTGAGGAATGGGGTAGTCCCAGAGACGCGGAAGCGGGGTACAGACTGACAATCCCCTAAGGAGTGGGGAGGTGGGAGAGGGATGAACCACAGAACTTATACGCATGTATGCATGAACAGTGGACATGGACAACAATCTGGGGAAGGGGCAGGGAGGGGGGGGGAAGGGGGAATCAGTGGGGAAAAAAAGGAGAATCATCTGTAATAAAAATTAATCAATAAAAAATAAATTAAAAAAAAAGATAAAGAAAAAAAAGAAATAAAATCAATAAAGAAAAAAAACATTAAAAAAACTAAAAAATAAAATAAAATAAAATAAAATGATTGATCTCAAATGAGGATATAACCCTGGTAAACAAAAAGGCACCAAAAATAGGAGTTCTAAAGGACTTCTGGAGGACTTCGGGGAGAGATCAACAGTAATACAATCATAGTTGGGGAATTTAACACCCCGCAATATCACTCTACAGGTCTTTCAGACAAAAATTATCAATAAAACAGGGACCCTACACAATGCACTAGATCAGTTTAATTTAATTAATATTTACAGAACATTTTACCCAAAGATGCAAAATATACATTCTTCTCAAGTGCACATGGGACATTTTCAAAGATAGATCACATGATAAGACACAAGTTCACACACTAAGTCTATACAAGTTCAAAATAATTGAAATCATATTAAGCTTATCAGAACACAATGGGATAAAACTAGAAATCAATTATACAAAACATTTTAAACATATGGAGGTTAAATAGCATGTTATTAAACAGTAAATGAATTATCAATGAGATATAGAAAGAAATTCAAAAATTCCTTGAAACTAATAAAAATGAACACACAACAACACAAAATGTGTTGGACACAGTGAAAGCAGTCCTGAGAAAAGTTCATAGCAATAAAGGCCTACCTCAAGAAAACAGATAATTTTCTAACAAGCTATATAAACCTATAACTTCATTTTCTAACAAACTATATAAACCTATAACTTAAAGATTTATAAAAAGAACAAAAGGGGGATGTGAAAATGGAGGCAAAGTAAATAGAAGGTACACAGATGATCTCCTAGAGCCAAATGGGAATTACAACTAAGATAAAGAAAATTTCTCAAAAAGAAAAAGCAACAGAAAAGCATCAAAGCATCAGAAGAGGTAACTATAACCAGGGACACTGGTACAATCTGCAGAGGCACAGGAGAGTGGTTGGATGGAAGACCATGGACAGCAGCAGTCTTAGCTGTGAGCAGTGACCTTGGGGAATAAAGACCAAGCCTGCTCCACAGTGCAGAAAGCTAGCACAAAGCTCTAAAATAGCCACAGCCACTCACTTTGGGGCTACAGCAGAGGGAGGGTAGACTGGGCTGGAATTCTGTGGGGACACCTGGGACTTGGAGGGCACTCAGAATTTTTGGTGAGTTGCAGCCACAAAGGATAGTGGCCAGTGTGCTCCTTGCCAGACCTGTGGGAAAAAGCAGCAGCCCCACCTCTGAGAGATTTAGCCTTTCCAAGGTAAGGCAAAGAAATACAAATTGAGGCTCATTAGCAACCAGCATCTATCCCACCCTCTGGACATCCTATTATACAGAACACCCGGACTACATTCCAAGGCACTAAGTAACTGAAACTATTGCCTCCAAGAAAAAGGTAGAGGATAACTGAACCATTCCAGGGCATGAAAATCTACTCAGGAAAGTAAGACTTAACAGTGATGTTTAACATGGGCTCACCCAGGCCAATCCAAACCCATTAGATGGGGCCACAAACAGCAGAACATCAACACCCACAGAAAAAAATTGGCAGGCTCCAAAACCCACCGAAATATCCATAATGGTGAAACAAAGATACAAATGTTGTTTACAAGAGACTGACTTCACAACAAAAGACTCACATAGGTTGAAAGTGAAGGGGACAAAAAAATCTTTCAAGAAAAAAAAGCCGGTGTGGCAATTCTCATATCTGATAAAGTACATTTCAAAATGAAGGCCATAACTACAAACTAAAAAAGCCACTATATAATATTGAAAGGATCTATCCAACAGGAAGTTATAACCTTGGTAAACATATATGCACCCAATATAGGAGCACCAACATATATTAAAAATATTCTGGAGGACTTCTAAGAAGATATTGACAGCAAAACGATCATAGCAGGGCACTTCAACAACATGCTCACATCACTGGAAAGATCATCTAGACAAAAAATTAACAGGAAAATGCAGACTCTAAAAGAAGCACTAGATCAAATGGATTTCAAAGATATTTACAGAGAATTACACCCCAAAACGGCAGAATTCATATTCTTCTCAAGTGCAAATGGGACATTATCAAAGATAAACTACTTGAAAGGATAAAAATTAAGTCTCTACAAGTTCAAAAAGATTGAAATTATATCAAGCATTTTCTCAGAACAAAATGGCATGAAATTAGAAATCAATTGCAACAAGAACATGCAAAGACATTTGAAAACATGGAGGCTAAATAGCATGTTATTGAACAAAAAATGGGTTACCATGGAGATCAAGGAAGAAATTAAAAGCTTCCTGGAAATCCATGAAAATAAACACACAACAACACAAAATCTATGAGATGCAGCAAAAGCAGTTCTGAGAGGGAAGTTCATAGCACTACCGTCTTACCTCAAGATACAAGAAAACTTTCTAATAGAATATCTAACCTCACCACTTAAAGAACTGGAAAGCAAACAAAAAGAAAACACCAGAGCAAGTAGAAGAAAGAAAACAGTAAAGATCAGAGAAGAAATAAATGAAATGGAGATTAAAAAAAGTAATAATAATAATACAAAGGATCAATGAAACAAAGAGCTGGTTCTTTGAAAAGATAAACAAGATTGAGGGATCCTTAAGTAGACTCACCAAGAAACAAAGAAAAAGAAACCAAATACACAAAATGAGAAATAAAAGAGGAGAAATAATAACTGAAACCATAGTAATACAAAGAATTGTGAAAAAATATTATGAACAATTATACAGCAACAAATTCGACAATCTAAGGAAAATTGACAAATTCCTAGAAACACATAGTCTTCCCAAACTGAACCGGGAAGACATAGAAAAATTGAACAGAACAATAACAGCAAAATAAATTCAAGATGTAATCAAGACTCTCCCAGCAAACAAAATCCCAGACCTGGACAGCTTCACGGGGGAATTTTACCAAACATTCAAAGAGGAACTAATGCCCATTCTCCTCAAACTATATCAAAAAATTCAAGAAGACAGAACACTTCCAAACTCGTTTTGTGAGGCCAGAATAATTCTAATTCCAAAATGAGTATAAGACACTACAAAGAAAGAAAACTACAGGCCAATATCCCTGCTGAACACAGATGCCAAAATCCTGAACAAAATACTAGCAAATCGGATCTAGCAACACAACAAAAAATTATTCACAATGACCAAGTGGGATTCATCCCAGGAATGCAAGTCTGGTACAATATTCACAAATCAATAAATGTGATATACCACTTAAAATGAAAGATAAAAATTATATGATCATATCGATGGACACTGAAAAAGCATTCGACAAAGTCCAGCACCCATTTCTGATTAAAACAATCAGCAATTTGGGAATAGAGAGATCATATCTCGACATAATAAAGGTCATATATGAAAGACCTACAGCCAACAGCATACTCAATGGGAAACAATTAAAAGCATTTCCTTTAAGAAAAGGAACAAGAAAAGGATGCCCAATCTTGCCACTCTTATTCAACGTAGTACTGGATGTTTTAGCCACAACAATCAGACAGGAAGAAAAAATAAAAGGGATCCAATTTGGAAAGGAGAAAGTGAAACTGTCATTATTAGCAGATGACATGATACTATGCATAGAAAACCCCAGTGATTCCATGAAAAATGTACTAGACTTCATAAATGAATTTGGCAAAATAGCAGGATACAAAATTAAGGTAAAAAAAAATCGACTGCATTCTTATACACCAATGATGAACAAACAAAAAGAGAAACAAAAAAAAACAAAAATACAATCCATTTACCATTGCAGCAAAATTTAAGATACCTAGAAATAAACTTAACCAAAGAAATGAAGGACCTATTTGCAGAAAACTGCAGGTCATTGAAAAAAGAAAGAGAGGAAGATATTAAAAAAATAAAGGAAGCATATACCTTGTTCATTGATTGGAAGAATTAACATCTTTAAAATGTCCATATTGCCCAAAGCAATCTATAGATTCAAAGCAATTTCCATCAAAATACCAATGACATACATCACAGAACTAGAACCAATACTTCAAAAGTTCATAGGGAACCAACAAAGACCTTGAAGAGCCACAGCAATCTTGAAAAAGAAGAACATAGTTGGAGGGATCACATTACCTGATTTCAGGTTATACTACAAAGCCATTGTAATCAAAACAGCCTGGAACTGGCACAAGAACAGGCAGATAGATCAATGAAACAGAATAGAAAACCCAGAAATGGACCCAAGACAATATTCTCAATTAATATTTAACAAAGGGGGCAAAGGCACACAGTGGAATAAAGACAGCCTCTTTAATAAATGGTGTTAGGAAAATTGGACAGCTACATGCCAAAAATGAAACTAGACCATCAACTTACACCATACACAAGAATAAATTCAAAATGGATAAAAGACTTAAATGTAACTCATGAATCCATAAAAATCCTAGAAAAATAAGTAGGCAACAAAATTTCAGACATCATATGCAGCAGAATTTTCAATGCTACATCACCTAAGGCAACAGAAACAAAGGAGAAAATGAACACATGGGACTACATCAAACTCAAAAATTTCTGCACAGCGAAAGAAACAACCACCAAAATGGAAAATCCACCCACTCTATGGGAAAGCATTATTGCCAATGATACATCAGATAAGGGGTTAATTTCCAATATATATAGACTGCTTATACAGCTCAACAAAAGGAAAATGAAGAACCCAATTAAAAAATTGGCAGAGAAACTAAATAGACACCTCTCCAAACACAACATACAAATGGCTAAGAACATATGAAGAAATGCTCAACGTCACTAATCATCAGAGAGATGCAAACTAAAACAACAATGAGGTATCCCCTCACACCTGTCAGAATGGCCCCCATCAACAAATCATCAAACAACAAGTGTTGGTGAGGTGTGGAGAAAAGGGGACTCTAGTACACTGCAGGTGAGAATGTAGACTGGTGCAGCCACTGTGGAAAACAATATGGTGTTACCTCAAAAAATTAAAAATTGAACTGCCATTTTATCCAGTGATCCCACTTCTAGGAATATACCGTACGAAGCCTATAACACCAATCCAAAAGAATATATGTACCCCCATGTTTGTAATAGCACTATTTACAATAGCTAAGATGTGGAAACAACCCAAACGTCCATCAGTAGACGAATGGATAAAAAACTGTGGTACATATACACAATGGAGTGCTATGCAGCTGTAAGAAAGAAAGAGCTCTTATCATTTGAGATGACATGGAGAGACCTGTAGAGTATTATCCTAATCTAAACAAGCAAACAGAGAAAGACAAATATCACATGATCTCACTTATTTGTGGAATATAATGAGTATAACAGTCTAAGGAATGGGGTCTTCTCAGAGAGCTGGAAGTGTGGTACAAACTGACAATCCCCAGAAATGGGGGTGGGGAGAAATAAACCATAGAACTTATATGCATGTATGCATGAACAATGGACATGGACAACAAAGCTGAGGACAGGGTGGGGAGGGAGGGAGAGGGGGATATCAGTGGGGGAAATTGGAGAAACATCTGTAACAAAACTACATTAATTAATTAAATAAAAATAAATAAATAAAGTAAAATCCACATTTGCCTTAAAAAAAAATTAAGAAAAGAAGAAAAGGAAAAACCCAGAATGAGTAGAAGGAAGGAAATATTAATGATCAGACTGTAAATAAATGACATAGAAACTAAAAAATAAAAATAATAAGAAAAAAATACCAATTAAATCAAAGCTGGTTATTTGAAGAGATAAATAAGATTGATCAATTTTTAGCCAGACTCACCAAGATATAATGAGAGAGAATCCAAATTAATAAAATCAGAAATGAAAAGTTTGAAGTAACAACTGACTGCAGAAATACATAGGATTGTAAGAAAACACTATAAACAATTATGTGAAAATTAATTCAACAACTTATGCAAATGGATACATTAATGGAATCATACAATCTTCCAAAACTCAATGAGAAGTGTCAGAAAACCTAAGAAGAAAAATAACAACTAAGAAAATTGAAGAAGTAATCCATAATCTCGCAGCAAACAAAAGCCCTGGTCCATATGTCTTCACAAGGGAGTTTTATAGAGCATTCAACGAAGAATTAATACGTATTTTCTTGAAAATATTCCAAAATATTTAAGAAGAAGAAAGGCTTCCAAGCTCTTTTTATGAGGCCAGCACAGTCCTAATTTCAAAACAAGATAAAGACACATCAAAGAAAGAACATTACATGCCAATATTGCTGATGAACATAGAGGCCAACATGCTCATGAAAATTTTAGCAAATTGGATCCAACAATACATCAAAAAAATTATACACCACTACCAAGTGGGATACAACCCAGAAATGAAATGCTAGTATATTCACAAATTAATAAATGATACATCCAATAAACTAAAAGAAAGATAAAAATTATATGATCATATCAATAGATGCACAAAAAAGCATTTAAAAAAATATAGTATGCTTTTTGATAAAACTCTCAGCAAAGTAGGAATAGAAGGTCATACCTCAACATAATAAAGGCTATTTACAACATACCTACAGTTAACATCCTACCTGATGGGCAAAAACTAAAAGCGTTTCCCTTAAAAACAGGAACAAGAAAGGAATGTATGTTTTCACCACTCTTATTCAGCATAGTACTGGAATTCTTAGCCACAGGTATCAGACCAGAAGAAAAAATAAATGGCATCCAAATTGGAAGGAAGAAAACTGAGGTGGTGATTATTTTCAGATGACGTAATATTGTACATAGAAAGCCCTGAAGACTCCATCAAAAAACTGTGAGATTTAATAAATTAATTTGGCAAAGGAGCAAGATACAAAATTCACATCCAGAAATTGTTTAAATTTTATATACCAATAATGAACAAACAAAAATGGATTTTTTTACAAAAATCCCATTCACTATTACAACAAAAAATTAAGATACCTATAAATAAAATTATCCAAGGAAGCAAAACACCTGATCTCAAAAAACTACAGGACATTGAAAAAAGAAATGGAGTAGGATATAAAAAGTTGAAAGCATATATTATGTTCATGGATTAGAAGAACCAACATCATTAAAATGTTCATATTACCCAAAGCAATCTATAGGTTCAATGCAATCCTTATTTAAGTATCAATGGCATATTTCACATGTCTAGAACAAATGCTCAAAGGTTTAAATGGAACCAAACAAGATCCTGAATGGCCACAGTAAACCTGAAAAAGAAGAACAATGGTGGAGGGATCACAATACCAGATATCAAGTTATACTACAAAGCCATTGTAATCAAAACAACCTGGTACTGGCATAAGAACAGGCATGTAGATCAATGGAACAGAACAGAGAACCCAGAAATCAACCCAAGATATTATGCGCAATTAATTTTTCTCAAAAATTTAAAAATAAAACTGCCATTGGATCCAGTGATTCCACTTTTAGGAATATATCCTAAGAACCCTAAACACCAATCAGAAAGTATACATGCACCCCTTTGTTTACAGCAGCACTATTTACAGTGCTAAGATCTGGAAGCAGCCCAAGCCTCCATCAGTAGAAGAGTGGATAAAAAAACTAGTGGTACATATACACAATAGAATACTATGCTGCTATAACAAAGGAAGATATTTTACCCTTTGATATGACATGGAGGGACCTGGAGAGTATTATATTAAATAAAATAAGCCAATCAAAGATAGACAATTATCACATGATCTCACTTATTTGTGGACTTTTATGACCAAAATGAATTGATGAACAAAATAAATCTAGGGTCATGACAGTAGGAAACAGACTGAGAAACCTCAGAAGGAAGGGGGGAGGGGGCAGGGAGAAATAAACCAAAGAACATATATGCATATATGCACAAACAATGTACACATACATTAGTTTGGGGAAAGCAGGGGGGATGGATTGGGGAGGAGGGTGTCATTGGAGAAAAATGGGGGACATCAGTAATACTTTCAACAATATATTGAAAGAAGAAAGAAAGAAAGAAAGAAAGAAAGAAAGAAAGAAAGAAAGAAAGAAAGAAAGAAAGAAAGAAAGAAAGAAAGAAAGGAGGGAGGGAGGGAGGGAGGGAGGGAGGGAGGGAGGGAGGAGAGAGAGAGAGAGAGAGAGAGAGAGAGAGAAAGAAAGAAAGAAAGAAAGAAAGAAAGAAAGAAAGAAAGAAAGAAAGAAAGAAAGAAAGAAAGAAAGAAAGAAAGAAAGAAAAGGACGCACCTAGAAAGGGGAGTTAGCAGCTGGAAAGTGATATGTAAAATTGAAGGAGCTTTGTTTTCTAAGATGGAAAATACTGAATTATATTTGTATGTTGATAGGAAGGCTACAATAGACAGGAACAATAGATGAATCAAGAAAGAATAAAGTTTTGGCCTTAGCTAGGAGCATGTACACTTTATCCATGCCAACAAGAAAACAGTAGCACATACAGCCCTAAATGGAAGTTAGTTAAGAAGAAATTTCAACAGCTTGGAGTGAGGAGGGTATGAGGGTATTAAAGGTTTGAGAGGAGAAGACATAAAGAAATCTCTTTGAAAAGTGGGAGAGGGAACTTTCAGTTAACCAATATAGATGAATGTACACATTACTATATAGACAAAAGTAGGAATTAATATATTAGAACAGAGAAAAGCAATAGAATTTATGAGTACATACACACCCTTTTGCTTTTGAAAGATCAATAAAATAAGCAAACTTCTGATCATAGAAATGAACACTTCAAACCTGTATGATTTTATTAACCATGGCACCTCAATAAGTTCAATTAAAAAAAATGTAATAAGAAACAAAATAAACAAAGAGAAAAAGAACATATATAATGTTTGAAATTAAGAAATAATATAACTACAGATTTGGAAAATAATTGAAATACTATATATAGAAATTTAGATTAATACATACAAAATTTTTTCCATAATGAATAGTTTTCTAGGAAAATGCATATTTATCATAATTATGTTAAGAAGTAGGACATTGGAATAGGACGATAATCACAGAAATTTTTTAAGAAATAAAAAGTGTTACCAAAGAGCTATCAGCAAAAAACAAACAAAAAAAACTGAATGATGAATGCATGCCAGCCAGATATCTAAGTGAAGCCCTTCTTAATGAGCTCTATTCTGGTGATAATGTGGTGAAGGTGAGGTTTATGGTTTATTGCTTTCCTCGATGAACAAATAGAAGTAAATTTGCATTCTATTTAAAGTAAAATAATATATAATGTGCTATCAAATGAGCTATTATTGCTCCTCGGTACTCTCTGCAATTTTCCTGGATACAGATGTCAGATTTTCTCTGATGGTTGATGCTCAATCCTGAGGACTGATGGGATTGGGAAGTTGAGCTTGAGATCACCCCATTTTCAAAGTGAGTATTTCCTGAGGATCCTGGGAGAGAGGCAAAAGCACTTCTGAAATGTTGCCTATGAAGACAATATGGCTGTGGTTGAGTACTTTATTAGCATGACCTCTGCTCTCTGTCTTGTAGTCTGGGGATGGGTGTGATGTCAACACCAAGTGCTTTTGCACAAGCCCGTGTCACTCCCCTTCCACTGATTATTCAATAATTACACATCACACATAGGAGAAAGTTTGAAGATATAACAAGTGACAAAAACATTTGAGAAATGGTTAAGAGGACAATGTGATTTTCACCTTTGTTACCAGGGAAGGGAGATAATAGGATTCTTCTCATTGTGGTCCTTAGAGAAGAAATGACATAATTCAAATTACATTGACTGCTTCATTATCATCAAGAATCGTGGAAAGGAAAAGACAGCTTCAAGAATCCGTTTCAACCAGCTCTTTCTTTGGTTTGGTTAACTATCAGTTTTTATATGTTCATATAATTGAATGACATGCTGCCAATAAAATGTTTGAAGAATACTTAATGACAACTGACAGTCTTATAACATAATTTCAAATGTAATAAATGTAAAACTTTACTTACAATATGAGTGCATGCAGAGGGAAAAACATTTAAGGAATTATATAAAATGATGGGACCTCTCTGTAATTGGGTTATTTTACCCTTTTTCGTATGTTGCTTTATTTTATTAAATTATTTGAATTAACTTTCTTTTGCAATTAGAAAAATCAAAATCATTTATTTTTAAATGTCAGTTATTTTCTTGTTGAAACGACAGGGTTTACTTCCAGGAACACCTGAAATTACAGAATTAAAAGTTGAGAAAAAGAGGATGGGGGCAGGGTTCATGTTGCTTTCCACTGAGCTGTTTTGGAAGTTCAATTTGAATTGCCTAAGAAGATGGGTTTTACTTTAACCTTGTCCAATGGAGATGCAAGAGGGCTAAAGTAAATGGAAGAACAAAGTATAAGGTTGGCTAGAAATTACATTGTAATAAAGAATTAAAGAGAAAATGTGGGCATTGGAACATATAGCCAAGTTTATTAATGCTTAGAAAAAAGTATAGAAGAGGATAGCAAGAGGATTTATCTCTTTTCTGAAAGCATTTGAGAATGTCTTGGTAAAAAATTCAGTGGTCATAGCCTATACCCTTCAACAAAACAAGAATAATATAATGTGATTGACATGGAACCGTGTCCTTTCTGCAAGACACAACATTTCAGAAAACCATTTGGAGTTATAAATAAAAGTATATCGGCAAAATAAATAACAAGGAATAAAGCTATGAAATAAAGAATATTTCATCAGCTCATCATTCCATCTCCCTTTATCACTGGTATACTTTAGCTGCTCTTTTCGTTTTTTAAAAATCCATACCCCAAGTTATTTTTTCATTAATTTTTTTAGATAGAGTTGGAGGGAGGAAGAGAGGGAGAAAGAGAGAGAGAGAGAGAGAGAGAGAGAGAGAGAGAGAGAGAAACATTGATGTGAGAGAGACATTGATTGGTTGCCTCCCCCACGATCCCGACTGGAGCCCAGGGTCTAATCCACAATCAAGGTATATGCCCTGGATTGGTATTTGAACCAGGGACTCTTTTTTCCATAAATCAATGCTCTAATGGCTGAGCCACACTGGTCAGGGCTATTTTCCCTTTTTTAAACTCTAAATTTCAATTATTTTATTTTATTTCATTTTATTTTTTTATTTAATTAATTAATTTATTTTTGTTACAGATGTTTCTCCTTTTCCTCCCACTGATTACCCCCTCCTCCTCCCTTCCCACCCTGTCCCCAGCTTTGTTGTCTATGTTCATTGTTCATGCACACATGCATATAAATTCTGTGGTTTATCTCTCTCCCAACACCCCCTCTTCTGGGGATTGTCAGTATGTACCGAACTTCCATGTCTCTGGGACTACCCCATTCCTCAGACTGTTATGTTCATTATATTCCATAAATAAGTGAGATCATATGATACCTGTCTTTCTCTGTTTGGCTTATTTCACTTAGGATGATACTTTCCAGGTCCCTCAATGTTGTCTCAAAGGATAAGAGATCTTTCTTTCTTACAGCTGCATAGTACTCCATTCTGTATATGCACCACTGTTTTTTTATCCATTTGTCTACTGATGGACATTTGGGCTGTTTCCAGATATTAGCTATTGTAAATAGTGCTGCTACAAACATGGGGGTACATATATTCTTTCTGATTGGTGTTTCAGGCTTCTTAGGGTATATTCCTAAAAGTGGAATCACTGGGTCAAATGGAAGTTCAATTTTTAATTTTTTGAGGTAACACCATAGTGTTTTCCATAGTGGCTGCACCAGTCTGACTTCCCACCACCAGTGTAATAGAGTTCCCTTTTCTCCACACCCTTGCCAGCACTTGTTGTTTAATGATTTGTTGATGGCAGCCAATCTGACAGGTGTGAAGCGATACCTCATTGTTGTTTTACTTTGCATCTCTCTGATGATTAGTGATGTTGAGCATTTCTTCATAAGTCTCTTAGCCATTTGTATGTGATGTTTGGAGAGGTGACTAGTTCCTCTGCCCATTTTTTAATTGGGTTATTTGTTTCCTTTTGTTGAGTTGTATGAGCACTCTATATATATTGGAAATTAACCCCTTATCTGATATATCATTTGCAATTATGCTCTCCCATATAGTGGGTTGCCTTTACATTTTGATGATTGTGTCTTTTGCTGTGCAGAAGTTTTTGAGTTTCATGTAGTCCCATGTATTTATTTTCTCCTTTGATTCTGTTACCTTAGGTGATGTATTTAGTGAAAATTCTTCTGCGTATGACGTCTGAAATTTTGTTGCATACAGTTTCTTCTAGGATTTTTATGGATTCATGAGTCACATTTAAGTCTTTTACCCATTTTGAATTTATTCTTGTGTATTGTGTAAGTTGATGGTCTAGTTTGTTTTTTTTTTTTTTTTTTTGCAGGTAGCTGCCCAATTTTCCCAACACCATTTATTAAAGAGGCTGTCTTTACTCCACTGTATGCTTGTGTTTTTCCTGTGCAGAAGCTTTCTAGTTTGATGTAGTCCCATGTATTAATGTTTCCTGTGTTTCTTTGCTTTAAGCATTATATCAGTGAAATTTCTGCTGTGTGTGATGTCTGAAATGTTGTTGCCTACATTTTTCTCTAGGATTTTTATGTATTCACGAGTCACATTTAAGTATTTTATTCATTTTGAGTTTATTCTTATATATGGTTTAAGTTAGTGGTCTTGTTTAATTTTTTAGCATGTAGCTGTCCAATTTTCTCAACACCATTTATTAAAGAGGCTATCTTTACTCCATTGTATGTTTTTGCCACCTTTGTCAAATATTAATTGAGCATAATGTCTGGGGTCAATTTCTGGGTACTCTGTTCTGTTCCACAGGTCTATATGCCTGTTCTTGTGTCAGTACCAGGCTGTTTTGATTGCAATGGCTTTGCTTATAATCTGATATCCAGTATTGTTATCCCTCCTACTTTTTTCTTCTTTTTGAAAATTGTTGAGGCTATTTGGAATTATTTTTTTTTTGGTTCCATATTTTGGAGTGTTTGTTCTAGTTCTCTAAAATATGTTGTTGGTATTTTAATGGGGATTGCATTGAATCTGTAAATTGCTTTGGGTAGTATGTAAATTTTAATTAGGTTAATACTTCCAATCCATGAACGAGATATATGCTTCACTTTTTTACATTTTTCTTTATTTTTTAATGGGTTATAGTTATCTGTGAACAAGTCCTTTACTTCTTTGGTTAAGCTTATTCTTAGATATCTTAATTTTTTGTGCTGCAATGGTAAATTTGATTTTTTTTTCTTCTTAGTTTCACTTTCTGTGTGCTTGTTATTGTTGAATAAAATTGCCAATGATTTCTGGATGTTGATTTTGCATCCTGCTATTTTGCCAAATTTATTTATTAAATTTAGTAGTTTTTTATGTAGTTTTTAGGGTTTTCTATATACAATATTATATCATCTGCAAATAATGACAATTTCATTTCCTCCTTTCAAATTTGAATTCCTTTTATTTTTTTCTTCTTGTCTGATTGCTGTGGCTAAGACTTCCAGTACTATGTTAAATAGAGTGGTGAAAGCAGATAGACCTGTCTTGTTCTTTTTCTTAAGAAAAATGCATTTAGTTTATGCCCATTGAGCATGACGTTGGCTGTAGGATTCATAAATGGCCTTTATTATGTTGTGATATGATTCTTCTCTTTCCACTTTGCTAAGAGTTTTTATAAAAATGTATGCTAGATTTTGTCAATTTTTTTCCAGCACCTATTGATATGTTCACATGATTTTTATCTTTCATTTTGTTTATGTGGTGTATTACATTTATTGATTTACAATTATTGTACCAGCCTTGCATCCCTGGAATAAATACCACTTGGTCATGGTGTATAAATTTTTTAGTATATTGTTGGATTTGATGTGCTAATATTTTGTTGAGAATTTTGGCATCTATGTTCATCAGGGTTATTGGCCTGTAATTTTCTATTTTTGTAGCGCCCTTACCTGGTTTTAGGATTAGGATTATGCTGGCCTCATAAAAAGAGCTTGGAGGTATACCTTTCTCTTGATTTTTTTGTAATTGTTTGAGGAGAATAGGAGATAGTTTTTCTTTGAATGTTTGGTAAAACTCCCCTGTGCAGCCGTCTAATCCAGGGTTTTTTGTTTGCTGGAATTTTATTGATTTATTCTTCTATTTCCTTAATTGCTGTTTGTCTGTTTAGGTTTTCTGGCTCTTCTCAGTTGAGTTTTGGAATAGTATATGATTCTAAGCATTTGTCTATTGTGCCTAGATTGTAGAATTTTGGGCATATAATTGTTCATCATATTTTCTTACAATACTTTGTATTTCTGTGGTGTCCATTGTTACTTCACCTCTTTCATTTCTGATTTAATTAACTTGAGTTTTCCATCTTTGTTTCTTGGTGAGTGTGGCTAAAGGTTGATCAATTTTGTTTATGTTTGCAAAGAACCAGCTCTTGGTTTCATTGATTATTTGTATTGTTTTCTTTAAAAACAAAACAAAACAAAAAAAAAAACTGCTCTATTACTTATTTATGCTCTAGTTTTTACTATTTCCTTCCTTCTACTAATTCTGGGATTTTCTTTATGTTCTCTTTCTAAATCTTAAAGTTTTTGAGGTAGATAATTTATTAGAAATGTTTCTTCTTTCTTGAGATAGGCCTGCATTGCTATGAACTTCCCTCTCAGGAGTGTTTTTACTGTGTCTCCTAGATTTTGTATTGCTGTGTGTTTATTTTCATTATTTTCCAGGAAGATTTTTCTTTCTTTCTTTTTTTTTTTTTTAATTTTTTTATCCTCACTCAAGGACATTTTTTATTCAGATAGAGCTGGAGGGAGAGAGAGGAAGAGAGAGAGAGAAACATCGACATGAAAGGGACACATCGAGTGGTTGCCACCCACACGACCCAACCAGGGCCAGAGACAAACTCCAACCAAGGTACATGCCCCTAGCGGGAACTAAACCTGGGCCTCTCCGGACCACAGGCTGATGCTCTAACCACTGAGCAAAACCAGCCAGGGCTCTTACTTGATCTCATTGTTAACCCATTCATTGCTTAATAACTTGCTACATACCTTCCATGTGTTTGAATATTTTTAAGTTTTTTTATTGTAATTGATTTCTAATTTCATGCCATTGTCATCTGAGAAAATGCTTGATATGATTTCAATCTTCTTGAATATGCAGAGACTGACTGTGTCCTAACATGTGGTGTAGCTTTGCAAATGTTCCATGTACACTTGAGAAGAATGTATATTCTGCAGTTTTGGAGTGAAGTGTTCTAAATATCAATAAAGTCCACCTGATCCAGATGGTCATAAAAGCACTGTCTTTCCCTGTTATTTTATTGTCTAGAAGATCAATCCAGTGGTGTCAGTGGGGTATTAAATTACCCACCATCATTATATTATTATTGATATCTCCCTTGAAGTCCTCCATAAGATTTTTAAAGATATTTTGTTGCTCCTATATTCTATGCATATATGTTTACCAGGCTTATATTTTCTTGTTGAATTGATCCTTTTAACATTATGTAGTGACCTTCTTTGTCACTTATTATGGCACTTGTTTTGAAGTCTATCTTATCAAATATGAGGATTGCTACACCAGCTTTTTTTTTTTCATTTCAACTAGATTAGAAAATTTTTTCCATCCCTTCACTTTCATCCTGTGTGAGCCTTTATTATGAGGAGCGCTCTTGTTGACAAAATATATATGAGTCATGTTTTCTTTTTTCTTTTGTTTTATTACACTAAATAATTTTTATCTTAATTAATTAATTTATTTTTGTTAAAAGTGTTTCTCTTTACTCCCCAATGATTGCCCACTCCCCCTCCCTTTCCGCTGTCTACCCAGCTATGTTGTCCCTGTCCATTGTTCATGCATACATGCATATAAGTTCTGTGGTTTATCTCTCCCCACCAACCCCTCTTCTGGGGATAGTCAGTCTGTACCCCACTTACACATCTCAGGGACAACCCCATTCCTCAGACTGTTATATTCATTATATTCCACAAATAAGTGAGATCATAAGATATTTGTCTTTCCTCTTTGGCTTGTTTTGCTTAGGATGACACTTTCCAGTTCTGACAATGTCTTCTCAAAGGATAAGAGATCTTTCTTTCTTACAGCTGCATAGTACTCCATTGTGTATATGTACCACCACTTTTTTATCCATTCGTCTACTGATGAGCATTCAGGCTGTTTCATGATTTTAGTTATTGTAAATAGTGCTGCTATGAACATGGAGGTACATATATTCCTTCGGATTGGTGTTTCAGGCTTCTTAGGGTATATTCCTAGAAGTTGGATCACTGGGTCAAATGGCAGTTCAATTTTTAATTTTTTGAGGTAACACTATATTGTTTTCCATAGTGGCTGAACCAGTCTGCATTCCCACTAGCAGTGTACTAGAATCCCCTTTTCTCCACAGCCTCGCCAACACTTGTTGTTTGATGATTTATTGATGGTGGCCATTCCGACAGATATGAGGTGATACCTCATTGTTGTTTTACTTTGCATCTCTCTGATGATTAGTGATGTTGAGCATTTCTTCATAAGTCTCTTAGCCATTTGAATGTCCTATTTGGAGAGGTGTCTATTTAGTTCCTCTGCCCATTTTTAAATTGGGTTCTTTGTCTTTCTTTTGTTGAGTTGTATGAGCACTTTATATATATTGGAAATTAACCTCTTATCTGATATATCATAGGCAATTATACTCTCCCATACAGTGGGTTGCCTTTTCATTTTGATGATTGTATCTTTTGCTTTTGAGTTTGATATAGTCTCATGTGTTCATTATCTCCTTTGTTTCTGTTGCCTTAGGTGATGTGTCAGTAAAAATTCTGCTGTGTATAATGTCTGAAATTTTGTGTATAATGTCTGAAATTTTGTTGCCTACATTTTTGTCTAGGACTTTTATGGATTCATGAGTAACATTTAAGTCTTTATCTATTTAGAATTTATTCTTTTGTATGGTGTAAGTTGATGATCTAGTTTCATTTTTTTTTTTTTTTGCATGTAGCCATCCAATTTTCCCAATACTATTTATTAAAGAGGCTGTCTTTACTCCACTGTATGTATGCTCTTGCCACCTTTGTCAAATATTAATTGAGCATGTTGCCTTGGGTCTATTCCTGGGTTCTGTTTTATTCCACTAGTCTATATGCCTCTTCTTGTGCCAGTCCCAGGCTGTTTTGATTACAGTGCCTTTGTAGTATAACCTGAAATCTGGTAATGTTATCCCTCCAACTTTGTTTTTCTTTTTGAAGATTGCTGAGGCTATTCAAAGTCTTTTTTTTGGTTCCATATAAACTTTTGAAGTATTGGTTCTAGTTCTGTGAAGTATGCCGTTGGTATTTTGATGGGGATTGCATTGAATCTATAGATTGCTTTGGGTAGTATAGACATTTTAATGATGTTAATTCTTCCCAACCATGAACAGGGTATGTGCTTCCACTTTTTTATATCTTCCTCTATTTCTTTTTTCAATCACCTGTAGTTTTCTGCGAAAAGGTCCTTTATTTTGTTGGTTAAGTTTATTACTAGGTATCTTACATTTTTTGCCGCAATGGTAAATGGGATGGTTTTCTTAGTATCTCGTTCTGTGAGTTCATCATTAGCGTATAAGAATGCCATCGATTTCTTGACATTAATTTTGTATCCTGCTACTTTTCTAAATTTATTTATTAAATCTAGTAAATTTTTGATGGAGTCTTTGGGTTTTCTACGTATAGTATCATGTCATCTGCAAATAATGACAGTGTCACTTCTTCCTTTCCAATTTGTGTCCCTTTTATTTTTTCTTCCTTTCTGATTGCTGTGGCTAAAATTTCCAATACTATGTCAAATAAGAGTGGCGAAAGTGGGCATCCCTGTCTTGATCTTTTTCTTAAGGGAAATGCTTTTATTTTCTGCCAATTGAGTATGATGTTGGCTGTAGGTCTTTAATATATCTCATTTATTATGCCTAGATATGATCTCTCTATTCCCACACTGCTAAGCATTTTTATCAGAAATGGATGCTGGATTTTTTTGGATGCTTTTTTGGCATCTATTGATATGATCATGTGGTTTTTATTCTTCATTTTGTTTATGTGGTGTATCACATTTTTTGATTTGCAAATATATTGTAACAGCCTTACATCCCTGTGATGAATCTCACTTGGTCATGAT
This sequence comes from Molossus molossus, assembly GCF_014108415.1. Taxonomy (NCBI): domain Eukaryota; kingdom Metazoa; phylum Chordata; class Mammalia; order Chiroptera; family Molossidae; genus Molossus; species Molossus molossus. Next base: position 83,249,574 of record NW_023425355.1, on the reverse strand, counting down.
GAATAATTTTTTTGATGTGTTGCTGGATCCGATTTTTAGTATTTTGTTCAGGATTTTGGCATCTATGCTCATCAGAGATATTGGCTTGTAGTTTTCTTTCTTTGTTGTGTCTTTTTCTGGTTTTGGAATTAGAATTATGCTGGCTTCATAAAACGAGTTTGGAACTCTTCCTTCTTCTTGTACTTTTTGAAATAGTTTGAGGAAAATTTGTGTTAGTTCTTTGAATTTTCGGTAAAACTCCCTCGTGAAGCAATCCGGGCCTGGGCTTTTGTTTGCTAGGAGAGTCTTGATTACATCTTCAATTTATTTTATTGTTATTGGTCTGTTCAAGTTTTCTATCTCTTCCTGGTCCAGTTTTTGGAGACTATGTATGTCTAGAAATTAGTCAATTTTGCTTAGATTGTCAATTTTTTTGCCATTTAATTGTTCATAGTAGTTGTTGACCATCTTTTGTATTTCTGTGGTGTCAGTTGTTACTTCTCCTCTTTCATTTCTGATGTTGTGTATTTGGTTTCTCTCTCTTTGTTTCTAGGTGAGTCTAGCTATGAGTCCATAAATCTTGTGTATCTTTTTGAAAAACCAGCTCTTTGTTTCATTGATCCTTTGAATTGTTTATTTTTTTATTTTTTGAACTCTGTGTCATTTATTTTTGCTCTGATCTTTACTATTTCCTTCCTTCTACTTGATCTAGGGTTTTCTTTTTGTTTGCTCTCTAGTCCTTTAAATTGTGACTTTAGTCTATTAGAGATTTTTCTTGTTCTTTGAGGTATGCCTGTAGTGCTATGAACTTCCTTCTCAGAACTGCTTTGCTCATCCCATAAATTTTGTGTTGTTGTGTGTTCATTTTCATTGGTTTCCATGATGTTTTAAATTTCTTCCTTGATCTCCTTGGTAACCCATTCATTGTTTAATAACATGCTACTTAGCTTCCATATGTTCAAATGTCTTTGCATGTTCTTGTTGCAATTAATTTTTAGTTTCATGCCATTGTAATCTGAGAAGATGCTTGATATGATTTCAGTCTTCTTGAACTTGTAGAGACTTAGTTTGTGTCCTAACATGTGGTCTGTCTTTGAAAATGTCCCATGTGCACTTTAGAAGTATGTGAATTCTGTAGTTTTGAGGTGTAAATCTCTGTAGAAATCTATTAAATCCATTTGGTCTAGTGCTTCATTTAGAGTCTCTGTTTCCTTGCTAATTTTTTGGGTAGAGGATTTATCCAGTGATGTCAATGGGGTGTTGAAGTCCCCTGCCATGATTCTATTGCTATTGATTTCTTCTTTGAAGTATTTGAAAACATTTTTGATATATTTTGGTGCTCCTATATTGGATGCATATATGTTTATCAAGGTTATATCTTCTTGTTGGATAGATCCTTTCAATATTATGTAGTGGCCTTCTGTGTCTTTAGTTATGGTCTTCATTTTGAAATCTAATTTATCAGACTTGAGAATTGCTATTCCAGCTTTTTTTTTCCTTTCCGTTTGCTTGGAAGATTTTTTCCATCCCTTCACTTTCAACCTGTGTGAGTCTTTTGTTGTGAGGTGGGTCTCTTGTAAGCAACATATAAATGAGTCATGCTTTCTTATCCAATCAGCTACTCTGTGTTTTTATTGGAGCATTCAATCCAGTTACATTTAAGGTGATTATTGATATGTATTTTTTTATTGCCATTTTCTTATTATTTTTCCTGCTAATTACAGCAGTCATTTTCATATTTCTTGCAGTGCTGGTTTGGTGCTAAATATTTCCTTACCCTTTTTTTTCTTTTTTGTCCAGTAGCTCTCTATTCGACCTTCTATTTTGAATGATAGCCTTGTTGGGTAGAGTATTCTTGGATTCAGATCCTTATTTTTCATGACCTTTATTACTTTATGCTATTTCCTTCTGGCCTGTAGTGTTTCTGTTGAGAAGTCAATTGCGAGCCTTATAAAGTTTCCTTTGTAGGTAACCTGTTGCTTATCTCTTGCTGCTTTTAGGATTCTCTCTTTGTCTTTTATTTTTGGCATTTTGATTACTCTGTGTCTTGGTGTGGGCCTGTTTGGGTTCTTCTTACTTGGGGCTGTCTGTGCTTCTTGAAATTGAATGCCTTCTTCCTTCACCAAATTAGGGAAGTTTTCTGTCACTATTTCTTCAAATATAGTCTCTAACCCTTGCTCATTTTCTTCTTCTTCGGGGCCTCTTATGAAGTGAATATTGTTACGTTTCCAGTTGTTCCACAGTTATCTTAAGCTGTCTTTTTGTTTTTTAATTGTGTTATTTTTTTTCCTTTTGGTTTTCTGATTGGTTGATTTTTTCTACCCTATCTTCTAATAAAAATATGTACTGCTTCATGAATTAATGTGTCAATCTTGCACAGGGGCCATGCTAATCTTCTCTGTATCATTCCAATTTGTACTATATATGCTGCTGAAGCGAACACAGGGGCATTTTTTTTTTTTTTTATCCAATCAGCTACTCCATATCTTTTGATTGGAGCATTTAAGCCATTTAAATTTAAGGTTATTATTAATAGATGCTAAGTAGTTGACATTTTTATTTTATGCTTGTGTTCTCTCTCTCTCTCTCTCTCTCTCTCTCTCTCTCTCTCTCTCTTGCTCGATTCATCTTCTTACAACAGTCCCTTTAACATTTCTTTCAGTGCTGGTTTCGTGAGAGTAAATTTCTTTAGGTTTTGTTGTTGTTGTTAAGCTCTTTGTTTCACCTGCAATTTTGAATGATTGGCTTGGGTATAGTTGTCTTGGATTCAGACCCTTGCCTTGCCTTCATTTCTCTGTATAGTTCATGCCACTCCCTTCTGGTCTGCAGTGTTTCTATTGAGAACCCAGCTGACAGTTTAATGAGAGCTCCCTTGCAGATAACTTTCTTTCTCCTGCTTTCTTTAAAATTTCTTCTTTGTCTTTAATGTTTTCCATTTTAATTATGATGTGTCTAGCTGTGTGTTTTTTTTGGATCCATCTTGCTTGGGAATCTCTTTTTTTCTAGACTTGTGTGATTTTTTTTCCTCACCAAATTAGGAAAGTTTTCTGGAATTATTTCTTCAAACAGGTTCTCTGTTTCTTTCTCAAATTTTTCTCCTTCTTGTACCCATATGACGTGAATGTTGTTATATTTTGTATTGTCTCAAAACTCCCTTAAGCTTTCCTGGTGCTTTTTAATTTTTTTCTCAATTTTCTGCTCTATTTGGGTGTTGTTTTTCTACTTTGCCTTCTAACTCACTGATTTTGTCTTCTGCTTTTTCTAATCTACTATTGAATTCTTTAAGGTATTTTTCACATAAGCTCTATCATTCTTTATTTCCACTTGATTTTTATTCATTGCTTCTACCTCTTTTTTTTTTTTTATGCTGATGTAGTTCCCACTGAGCTCTTTATAATTCTTATGAAGTTGCTTGTAGTTCTCACTAAATTATTTGAGCATCCTTAAAATCATTGCTTTGAATTCTTTATCTGACTAATTGCTTGCTTTCATTTCATGTAGTTCCCTTTCTGGTGATTCCTCCTTTTCTTTCATTTGAGTGTTGTTACTTTGTCTCACCATTTTAGCAGTCTGGTAGTTCTAGGCTCAGTGAGGGATTTTGGGATGTGTAGGCAGGTTGGTGGGTATCAAATAAGCTTGTTTTAGTGTATGGCACCTCTTGCCTGCTGTGGTCCTGAAAGATTGACTACTTATAGTTGGTATTGGTCTTTCATGGTAAGTGCTGCTGGGGTGCGTGCATCCAGCTGGTGTACTGCTGCCTGGTGGGGCTCAGCTCCTGATCAGTTTCTGCTGATTCTTCTTGGGGTAATTGTCAATTTCTGCTGATGTTGGAGGTGATACTTTCAGCTCCCAATTTTCTGCTGCTGTTGGGGGCTGAGGATGCTCAGATCCCATGATTTTGCTGCTGCTCAGGGGGGTGGGGGCTCCACTCCAAATCCACTCTTCAGTTGTTAGGGAAAGGTCTTGATTGCCAGAGCCTTGCTGCTGCTAGGGCTGGAGCACCACTCCTGATCAGCCTCTGCAGATTCTTCTGGGATGGGTCTGCTGCTTTCTGGGGATGGATTTCACTCCCTAGCCTCTGCTGCTGGGAGTGTGTTGCAGCTCAGAGCCTCAGCTGCTTTTGGAAGTGAGGTGCCACTCACACCCAGTCACTGCTGCTGTGAAGAAAGGTGCTGGGCTTTCAAGCAGGCACTACTGCTAATGGGAGTCATTCTTGGCTCTGACCAGGCTGCTGCTGTTGAGGGTATTGCTCTGTCTTCAAGCTGGTGCTCAGCTCCCTGCTGGTTGCTGCTTCCACAAGCAGGTACCTTGACAACACTCCTACTTTGCACTGGTCCGCATTGATACATCAGGGTTCACTGGTCCAGTGGTGCAAGGCACACTGGTGAACTCAGGTCACTTGGCCCTAGCTGCTCCCACTGCTTCCTCCCAGAGAAGACAAAGGATTTTCAATTTGGCAGGGCCTTCTGACTCTGCAATGAGAAGCACTCTGATAATCTGCTTACCCCTGTAGCCAGGTTGCCCCTAGTCCACAACACGGGAACCCTCTGTCCCACATTTCTGCACTGCTCTGAGGTTGTTCATTCACACTCATGTGCACTCACACTCTCTCACACTCACACTGGTCCTACCCACAGTCATGTTTTTCTCCATCTTGTCTCAGAATCATACATGCACTCTCTGCCACTACTCTTTTACCCATGCTATCTTCATATATCTGACATTTTATTTGCTGAATAGACTTGTTTTTCTTACAGTCAGTAAAAATGCAAATCCTCTAGTCAACCTATCTTAATCATTTCAGCCCAAATCTTCCAAGGATTTCCTTTGTCATCCAGTATAAAATGCAAAATCCTTACCATTACCTAGAGACCCGACCTGATCTGGCCAGTGCTATATCTTTGACTTAATCTTTTATGACAATTTTTTTACTCACTCATGACCTCTTTCTTCATCTTCAAATTCAGCATTATCACATCTTCAAATTTCTCTTCTGTATCCCTCTTTTAATTAAAAGGAGCCTTTTTATTCCATTGTCCCCACCCTGGACAATCCAGAATAATCTCCTTGTTCCAAGATTCTTAACTTGATCACATCTGTGAAGTCCCTTTTGACATGTAAGATAATGTAGTTACAAGTTCCAGGGATTAGGATGTCCACATTTTAGGAGATTATTTATTTTTCTAAAAACCAGACTTTCCAAATATCCCTTGTTTTATTTATGTTTTTCATCCAATGTGACCTAATCATTGGTCTCTCCTCTGAATGTCCCAAATAAAATACCATACCTTTTTTGCCCTGAATAATTCTCCTCCTTTCTTTTTTCATTAACACTTATTGGCATATACCTTTGGGTTCTATCCTTACTATACAAATGGGAAAAAACAAACAAATATAGAAATACAGTAGTAATTTAAACATCATATCACATAAGTGGAAATAAATTTTAAATAAACCTTTTCTTAAAATAATGTCTTTAAAATAAATAAAGGTAATTTAAATGTCAAACTAAAGCATAATACACATTTGTCTATTATGGATGTTTTTAATACAAAACAGAAATATCAGCATCTAATATAACAGGGTGGAAGGAAGAAATGAAGCAGAAAGGGAATTCTGATTGTGTCACTAGATTACTGTGTATTATTAGATAATATTTTTTGTTTTGTTGAGTCTCAGGCTCCATATTAACAAAATTATGATAATAAACACACCCATATTTACTTATTTTCAAATACCCAGGGAAAACTATGGCAGTCATGAGAACAACTCACAGTCACGAGAGCAAGGTATATGCATGCTGTCATTCCTGGATGCTCTGATTCTATGACTTTTGTGTCATACACCAGCATATGGCAGTGTTTTCTTTGCAGGTGAATCATTTTTATACATTATCAGGCTAGGCTTCTACTCTTGGTTTTGTACAGATTTAGTTTGTGTCCTATCATGTGGTCTATCTTTGAGAATGTCCCATGTGCACTTGAGAAGAATGTGTATTCTGTAGTTTTGGGGTGTAATTCTCTGTAGATATCTATTAAATCCATTTGGTCTAGTGCTTCATTTAGAGTCTCTGTTTCCTTGCTAATTTTTTGCCTAGAGGATCTATCCAGTGCTGTCAACGGGGTGTTGAAGTCCCCTGCTATGATTGTATTGTTGTCGATTTCTCCTTGGAAGTCCTCCAGAAGATTTTTAATATATTTTGGTGCTCCTATATTGGGTGCATATATGTTTATCAAGGTTATATCTTCCTGTTGGATAGATCCTTTCAATATTATGTAGTGGCCGTCTTTGTCTCTAGTTATGGTCTTCATTTTGAAATCTATTTTATCAGATATGAGAATTGCTACCCCAGCTTTTTTTTGCTTTCCATTGGCTTGGAAAATTTTTTTCCATCCCTTCACTTTCAACCTATGTGAGTCTTTTCTTGAGAGGTGGGTCTCTTGTAAACAACATATAGATGAGTCATGCTTTCTTATCCAATCAGCTACTCTGTGTCTCTTTATGGGAGCATTCAATCCATTAACGTTTAAGGTGATTATTGATATGTACTTATTTATTGCCATTTTTGTTTAGTGTGGTTCTATTTTTCTTCCCATTTCTACTGCTAATTACAGCAGTCCTTTTAACATTTCTTGCAGTGCTGGTTTGGTGCTAATGTATTCCCTTAGCCTTTTTTTGTCTGGGAAGCTCTTTATTTGACCTTCTATTTTGAATGATAGCCTTGCTGGGTAGAGTAGTCTTGGATTCAGATTCTTGTTTTTCATGACTTTGATTACTTCATGCCATTCTCTTCTGGCCTTTAGTGTTTCTTGTGAGAAGTCAGCTGAGAGCCTTATGGGGTTCCCTTTGTAGGTAACCTGTTGCTTATCTCTTGCTGCTTTTAGGATTCTCTCTTTGTCTTTAATTTGTGGCATTTTAATTACTATGTGTCTTGGTGTGGGCCTGTTTGGTTTCTTCTTATTTGGGACTCTCTGTGCTTCTTGAACTTGAATGCCTTCTTCCTTCACCAAATTAGGGAAGTTTTCTCTCACTATTTTTTTGAATATATTCTCTATCCCTTGCTCATTTTCTTCTTCTTCGGGGACTCCTATGATGCGAATATTATTACGTTTCCAGTTGTCCCATAGTTCTCTTAAGCTGTCTTCCTGTTTTTTAATAGTTTTTTCCTGTTGTTTTTCTGATTGGTTGATTTTTTCTACCCTGTCTTCTAATTCACTGATCCGGTCCTCAGCTTCCCCTACTCTGCTTTTTAAACCTTCCAATGTGTTTTTCATTTCGGATATGCCATTTTTTATCTCTTCTTGTTGGTTTTTAATTTCCAATTGGCTTATTTTCAGTGTCTCTATGTCCTTACTCATGCTGTTCAGCTTCCTCAAGATCATGGCTCTGAATTCTAGCTCTGTTAACATGCCTAATTGCTCTGCATTGATCTCATCTTCGGTGGAGGTGTCTTGCTCTTTCATTTGGCTTCTGTTTCTGTGTTTCACCATTTTGGCTATCATTGTGGGCTTTGGAGCCTGTCAAATTCTCCCTGTGGGTGTTGGTGTTCTGCTGTTTGTGGCTCCCTCTCCTGTGTTTAGATGAGCGAGGGAGGACCCACGTTGAACACCACTGTCAAGTCTTACTTTCCTGGTTAAAGTTGCCAGCCCAGGAAAGGTACTGTTATCCTCTAGCTTTTTGCCTGGAGGCTAGCAGTCTAGGTTAATTGATGAGTTTTGGGTTGTCAGTTGATTGAAAAACTCCCTCTGGTGCTCAGCCAAGGGGCTTTCAGGAGGGTGGGGCAGAGGCTGGTTGTTAGTGAGCATCAATTAGCACTTCAATGGCCCACAGGGTGGGGTTGGATCTCCGAGGGAGGGGCTGCTGCCTCTCCTCAGAGCCCTGGGAAGGAGCAATGTGGCCACCGTCCTGAGTGGCAGCAACTCAGCCAAAGCTCTGAGCACCCTCCAAACCCCGAGTGTCCCGACTCAGTTCCAGTCCAGTCCACCTTCCCTCTGCCGGAGCCCAAGGTGAGTGGCTGTGGCTGTTTCAGCCTCTGTCCTGGCTGTGCTGTGGGGCCGCCTGGGAGTGTGACTTGAGGGCGCTGCTCCCAGCTGAGGCCGCTGCCCCCAGCTGAGGCCGCTGCCGAGCTGCTGACCGTGGGCTCCCAGCCCCCATCTTGCGCTTTCGCAAGCCTACCGGGATCGAGTCGGTGTCCCTCGTTGTATGGTCCTCGCAAGCTGCTTTTCTGTTGGTTTTTCCCGTCGATTTGTCTGTGTTATAGTTGTAATTCCAGTTTGGTTCTGGGAGACGGTCTGTGTAGCTCCATTCACTCCCCCGCCATTTTTTCTACTCTTGGTTTTACAAAGTGGGAAAATGTATGGTGCTGGACATTGGGAAAGACTTACAAGTTATAAGACTGCCTAAGATAAAAAAAAAAATTGCTGATCACCCTGACCAATGTGGCTCAGTTGGTTGAGCATCAAAAGTCACTATTCCCATTCCCAGTCAGGGCACACAACCAGGTTTAAAGTTCAGTCCCCAGTTGTGGTGCATATGGAAGGCAGCTAATCAATATTTCTCTCTCACATCAATGTTTCTCTCTTTCTCTCCCTCTCCCTTCCTATTTTTCTACAATCAATAAAAGTATATTAAAGCATAATTACTCCTATTAACATATACAATAATAAACATGGTAATAGCTTTAAAAACTGGCATAAAACAATATCCAAATAAATATTTCTTTTCTTTTCTAATTTATCTTTATTGTTGAAACTATTACAGATGTTCCCCACCCCCCCATTGAGTCCTTCCCTCCCACTCCCCCTCCCCAGGCCTTTACCACACTATTGTTTGTGTCTTTGGGTTATGCATATAAATTCTTTGGTCAATCTCCTGCTCCCCATCCTCTCTGAGATTCATCAATCTATTCCATGCTTCCATGTTTCTGAAATCTATGTTCGTCATCAGCTTATTTTGTACCTTAGATTCCACATATAAGTGAGATTATGTGATACTTGTCTTTCTCGGACTGGCTTATATTAATTATTATAATATTTTTCAGATTCCTCCATGCCCTCTTAAAGGGTAAGAGGTCCTTATTTTTTTATAGCTTCATACTATGCCATTGGGTAAATATACCACAGCTTTTTTTTTTTTTTTTATCTTCACCCGAGGACATTTTTTCATATTTTGTTCAGATAGAGTGGAGGGAGAGAGAGGAAGAGAGAGAGAGAGAAACAGCGATGTGAAAAGGACACATCAAGTAATTGCCAGGGCCAGGGACAAACTGCAACCAAGGTACATGCCCTTAGCAGGGAGTGAACCCGGGTCTCTCTGGAACACAAGCCAACTCTCTAACCACTGACCAAACTGGCCAGGGCTACCACAGCTTTTTTATCCACTCATCTACTGACGGGCACATGAGCTGTTTCCAGATCTTAGCTACTGTAAATAACGCTACTATGAACATAAGGGTGCATATATTCTTTCTGATTGGTGTTTTATATTTACTTTAAATTTAAGTTTTTGCTAATATTCTTGTTTTTACAATGTTAAAAATAGCATCATAATTCATTTCAAGTGTAGGGAACAGAAAATGAAGAATATTAACTAGATAATGTGTCAGCAATGATTGAAAAAAACCTGAACAAATCATTCGGAGCTATTACTGATGAGCAATGTCTCTTTGATATCTTGGCCTGTTTTATAAAGGCCTCTAATATCAATATATAACATATATGAATCTATTTTGACCTGATGCTAAAAATACCAGTATTTTTTATCACATCAAAAAAATTAATTTGTTGAAAATAGATAAAAATATAATTTGTGGCTAAAAAATTCTTAACCCCCTTCACTCACAGCCCTGCCACCAAATGTCTATTTAACTAAAATTTTTCCCTTTTTTTATTATAACTACAGTGTAAACAAATGTCATAATTAGTTAATCTCCATAGGTTAATTTACTCATTTAATAAATATTTATTGATTGACTAGACAGCAGATGGTGGCGGGCAGGACCAGAGAGAGGGTGAGTGCATGAGAGAATGAGCTAGTGTGTGAGAGATGTGAGTGGCTGTGAAGGTGGATGACCAAATTTGTGTAGTGCAGAGACACAAAGCAAGGGTTCCTGTAATGTGAATGAGAAGCAGCCAGCTACCACGGAAAGCGGCTCTTCAGGGCATTTTTTCCTGCTCCATGAGAAGGTCTTGCCATTTTGGACGATCTCAGGTCTTCTCTGGGAGGAGGCAGTGGGAACAGCTAGGGCCCAGCAACCTGAGCCCACCAGTGCACCTGGCACCACTGGATCAGTGGACACCCTGTGCACAGTACTGGAGCTGTCAAGGTGCCTGTTGCAAAAACTGCAAACAGCCAGGAGCCCACAGCATCCCCCTGAGTAGCAGCCAAATCATAGTCAAGATATACCCCCAGCAACAGTGTCTGGGGAGCAGACATCCATCCCCAGGCAACAGAAGCACAGACCAGAAGCTGAGACCCATCTCCAAAAACTACAGCAAAGGTTCAATTGGAGCTGAGCCCCACTGGGCAGCAGTACTCCCCATCCACCAGCAGTGGGACCTGGGGTTCCATATGGGCCTGTGCAACACAGCTGCCCCTAAGAGCAGTGGGAAGCCAGGGATCCATATGGGCTTGTGTGACCCAGCAGCTTACAAGAGCAGTGCGGATCCCAGGCTCAAGAGGGGCCTGTGAACTCCAGCTCTCCATAGGACCTGTGGGAAGCTGGGACTCCAAAGACACCTGTGTGACACACCTGCCCACAAGATAGGCATGGAGCCAGGTCTCCAGAGGGCACTGTGTGATCTATCTTCCCACAGGATCAGCAGGAATTGGGGGCTCCACTGGGACTTGCACAAACCAGCTGCCCACAAGATTGTCGGGGAGCCAGGGCTCCAGTGCGACCTGTGCAACTCAGCTGCCCATGGTGTGGGCAGGGAGTGTGGCTCCAGCAGGTCCTGAGTGATACAGCTACAGATGCCTGGAGCGACCAGTGGGGAACACAGTTTCAGAAGGGCCCACACGATCCAGCAGCAGCACCTACCAGGACATACCAATACTAGCCCGTAGTAGTCAGTCCTCCTGGATCCACAGCAGGCAAATGTGATATGCAACAGAACAGTCTGGGAGGCACAGTAGCCTTATTTGACATACAGAGAGCTGCTTACACATCCAAATATCCCTCACAGGGTACAGAGCAACCAGACAGCTAATATAGGAAGACAAAGAAACAACACCCAAAAGAAAGAAAAAAAGGAATCACCAGAAAAGGAACTACAGGAAGTGGAAGACAGCAACTTGTCAGATAAAAAACTCAAAGCAATGATTTTAAGGATGCTCGAAATTTTGGTGACAACTACAAGCAACTTAATAAGAATTATGAAGAGCTCACTGGGAACTACTTCAGTTTTTAAAAAAAGAGGTAGAAGCTATGCATAAAGTGGTAGAAGCTATGCATAAAAATCAAGAGAAAATAAAGAATGACTTAGCTGTTATGAAAAATACCTTAGAAGGGTTTAATACTAGATTAGAAGAAGCTGAAGACAGAATTAGTGATGTAGAAGACAAGGTAGAGAAAAAAAAAAAAAAAACTCAAATAGAGTAGCAAATGGGAAAAAATTAAAAAGCAGGAGGAAAGTTTAAGGGAGCTGTGGGAAAATACAAAATGTAAAAACATTCGCATTATAAGGATACGGAAAGTAGAAGAATCGGAGAAAGGAATAGAGAACCTGTTTGAAGAAATAATGACCGAAAACTTTTCTAAACTGGTGAAAGAAAAGGTCACACAAATCCAGGAAACACAAAGAGGCCCAAGAAAAATGAACCCCAGAAGACTCACAGCTAGACACATCATAATAAAAATGGCAAACATTGAGGACAAAGTAAGAATCTTAAAGGAAGCAACAAAGAGACAGAAAGTTTACCTACAAGGGAGCTCCCATTAGACTGTCAGCTGAATTCTAATAGAAATGCTGCAGGCCAGAAGGGAGTGGCATGAAGTGTACAAAGTAATGCAAGGCAAGGGTCTGAATCTAAGACTACTCTATCCAGCAAGGCTATCATTCAAAATTGAAGGAGAAATAAAGAACTTCACAGACAAAAAAAGGCTAAAGGAATTTACCACCACCAAACCAGCACTGCAAAAAATGCTAAAGGATCTGTAGTAAGGAGCAGAGAGAGAGAGAGGGAGAGAGGAGCACAGGCATAAAATTAAAATGGCAATTAATAACAATCTATCAATAATTACTTTAAATGTAAATGGCTTAAATGCTCCAATCAAAAGACATAAGGTAGCTGATTGGATAAGAAAATATGACCCATATATATGCTGTCAACAAGAGACCCACCTCACAACAAAAGACTCACAGAGGATGAAGGTGAAGGGATGGAAAAAAAATTTCCAAGCAAATGGAAATAATAATAAAAAAAGCTGGTATAGCAATACTCATATCTAACAAGATAGATTTCAAAACAAGGGCCATAATAACAGACAGAGAAGGTCACTACATAATATTAAAAGGGGCAATCCAACAAGAGGATATAACCCTGATAAACATATATGCACCAAATACAGAAGCACCAAAATATATTAAAATTGTTCTTGAGGACTTCAAGGGAGAAATTAATAGCAACACAATCATAGTGGGTGACTTTAACACACCACTGACAAAACTGGATAGATCTTCTACATAAAAAATTAACAGGACATAGAGTCTTTATAAGACAAACTAGATTAGTTGGACTTAATTGATATTTACAGAACATTTCACCCAAAGCTGCAGAATACACATTCTTCACAAGTGCACATGGGTCATTCTCAAAGACAGACCACATGTTAGGACACAAACTAAGTCTCTACAAATTCAAGAAAATTGAAATCTTATTAGCATCATCTCAAATCACAGTGTCATGCAACTAGAACTTAATTACAATAAAAACACACAAAAACATTCAAACACTTGGGGGCTAAATAGCATGTTATTAAACAACAAATGGGTTACAAATGAGATTGAGGAAGACATTGAATATTTCCAGGAAACAAATGAAAATGAACACAAAACAACACAAAATCTGTGAGACACAGCATAAGCAGTCCTGAGAGGGAAGTTCATAGCACTACAGGCCTACCTCAAGAAACAAGAAAAATTCCTAATTAACTTTTTACCCCTACTACTTAAAGAACTAGAAAATAAACAAAAAGAAAACCCAGAGTTAGTAGGAGGAAGGGAATAGTAAAGGTCAGAGAAGAAATAAATGACATGGAGACTAAGAAAAAACAAATTCAAAATATCAATGAAACAAAAAGCTGTTTCTTTGTTTAGATAAACAAAATTGACGGACCTTTAGCCAGACTCACCAAAAAACAACAACAACAACAACAACAACAACAAACAGAGAAACCAAATAAACAATATCAGAAACAAAAGAGAAGTAACAACTGAAACCACAGATATACAAAACATGATCTAAACATACTATTAACAATTATACGCCAACAAATTGGACAATCTAGGAGAAATGGACATATTTCTAGAAACATACAGCCTCCAAACACTGAACCAGGGAGAGATAGATAAACCACAGAACTTACATGCATGTATGTATAACCAATGCACATAGACAACAAAGCTGGGGATGGTGCAGGGGAGAAGGGGAGGAGGGTGTGAACGAGGAAAAAAAGAAACATCTGTAACAAAAACAAATTAATGAAAAAATAAAATAAAAGAATGATCAGGTGAATCACTTGATAAATTATATAATTGTCGAACCACTATGCTGTACATGAAACTAATATAAAATAATATTAAATGTCAACTGCACTACTAAATAAAATAAAAATAAAGCCATTTTTTGGTAAAAAGAAAAGGAAAGGAAGGGAAGGGAAGAGGAGGGGAGGGGAAGGGAGGGGAAGGGAGGGGAGGGAAGGAGAAAAGAAAAAAAAAATGAACAGATCAATACCAACAAAGAAAATTGAAGATGTAATTAAGAAACTTCCAACAAACAAAAGCCCAGTTCTGGATGGATTCATGGGGGGAGTTTTAGTGAACATTCAAAAAAGAGCTAATACCCATTCTACTCAAACTATTCCATAAAATATAAAGAAGACAGAACACTTTCAAACTCATTTTATGAAGTCAAAATAATCCTAATTCCAAAACCAGATAAAGACACTACCAGATGAACACAGATGCCAAAATCCTTAACAAAATATTAGCAAATTGAATCCAGCAATACATCAAGCATACTATTAAACATGACAAAGTGTGATTTATTCCAGGGATTCAAGGATGTTACAACATTCACAAATCAATAAATATGAAACACCACATAAACAAAATAAATTAGAAAAACCATATGATCATATTAATAGATGCTAAACAAGCATTCTACAAAATTCAGCACCCATCTCTGATAAAAACACTCAGCAATGTGGGAATAGAGGGATCATATTTAAATATAATAAAGGCCATATATGAAACACCTACAGCCAACATCATACTCAATGGGTAAAAACCAAAAGCATTCCCCTTTATAATGGGAACAAGACAGAGATGCCCACTTTCGCCACTCTTATTTAACATAGTACTGGAAGTATTAGCCACAGCAATTAAGCATGAAGAAAAAATAAAAGAGATCCAAATTGGAAAGGAGGCAGTGAAACTGTGATTATTTGCAGATGATGTGATATTGCACATAGAAAACCCTAAAGACTCTATCAAAAATCTACTAGATGTAATAAATGAATTTGGCAAAGTAGCAGGATACAAAATTAATGTCAAGAAATTGATGGCATTCTTATACACCAATGATGAATTCACAGAAAGAGGAACTAAGAAAGCAATCCCATTTACCAATGTAATAAAAAATTAAGATATCTAGGAATAAACTTAACCAAAGAAGTAAAGGACCTATTTGTAGAAAACTACAGGACAAAAAAAAAAAAAAAGAAAAGAAAAGAAAAGAAATAGAGGAAGATATTAAAAAGTGGAAGCATATACCTTGTTCATGAATTGGAAGAATTAACATAATTAAAATGTCCATACTACCCAAAGCAATCTATAGATTCAATGCAATCCCCATCAAAATACCAACAACATATTTCACAGAACTAGAACAAATGCTTCAAAAGTTCATA
Organism: Molossus molossus; assembly: GCF_014108415.1. Classification (NCBI taxonomy): domain Eukaryota; kingdom Metazoa; phylum Chordata; class Mammalia; order Chiroptera; family Molossidae; genus Molossus; species Molossus molossus. The sequence goes on along the minus strand of NW_023425355.1, from coordinate 83,234,465 downwards.
TGGAACCAAAAAAGACCTTGAATAGCCACAACAATCTTAAAAAAGAAGGACAAAGTAGGTGGGATCACAATACCAGATATCAGGTTATACTACAAAGCTACTGTAATAAAAACAGTCTGGTACTGGCACAACAGGCATATAGACCAGTGGAACAGAATAGTGAAACCAGAAATAGACCCAAGGCAATACGATCAATTAATATTTGACAAAGGTGGTAAGATCATACAGTGGAGTCAAGACAGTCTCTTCAATAAATGGTGTTGGGAAAATTGGACAGCTACTTGCAAAAAAATGAAGCTAGACAACCAATGTACACCATACACAAAAATAAACTCAAAATGTATAAAAGACTTAAATGTAACTCGTGAATTTATAAAAATCCTAGAAGAAAATGTAGGCAACAAAATCTCAGACATCATATGCAGCAGCAGAACTTTCACTGATACAACACCTAAGGCAGAGAAACAAAGGAAAAAATGAACACATGCGACTTCATCAAACTAAAAAGATATAAAAATACTATAGAGGAAGATATAAAAAAAAACAAAACATCAAAATAGAAAGGGAACCCACTATATGGGAGGCCACAACTGCCAGTGATACATCAGATAAAGAGTTAATTTCCAAAATATATAAAATACTCATACCTCTCAACAAAAGTAAGACAAAGAGCCCAATTTAAAAAAATGGGCAGAGTGCCCTGGCCAGTTTGGCTCAGTGGTAAGAGCATCAGCTTGCAGACCAGATAGTCCCGGATTCGGTTCCTGCTAAGGGCACAGACCTCGGTTACAGTTTGTTCCTGGCTTCAGTTGGTGTCTTGTGGGTGGCAGCCACTTGATGTGTCTCTCTCACATCAATGTTTCTCTCCATTATTGTCCCTCTCTCCATCTCCCTCTACCTGAAGATAGATGCAAAAATGTCCTGAGCTGAGGATGAAAAAAAAGGGCTCAAAGACCTAAATAGACCTCTCTCCAAACAGGACACACAAATCGTAAAGAGACATATGAAAAAAATGCTCAACATCACTAATCATCAGAGAGATGCAAATTAAAACCACAATGAGGTATCACCTCACACCTGTAAGAATGGCTGCCATCAACAAATAATCAAACAAATGCTTCAGAGAATTTGGAGAAAAGGGGACTCTAGTACACTTCTGGTGGTAATGCAGACTGGTGCAGCCACTATGGAAGACAACGTGGTGTTTCCTCAAAAAAATTAAAAGTTGATCTGCCAATTGACCCAGTGATTCCACTTCTAGAAATATACCATACGAAGCCTGAAATACCAATCAGAAAGAATAAATGTACCCCTATGTTCATAGCAGCACTATTTATAACAGCTAAAATCTGAAAACAACCCAAGTATCCATCAGTAGATAAGTGGATAAAAAAGCTGTGGTACATGTGCACAGTGGAATAATATTCAGCTGTAAGAAAGCAGGATTTATTATTCTTTGAGATAACATGGAGGGACCTGGAGAGTATTATGCGAAGTGAAGGAAGCCAAGCAGAGAAAGACAAATATCACATTATCTCATTTATTTGTGGAATATAATGAACTAAGCAAACTGATGAACAAAATTGACCCAGAAACATAGAGGTATGGTACAGGCTGACAAACCTCAGAAGAGGGGGTATTGGGTGGGAAGATAAACCACAGAACTTATATGCATGTATGCATAACCATTAGACATAGACAACAGAGCTGGGGATGGGGTGGGGTGGATGGGGAGGAGTGTGTCAATGGGAGAAAAATGAGAAACATCTATAACAAAAACAAATTAATAAAGATAAGTTAAAAAATAAAATAAATAAATAAAAATTAAATAAAACTAAAAAAAATAAATATTTATTGAGAAACGACTAAGTGCTGAGCAATTCTCTAAGCCCTAAGATACATACATGAACCAGACAATATCCCTTCCTTAAAGAAATTTAAAATCTAGTCCCCAAACTACACCTAGTTGCATACTTTCCAATTAAGACTACGATGCTAGGGAAAAGGAAATTGTTCTCTCTATTTCTTTATCTCCACCAGTATTATCTGCATGCATCCACGGTACCATTCAGCATGCCTAGCTGAGCTGTTTGTTAACTAGGAGTAACTCATTAGTCTATACCCAACTTGGGAGAAGCCTGCGTGCTGACTAAAGGGAGTCCTTTGTCAGGCAAGATCCTGGGGAGGTGAATGCCTCTGTTGTTTGTCCCACATTTGCTTACCTGGAATCTAAGCCAGGAAGGAAGGAGACTCGTCTTGTTCATAGCTCTATCTTTACCCCTAGGACTGTACCTGGAATAAAATAGACACTCGATAAATATCTGTTGAATTAATTAGTTAACAAATAAATCAGTTTTTCTGATTTCTAGGATTTGATTCTTTTCTCTGCACTATACTATTTGTGCCCTAAAGCACTGTGTGTGTGTGTGTGTGTGTGTGTGTGTGTGTGTGTTTGTTTGTTTTTTTTGTCTTTTAAACACAGGCATGTGGCAAAATTTCCAAAAGGGAGGACACAACCGTATTTTATACCTGAACCTTGGCAGCAGTGTGGATTATAAAAGTAGATTATATATTGGCACATTGTCTACTCATGACTATAACTCTAGCTGAGTCAACACTTTGCAGTGGGCACTCAGTAATTAAGAACTCCAAGCCCCTGAGTTCTTTTCATAGCTACAATATCTTTAACCTCTATTCATTTGATTCTACTTTGTTTCCTGATTGGTCTCTCCTTTTTCCTTGTTTCTTATTTATTAAACTATTCATTTTAAACGTTGTATTCACCTCCTTGAATCTACAATCACTTATCAAGCTTTGAAACCCACACAGTAGTGATAATATTGACCTGTAGCCTGTTAAATATTTACTGGCTGCCCTCAGTAACTACATTACTTAGTAAGGCCACCAAATGTCATAATCCACTTCAGTATTGGCTCTCATGGTTGGCATCCACTCAAATGGACTTAATCCAGTTCCCAAGAGGAGGAATGAGACAGAGTAGGCATTCAATAAATATTTGTACATTTGAATTAATTCATAATAGTAGTGTATATAAAATGGGGTTATTGCCTGTCTCACACAATCCCCTCAGTGACCATGCCTGTGTTATCCTCTTTCCTCTGGAGGAATTATCCTCTGCCCCCATAGTCTCAATGGAATATCCTATTTTCTTAAATCATCCACCTCCTTAGTCATAGTTTGTGATCAAGGGAAGAAAAAGTTGACCAAACTTTAACAAAGCATATGACCTGGAATTAACCCTAATTCTCTTATCAGAAAAAGCCTTGGAGGACTTTGAAAATGGAAGCAAATCCTACTGCCATGAGATGGCTGGTAAAATAATTCCTTCGCCAGCTATAAAATGAGTCAACAAAAAATGTCTTCAATTCATTTCTTTTATCACTGTCTAGCAGAGTGAAGTATAGTGTACCTCTTCTCTTTCTTAAATGAGAGTGCTTTCTTTTCATTTTCTTTTTTTCCTATTATACTCTGTTTTTGTTACACTGTTATATTTTTGTTATCTTGTGTGTAATTAAATTTATTATTTATTCATAGGGTGTATGACCATAAGTTGGTCAAGAGGAACAGATGTCATTTTGAGATTTTGGATTTGGTGATGATGCTGTGCCTATGTGTGACAAAGTATGGATTATCTCTTATGGAGAAAATCTGGGAATGTTTATGGTTGCTTGTGGGAAAATTTCATTATTCTTGGTGCTAATGACAGTGGGAAGAGGGGTATTTTTACAAACATATTATAGGAAGAAGATGTATATATGCTAGGATATCTAAGGTTAAGATACATTTTTCATGAGCTGAAATTGATATTTGGCTTCCAGTTGATTACCTTAATGGTGACTCGTCCACCATCAACTCTTCTTTGCAGAAATTGCACCCTAACTATTGTCCATGGCTCAAAGGAGTGCTTCCATATACTTATATGAACTTACTAAACCAGCTTCAGAAATCAGTTGTCAGTTTGAAATAGGGAACATGTCACAAGATAGTCCAATTAGAGATTTTCCCTCTGAGATTTAAAAAAATTACCATGGTAGCCATATGTCTAGCTTTACAGGAAAGGTTGTCAACACTCAGAAGCAGAAGTGAGACATAAAAAGAAGTAGAGTGAGAAAGAAAAAGGAAAAGAGAGAAGAGAAGGATAGAGAGAAAGAGAGAGAGAGTAATGGCAGGTTGTGACAGTAGATAAGCCCCTACTTTTAGATCCAAAGTGTTCTGGTTATTCCCTTCTGGAAGCTTTGTTGTTCCTTTCTTCATTCATTTTAAACTTATTTTTATTGTTGACACTATTACAGATGTACCCCCCCCCCTTTTACCCACATCCACCCAGTTTCCGACCCCCCTTCCCTCTGGTTATCACTACACTGTTGTCTGTGTCTGTGGGTTACACATATATGTTCTTTGGTCTATCTCTTCACCTTCTTTCATTTAGTCCCCTCCTATTCCCTATCCGCTAACATTTTTATGAACACTCCACAGCCTTCCAAAATATATTCTTTTTTTACCTAGCCTACTTTATTTTTTATTTTATTATTTTTTTATTCTACCCAAGGACATTTTTGCATTTATCTTAAGATAGAGTGGGAGAGAGAGAGGGAGGAAGAGAGAAACATTGATGCAAGAGAGACACATCGACTGGTTGCCACCCACATGACCCCAACTGGGGCTGGGAACATACTGCAACAGAGATACGTGCCCTTAGTGGGAACCGAACCCGTGACTCTCTGGTCCATGAGCCGATGCTCTAACCACTGAGAAAAATTGGCCAGGGCAATTTATTTTATTTTTTTATAGAGAAAGAAGTTTTTTTTATTTAATTTTTTTTTCTTTATTGATTTTAGAGAGAGAGAAACATCGATGAAAGAGAATATCGATTGGCCGCCTCCTGCATGCCCCCCACTAGGGATCTGGCCCACAACCTGGGCATGTGTCTTGATTAGGAATCAAACCAGCAACCTCTTGATGCATGGGTAGGTGCTCAACCATTGAGTTACTCCGGCTAGACTTACCTAGGCTATTTTAAATTAGTTATCTCTTGCCTTACAGCCATAACAGTCCACTTCAATTTGTAATCTATTGCTTAGTGATTAAATTTAAAAAGTAGTAGAAAAAAATAGGTAGAATATTTTAAGCATCACATGAAATGAGGGCAAGTATTGCTTTGACATTCTTACATCATATGTGTGTGCATGTGAGCACATGCTGGGTCACTAGAACGTCATGCTCAAAAAAGTTCAAAAGCTATGGAACTAAAGAATTTGAATCAGTAACTCAGTGGGCCCACTTTCAGAGTGTAAGGAATCAGTCTAAATCATTTTGTTTTTAATGAGCACCCCAAATGTGTGGGAGGCGAAAAACACCTCAAGAAAGGCTGAGTCGTTGAGTCCATACTTGAAGCAAAATACTCTCCCTAAAGGGACCCTCTGTGTAATAATTTATGTTTATGAATTTGGTGAGGACTGTAAACCCTAAGGCCAGAAAGATGTTGAAAGATGTTCCTTTCAGTAGTTACAGCATCACAAGCTACAGAAGAGTTGCAGTCACCCAGTAGGTTGGCTTAGTGTGCAATCTCCACATTATACAAAATCTGAGGTAGAGTCAGAGGAAGTTAATAAAATCAAGGCAGTGATGATTGCACAGCCATAGGAGGATAATGGGAGAACAGCAAGATTCCTTTAGAAATATCAGGATGACTAAGTTACTGAATGGACATTTAATGAATCACACATGCCTCCTGTTTGCGGAATTCTATTCCAAAGAAAAGATTTCTAGGAAGGAATTAAATCTGTAAATGGAACCTGTTTTGAGATATCAGACTTATTACTAAAGTAGGTAACTTCAGTTGAGTGACCGTTATAGTTGCTCTACAGCGAAGGGATAGAAAATAAATTTGTTCCAAGTTGAGGTTAGAGTATGGATACAAGGAGCAGTGTCTCACCTAAAGGAGGAAGTAATTCCTTATTCTGATCAAACTGCCTGGAAAAAAATCTACAATCAACATAACAAACCAGAGCTGTCTGAGAGTTTTAGGTATGCTTAAGTGTGGTTGAGACTCAAGAAAAGCACTGTCCAACAGAGTTTCCATAATGATCAATAGGTTATATGCTATCCAATTCAATTGCCACTGGCCATATTTGACTACCAAAACACTTGAAATAAGATTAGTGAAACTGAGAAAATTAAATTTAAATTTAAATTGGATTCATTTAACTTAAGTTGAAATAACCACATGTGGCTTGTGTCTTTCATAGTATACAAAAGCTAGCCCATTAGAGCATCTAGGTGTTTAAGAGGCAGCTACTTGGTGATATGTCTGAACCCTCACCTGAGAACAGGGTTGGAGAGAGGTAGAATGGACATGATGGAGAGCTTTGAAAGCATGTCAAATTTAAGAGAAAATAAAACTTGCCTGTGTTAGGTACTGCTTACTTCCTGCATATTTCTTTTCCTTGAAATCTCACCTATATATTTGGTGAGGTCCTTTGGAGGATCCCACTCCTGATTTGGGCTCAGGAGAGTCACAACAAAAAAAGTTTGTTGACAGGTTGACTTGGGTGCAAAAATAAAGGAGCAATGCATCCTTGGGTTCTAGGGCTTAGACATACAGGAGGAATCAAAAGAATTTTATTCCAAGCTAAATAAAAGTTTTAGCAAATTGAACTTTTGGTTAAACTATTAATTTTGCCTTATAGTCAGATTAAACAAACAAAAACATTGTGTTGAATGATATATTTAAAGAGACATAAATTGGTCCAGCTGGTGTGGCTCAGTGGTTGAGCATCAACCCATGCACCAAGAGGTCACTGATTCAATTTCCTGTCAGGGCACATGCCTAGGTTGTGGGCCCATCCCCCAGGAGGGCATGCAGATGGCGGCCAAACAATGTTCTCTCTCATCAATGTTTCTCTCTCTCTCTCCCTCTCCCTTATTCTCTCTAAAATCAATATAATAAAAAATATATATTTTTTAAAAAGAGAAACATAAATTGAGCTAAAATGATGTGTCTAGACATAGTTTGTAATTGGAGTCTTAATTCCTTTTTATTGGAACACCTGATTCTAAACAAGTTTCTTATGTTTTTTACAATAAATGGTGTCATTATCCTTTCCCAAGTGAACTAAGTGAAAAGCTCAAAAATATATTTTTCTTTGTAAAATTTGAAAGATTTTTAAAGTGTTATCAATATTTTACTTGTCTTATACATAAAAAATGATAAGGTACAGATAATCAAAAAGAATGGAAACAATCGCTATTAATCCTGCTACTTGCACTACAGTTACATTTTGTTTTATATACCTCCAGAGATTTCTTTGTTCTCTATGATTAATAAGTTATTCTTTGCATGCATGTCTTACATATATATTAACAGGAGATCACCTAGTATCATGTTTGCAATCTGCTATTTTTCTCTTTCACTGTAAATAAGCATATATGTAATTACTTTTATTTACAAATATACACATTTGCATACATTTTGCCATTTTTAATAGCTGCATAATATTTCATTGTGTGTAGATGAACCAGAATTACTTTAGCCATCTCTCTGTGGTTGTAAATTTAGGTTTTCTTTTTCTCCACCAACATCAACAGCACTCTCCTGAGCATTATTGTATCTATTTATTTATATATTTATGCAAGGATGTAGTCTATTAACTGCATGGTTGCATTAGAAAGATCACTAATTAAAATGTAATGATCCTATTCTTTAATATTAATAATGATATTAATTGAGCACTTACGATGTGTTAAATATTATTCTAATTGCTTTACATAAATTAACTCAACACTAGCAAGTGTAAATATTACCCCACTTTATAGATGGTAAACTGAAGGCAAAGAAAAGTTAATTAATTTGCCCCAAATTATTAAGCCATTAAATAGGAATCAGGACTCAAATTGAAGCAGTCTGACTCTAGTCTTTGCTCTGAGTCAGAATCTCTGCCGTGCTCCTTATCTATGAGTTTTGTTTTGGGTGCTCACATTAAAAATCACTTTCACAATTATTTCTTATATTCAGGGCTTTTGTTGCTCTAGGGAGATTGAAAAATATATCACCATTCAAATATAAAAAAATTATCCAATGGATAATGAGAACTCTTTGGTTTTGAGTAACACCAACCTCAGAGATAGGAAACAATAAACACTTAACAACTGTAATAGCAAAAAAAACAATGACATTAGTTTAGTTTCTCCAGGTTAGAAATTACAGAAACTAGAATTTTTCTTATACTTCTGTGGCAGAGTTTACTTAATTGTTCCTTGTGGTATTTTTTCAATTTTTTAAATTTAATTAATTAATTTATTTTTGTTACAGATGTTTTTCCTTTTTTCACCCACTGATTCTGCCCTCCCCCTCCTTCCATAGCCTGTTCCCAGGTTTGTTGTCCATGTCCATTGTTCATGCATACATGCATATCACTTCTGTGGTTTATCTCTCCCCCACCATCCCCTCTACTGGGGATTGTCAGTCTGTATCCCACTTCCACGACTCTGGGACTATCCCATTCCTCACACTGTTATGTTCATTATATTCCACAAATAAGTGAGATCATGTGATATTTGTCTTTCTCTGCTTGGCTTGTTTCGATTAGGATAATACTTTCCAGGTCCCTCCATGTCGTCTTAAAGGAAAAGAAATCCTTCTTTCTTACAGCTGCACAGTACTCCATTGTGTATATGTACCACAGCTTTATTATCCATTCATCTTGGACACTTGGGCTGTTCCCAGATTTAGCTATTGTGAATAGCTCTGCTACAAACATGGGGGTATATATATATTCTTTCCGATTGGTGTTTCAGGCTTCTTAGGGTATATTACTAGAAGTGGGATCACTGGGTCAAATGGAAGTTCGATTTCTAATTTTTTCAGGTAACACCATATTGTTTTCCATAGTGGCTGCAACACGCTGGTATATGTATCCTTTCTGATTGGTGTTTCAGGCTTCTTAGGGTATATTCCTAGAAGTGGGATCACTGGGTCAAATGGAAGTTCAATTTTTAATTTTTTAAGGTAACACCTTATTGTTTTTTATAGTGGATGCACCACTCTGTATCCCCACAAGAAGTGTAATGGAGTCCCCATTTCTCCACACCCTCACCAACACTTGTTTGATGATTTGTTGATGGCGGCCATTCTAACAGGTGTGAGGTAGTACCTCACTGTTGTTTTAATTTGCATCTCTCTGATAATTAGTGATGTTGAGCATTTCTTTATGTGTCTCTTACCATTTGTATGTCCTGTTTAGAGAGGTGTCTATTTAGTTCCTCTTCCCATTTTTAATTGGGTTCTTTTTCTTTTCTTTTTTTTCTGTTGAGTTATATGAGCACTCTACATATATTGGAAATTAACCCCTTATCTACCGTTGGCAATTATGCTCTCCCATACAATGGGTAGCCTTTCCATTTTGATGATAGTATCTTTCGCTGCACAGGTGGTTTTGAGATTGATGAAATCCCATGTGTTCATTTTCTCCTTTGTTTCAGTTGCCTTAGGTGATGTATTCCTGAAAATTGAGCTGTGTATAATGTCTGAAATTTTGTTACCTACAGTTTCTTCTAGGATTTTTATGGATTCATAAGTCACATTTAAGTCTTTTACCCATTTTGAGTTTATTCTTGTGTAGGGTGTAAGTTGATGTTCAGGTTCATTTTTTTTTTTGCATGTAGCTGTCCAATTATCCCAACACCATTTATTAAAGAGGTTGTCCTTACTCCAGTGTATATTCTTGCCACCTTTGTCAAATATTAATTGAGCATATTGCCTTGGGTCCATTTCTGGGTTCTCTGTCCTGTTCCATTGGTTTATATGCCTGTTCCTCTGCCAGTACCAGTCTGATTTGATTATAGTGGCTTTGTAGTATAACCTGAAATCTGGTAATGTGATCCCTCCAACTTTGTTCTTCTTTTTTCAAGATTGCTGTGGCTATTCGAGGTCTTTTTGGTTCCATATGAACTTTGAAGTATTTGTTCTAGTTCTGTGAAGTATCTCATTGGTATTTTGATGGGGATTGCATTGACTCTAAAGATTGCTTTGGGTAGTATGGACATTTTAATGATGTTAAATCTTCCAGTCCACGAACAGGGTATGTGCTACCACTTTTTTCTATCTTCTCTATTTCCTTTTTCAATGGCCTGTAGTTTTCTGCAAATAGGTCCTTTACTTCTTTGGTTAAGTTTATTTCTAGGCATCTTAACTTTTTTGCCACAATGGTAAATGGGATTGTTTTCTTAGTTTCTCTTTCTGTGATTTCATCATTAGTGTATAATAATGCCATCAACTTTTGACAATAATTTTGTATCCTGCTACTTTTCCAAATTCATTTCTTAAGTCTAGTATATTTTTGATGGAGTCCTTAGGGTTTTCTACATATAGTATCATGTTATTTGCAAATAATGACAGTTTTAATTCCACCTTTTCAATTTGGATCCCATTTATTTTTTCTTCTTTTTTGATTGCTGTGGCTAAGTCTTTCAGTACTATGTTAAATAAGAGTGGCAAAAGTGGGCATCCTTGCATTTTACCTGTTTTTAATAGAAATGCATTTAGTTTTTGCCCATTGAGTATGATGTTGGCTGTAGGTCTTTCATATATGGCGTTTATTACGTTGACATATGATCCCTCTATTCCAACATTGCTGAGCATTTTTATCAGAAATGGATGGTGGATTGTGTTGAAGGCTTTTTCGGCATCTATTGATATGATCATGTGGTTCAGGATTTTGGCATCTATGTTCATCAGGGATATTGGCCTGAAGTTTTCTTTCTTTGTAGTGAATTTTTCTAGTTTTGGAATTAGAATTATGCTGGCCTCATAAAACAATTTTGGAAGTTTTCTTTCTTCTTGAATTTTATGAAATAGTATGAGGAGAATGGGTGTTAGTACTTCTTTGAATGTTCGGTAAAACACCCCCGTGAAGCCATCTGGGCCTGCGGTTTTGTTTACTGGGAGAGCCTTGAATATATCTTCAATTTCTTCTATTGTTATTGGTCTCTTCAAGTTTTCTCTCTCTTCCCGTTCCAGTTTTGGGAGACTATGTGTTTCTAGAAATATGTTCGTTTTGCTTAGATTGTCAAATTTGTTGCCACACAATTGTTCACAGTAATTGTTAACGATCTTTTGTTTCTCTGTGGTGTCAGTTGTTTCTTTTCCTCTTTCATTTCTGATTTTATGTATTTGGGTTCTGTCTCTTTGTTTCGTGGTGAGTCTAGCTAAGGATCCATCAATCTTGTTTATCTTTTCAAAAAAGCAGCTGTTTCATTGATCCTTTGAACTGTTTTTTTTTTTTTTTTTTTTTTGGACTCTATGTCATTTATTTCAGCTCTGATCTTTACAATTTTCTGCCTTCTACTTGCTCTGGGGTTTTCTTTTTGTTTTCTCTCTAGTTATTTAAGTTTTGAGGTATAATATTCTATTAGAAATTTTTCTTGTTTCTTGAGGTAGGCCTATAGTGCTATGAACTTTCCTCTCAGAATCGCTTTAGCTGCATCCCATAGATTTTGTGTTGTGGTATCTTCATTTTCATTGGTTTCCAGGAAGTTTTTAATTTCTTCCTTGATCTACTCCATAACCCATTCATTGTTTAAAAACATGCTATTTATCCTCCATGTGTTAAAAAGTCTTTGCATGTTCTTGTTATAATTGATTTCTAGTTTCATGCCATTTTGATCTGAGAAGATGCTTGATATGATTTCAATCTTCTTGAATTATAGAGACTTAGTTTGTGTCCTAACATGTTGTCTATCTTTGAGAATGATCTATGTGCACTTGAGAAAAATGTTAATTCTGTAGATTTGGGGTGTAATTCTCTGTAGATATCTATTAAGTCCATTCGGTCTAGTGCTTCCTTTAGAGTCTGTTTTCTTGCTAATTTTTTGTCTAGAGGATCTATCCAGTGATGTCAGCGGGGTGTTGAAGTCCCCTTCTATGACTCTATTGCTATCGATTTCTCCATTGAAGTCCTTCAGAAGATTATTAATTTATTTTGGTGCTCCTATATTGGGTGCATATACATTTATCAAGGTTACATCTTCCTGTTGGATACATTCTTTCAATATTATGTTGTGGCCTTCTTTGTATCTCGTTATGGCCTTCATTTTGAAATCTATTTTATCAAATATGAGTATTGCTACCCCAGCTTTTTGTTCCTGTCCGTTTGCTTGGAAGATTTTTTTCAATCCCTTCAGTTTCAACCTATGTGAGTCTTTTATTATGAGGTGTGTCTCTTGTAAACAACATGTAGATGAGTCATGCTTTCTTATCCAATCAGCTACTCTATGTCTTTTTATGGGAGCATTGGATCCATTTACATTTAAGGTGATTAGTGATATGTACTTATTTATTGCCATTTTTGTTTCGTGTGCTTATATTTTTCTTCCTATTTCTCCTGCTAATTACAGAAGTCCTTTTAACATTTCTTGTGCTGCTGGTTTGGTGCTAATGTATTACCTTAGCTTTTTTTTTTTTTTTTTGTCTGGGAAGCTCTTTATTTGACCTTCTATTTTGAATGATAGCCTTGCTAGATAGAGTAGTCTTGGATTCAGATCCTTGTTTTTCATGACCTTGATTACCTCATTCCATTTCCTTCTGGCCTGTATTGTTTCCGTTGAAAAGTCAGCTGAGAGCTTTATGAGGTTTTCTTTGTAGGTAACTTGTTGCTTCTCTCTTGCTGCTTTTAGGATTCTCTTTTTGTCTTTAAATTTTTTGTATTTTAATTTTTATGTATCTTGGGGTCAGCCTGTTTGGGTTGTTTTTACTTGGGGCTCTCCGTGCTTCTTGAACTTGAATGCCTTCTTCCTTCACCAAATTAGGGAAGTTTTCTGTCACTATTTCTTCAAATATATTTTTTAACCCTTTCTCATTTTCTTCTTCGGGTACTCGTATGATGCGAATGTTATTACATCTCCAGTTGTCCCACAGTTCTCTTAAGCTGTCTTCCTGTTTTTCTGTATTTTTTTGTTCTTTTGATTTTCTGATTGGTTGATTTTTTCTACCCTATCTTCTTATTCACTGATCCGGCCCTCAGCTTCCTCTACTCTGCTATTTACACTGTCCAATGTGTTTTTTATTTCTGATATGTCATCCTTTGTTTCTTCTTGTTGGTTTTTAATTTCCAACTGGTTGATTTTCAACATTTCTATGTCTTTACTCCTGGTTATCATGTCCCTATACATGCTGTTGAGCTTCCTCAAGATCATGGCTCTGAATTCTAGTTCTGTTAACTTGCTTAACTGCACCTCATGTATCTCATCTTAGGTAGAGATCTCTTGTTTTTTCATTGGCTTTGTTTCTGTGTTTCACCATTTGGCTATCACAGTGGGTTTTGGAGCCTGCCAAACTTTCCCTGTGGGTGTTGGTGTTCAGCTGTTTGTGTCTCTCTCTCCTGGGTTTGGATGAGCCAGGGAGGACCCACATTAAACACCACTGTCAAGTTTTACTTTCCTTGTTAGAGTTGCTAGCCAGAGATGGTACAGTTATCCTCTAGCTTTTTGCCTGCAGGTTAGCAGTTGTTTCCTGAAGAGCCTTGGCTTCTGAGTTGAATGAAAAACTCCCTCAGCTGATCAGAGGAAGAGAATTTCCTGAGGGTGGGGCAGATGCTGGTTGTTAAAGGGTCTCAATTATCATTTTAATGGCCACCATGTGGAGTTGAATATGTCAGGGAGGGGCAGCTGCAGTTCCCTAGAGCCCTGGGAAGGAGTAAGATGACCACTGTCTTGTGTGGTTGCAACTCAGCAAAGCTCTGAGTGCCCTCCAGATCCTGAGTGTCCACACACAGTTCCAGTCCAGTCTGCCCTCCCTCTGCCAGAACTCAAGTTGAGTGGCTGTGTCTTTTTCAGCCTCTGTCCTGGCTCTGTGCTATGGAGCCGCTTGGGACTTTAACCTGAGGGCTCTGCTTCCCGCTAAGGTCGCTGCTCACAGCTCAGGCCGCTGCTGTCTGTGGGCTCCCATCCAAGGCCGCAGCCAGGGCTGCTGCTCCCAGCCTATGCCACTGCCTACCGTGGGCTCCCAGCCTTCCTCTTGCGTCTCCACAAGCCTACCAGGATTGAGTCTGTGTCCCTGGTTATGTGGTATTCCAAGCTGCTTTTCTCTTGCTTTTTCCTCATGATTTGTCTTTATTTTTGTTGTAATTCCAGTTTGGTCCTGGGAGATGGTCTGTGTAGCTTCCATTCTCTCCACCGCCAATTTTTTTCTCCCTTGTGCTATTTTTAAATTTTATTTTTCAACTAAAGTTTACATTTAATATTATTTTGTATTAGTTTCAGGAGTGTAGCAGAGTGGTCAGACTATCATATACTTTACAAAGCGTTCCCCTTGATATTATAAGTACCCATCTGGCACCTTCCATAGTTACTACAATGTTATTGATAATATTTCCTATGCTGTATTTTATATCCCTGTGACTTTTTTGTAATTACCAGTCTATACTTTTCAACCCCTTCACTTTTTTTACCCAGTCCCCCAACCGTCCTACAATCTGTCAGCCTCCAGTATGTTCTCTGTATCTATGAGTTTATTTCTATTTTGTTTATTTATTTTTCTCTTTAGATTACATGTATAAGTAAAATCATATGTCATTTGTTTTTCTCTATTAGACTTATTTCACTTAGCATAATACCCTCTAGGTCCACCCTTGTTGTCACAAATGGTAAAATTTTATTCTTTTTTATTCCTGAGTAATATTCCATTGTATATGTGTGTCACTGCTTTTTAATCAACTAATCTATTTATGGGCCCTAAGGTTACTTCTATATCTTGGATATTTTAAATAACACTTCAATGAATATAGAGGTACATATACAGGATGGGGAAAAGTAGGTTTGTAGTGGTGAGTACTTGATACACAGAGATTATTCTTGTATTATTATTTATTAGTTATTTAATTATATTTCATATGAGCAACTAAAAACCTACTTTTGCTACACTATGTATCCTTTTAAATTAGTGTTTTGAAATTATTCAGATGTATACCCAGAAGAGGAATCACTAGGTTATAAGGCAGTCCCACATTTAATGTTTTGAAAAACCTCCATACTGTTTTCCATAGTGGCTACACCAATGTTCATTCTCACCAACAGTGCAGGAGAGTACCTTTTTTTTCCTACATATTCACCAACACTTGTTTGTGGATTTATTGATGATAACTATTCTGACAGTTATGAGGTGATATCTCATTATACTTTTAATTTGCATTTCTCTGCTGACTAGTGATGTAGAGCATATTTTCATATGTCTATTGGCCATTTGTACGTCCTCCTTGGAGAATTGTCTATTCAGGTCTTTTGTCTGTATCTATTTATTTATCTATTTATTTAATTGCTGAAAGTATTACAGATATCCTCCATTTTTCTCCCATTAACCCCTTTCTCCCCACTCCCACCCCCTCCCTGCCTTCCTGACATTATTATCTGAGTACTTTGGTTATGAATACATGCATATAAGTTCTTTGGTTTATCTATTTCCACCTCCCACCTCATCCCCCTTCCTTCTGAAGTTTGCCATTCTGTGCCGTGCCCAACTTCCATGTCTCTGTATCTATTTTGACCTTAAGCTTATTTTATTCATTATATTCCATAAATAAGTGAGTACATGTGGTACTTGTCTTACTTTAACTGGCATATTTTGCTTAGTTTAATACCTTCCAGTTCCCTTTATGTTGTCTAAAATGTTAAGAGGTCTTTTGTTGCTATAGATGCATAGTATTCCATTGTGTAAATGTAACACAACTTTTTATGCACTCATCTACTAATGGGCACCTGGGTTGTTTTTAGATCTCAGGTATTGTAAATAGTGCTGCTATAAACATAGGGGTGAATATATCATTCCTAATTGGTGTTTCATTATTCTTAGGATATATTCAAAGAATTGGGATCCCTGGATCAAATGGTAGTTCCATTTTTAATTTTTGAGGAAACACAATATTATTTTCCATAGTAGCTACACCAGTCTGCATTCCCACTAACAGTGTACTAGAGTCCCTTTTTCTCCACATCCTCACCATCACTTGTTGTTTAACATTTTGTTGATGGGAGCTATTCAAGCAGGTGTTAGGTGATACTTCAGAGTCATTTTAATTTGTATCTCTCTGATAATTACTGACATATAAATCTATTGGCCATTTTATGTCCTGTTTGAAGAAGTGTCTATTCAGGTCCTTCACCCATTTTTCAATTGGATGGTTTGTCTTCCTGTGTTGAGCTGTATGAGTACTTTATATATTTTGGATATTAACCCCTTATTCAGTGTATCTTTGGAAAATATGTTCTCCCAGAGAGTGAGTTCCCTCTCCATTTTGATGCTGGATTTTTTTTTTTTTTGCCATGCAGACATTTTCAGTTTGATATAGTCCCATTTATTAATTTTCCCTTTGTTTCTTTTGCCCTAGACAATGTCTTGGTAAAAATTGTTCTACATGTGATGTCTGAAATTTTTCTGGCTACCTTTTATTCTACGACAAAAAAATTCTTAACAAAGCAGGAATAGAGGAATCATATTATGTGGAAAGGAGTGGCAAAAATGGACATACCTGTCTCATTCCTGTTCTTAAGGGAATTGCTTTCAGATTTTCCCATTGTATATGATGTTGGCTATATGTTTTTCATATATGACCTTTATTTTGTTGTACATAGAAAACATTAAAAACTCCATCAAAAACTACCAGATTTAATAAATCAATTTGGCAAAGTAGCAGGATACAAAATTAATATTCAGAAATTGATATAATGTTTATATGTCAATAATAAATTATAAGAAAAGGAATTTTTTTTTAAATGTCAATAATCATTTCAACAAATCAATTAGGATACCTAGAAATAAAGATTAAAAAATTGTGGCAGAGTGAATAAAGTTACACAGACTGTCTCCCAGGACAAAACTGGAATTACAACTAAAATAAAAACAAATCATCAGGAAAAAAAATAAACAACAACAGAAAGCAGCTGGAGATAATATATTTAACCAGAGATGCTAAGAAGACAATAAATCAAGCTCTTTAGAAACTGTGGAGGCACAAGGGGTTGGGCTGGGAGCCCAAGGACAGCAGCTGAGGGCTGTTTTAGCTATGAGAAGTTCTCTCTCAGAAGTGCAGGCTTAAAACCACAAGCCAGCTCCACAATACAAAGTGGCTGCTCCCTAGCACAGACTGGCAGCCCCCCAGTACACAGTGGTGAGACAGGGAAAGGCTCCCACATAACACCTGGCTGAGATCACCAGAGCTGAGCCTTTGTCTGGCAAGGAGAGGCACAGGAAAAAATAGCATTTCCCTGAAGGGCCAGAGCACTAAATTAGCTACAGCTACTCACCTTGGGCTCCATCAGAGGGAGAACACACAGGACTTTAACTGTGTTAAGATAGTCATGGGTTTGGGGCAGAGGAGAGAGAGCTGAAGAAAAAGACACCATAATTTTTATGCTGAATTAATCCCTCATAGGACAGTAGCCATCTCACTCAAAGAGTCTATTCCCAGGGACCCAGGGAGAAGCAATGACATGACACTCAAAAATTTAATACTACCAGGCCAGGCCAGAGAAATGTATATTGATGCTCATTAACAGCTAGAGACTACCAGCAAGCAAAGAAAGAAAAAACAAAAAACAAAACAAATAAACAAACAAAATCATTGCCTCACCTGATGAAAATCCTCTTAACTGTACACCTGAGGAAATTTTTATTCAGACCATGGGATCATCATGTAATTGAGACTAAAAGCAGGCAGGCAAAAGGTAGAGGATAACTGAACACTTAATTGGCCTGAAAATCTACCCAGGAAAGTAAAAATTGAGAGTGGTGTTTAACGTGGGTCCTCCCACCCTCATTCAAACCCAGTAGAGGCAGCTACAATCACCAGAACACCAACACCCACAGAGAAAATTGGGCAGGCTCCAAAACCCATTGAAATAGCCAAAATGGTTGAAAAAAAAACAAACCACAAATGAAAGAACAAGAGAATTGTATAAAAGAAGAGATAAATGAAATAAAATTAAGCAAGGCATCATAGGTAGAGTTCAGAATAATGATTATGAGAAAGCTCAACAGTATGAGTGAAGAGCTCAAAAGCTAGATTAAAGATTTAGGAACATTGAAAATCAATCAACTGGAAATGAAAAACCACCAAACAGTAATGAAGAATGACAAAGAAGAAATAAAAAACACACTGGAAAGAATAACCAGAAGAGGAGAGAAAGCTGAGGACCAGATCAGTGAATTAGAGACAGGATAGAATAAAATCACCCAATCAGAGAACCAGAAAAAAAAAAATTGATTCAAAAACAGGAAGAAAATGTAAGAGAACTGTAGGACAATATGGAATATAAAAACATTTGCATCAAAGAAGTTCCAGAAGAAGAAAATGAGCAAGGGTTAGAGAGTATATTTCAAGAAATATTGACAAAAAACTTCCCTTACTTGGTGAAAGAAAAATGCATAAAATTTAAGAAGCACAGAGAGCCCCAAGTAAGAAGAACTCAAAGGGACCCACACCAAGACACATCATAATTAAAATGCCAAAAATTAAAGATGAAGAGAGAATCCTAAAGGCAGCAAGAGATAAGCAACAGGTTATCCAAAAGGAACCCCCATAAGGCTATCAGCTGATATCTCAACAGAAACAGGCGAGAAGGGAATGGCATGAAAAATCAAGGTAATGAAAAACAAGGGTCTTAATGCAAGACTACTATATCTTGCAAGGCTATCATTCAAAGTAGAAGGAGATAAAGAGCTTCTCATATTAAAAAAAAAAAAAATGTAAGGGAATATATTAGAACCAAACAAGCACTCCAAGAAATGTTAAAAGAACTGCTATAATAAATAAAAGAAATAGAAAAAGAAGCATAACCATTACAAACATAAGTTATAATAAATAAGTACATATCAATAATAACCTTAAATGTAAATCAATTAAATGCTCCAATAATAAGGCTCAGAGTAACTGAATGTATAAGAAAACATGACTCATATATATATTATTTACCAGAGACCCACTTCACAACAAAAGACTCACATAGGTTGAAAGTGAAGATATGGAAAAAAATTTTCCAAGCAAACAGAAAGGAAAATAAAGCTGGGGTAGCAAAACTTATATCTGATAAAAAGACTTCAAAATGAAGGCAATAACTAGAGAAAAAGGTCACTGCATAATATTGACAGGATGTATCCAACAGAAGGATATAACCTTGATAAACATATATGCACCAAATATAGGAGCACCAAAATATATTAAAAATCTTCTGGAAGACTTCAAAGGAGAAATTGACAGCAATACAATTATAGCTTGGGATTTCAACACCCAAATGACAGCACTGGATAGATCCTTTTATACAAAAACTCAACAAGAAAACATGGACTCTAAATGATGCATTAGATCAAATGGATTTAATAAATATCTACAGAGAATTACACCCCAAAATTGCAGAATTCACATTCTTCTCGAGTGCACATGAGACATTCTCAAAGATAGACCACATGTTAGGATACAAACTAAGTCTCTACAAGTTCAAGAAGACTGAAATCATATCAGTCATCTTCTCAGATCACAGTGGCATGCAAATACAAATCAATTACACTAAAAATATTCATAAACATGCAAACACATGGAGGATAAATAGCATGTTATTAAATAGTGAATGAGTTACCAAGGAAATCAAGGGGGAAAAAACTTTCTGGAAACCAATGAAAATGATCACAAAACAACACAAAGTCTATGGGACACAGTGAAAGCAGTCTTGAGAGAGAAGTACATAGAACTACAGGCCTACCTCAAGAAACAAGAAACATTTCTAATTGACTATCTAGCCTCACAACTTAAAGAACAACAAAGTAAACAAAATAAAAAGCCCAGAGCAAATAGAAAGAAAGAAATAGTAAAGATCAGAGCAGAAATAAATGACTTATAGACTGAAAAAAAAAAAAAATCAAAAGATCAATGAAACAAAGAGCAAATTCATGGAAAACGTAAATAAGATTGATGAACCCTTAGCCACACTCACCAAGAAACAAAATGAGAAGACCCCAATAACCAAAGTCATAAATGAAAGAGGAGAAATAACAACTGACACTATACAAATAATTTGTATATTGTTAAAATATACAAATTATTGTTAAAAAATCCTAGGAACAATTATAATCAAACAAATTGGACAATCTAGGTAAATGGACAAATTTCTAAAATCACAGTTTTCTAAAACAAAACTGGAAGGAGACAGAAGAGTTTAATAGACCAGTAGCAACTAACGATATTGAAGGTGTAATCACAAAACTTCCAGCAAACGAACCCAGGCCCAGAAGGTTTCACAGAGAAGATTTACCAAACATTCAAAGAAGATATAATACCCATCCATTCTGCTCAAACTATTCCAAAAATTTCAAAAAGTAATATTTACAAATGTATTTTATGAGACCAAAAAGTTTCTCATAATTCTAGTTCTAAAACCAGATAAAGACACTACAAAGAATAAAAACTACAGGTCAATATATCTGATGAACATACATGCCAAAATTCTTAACAAAATATTAGCCAATCAGATCCAACAATACATTAAAAAATTATTCACTATGACCAACTGGGATTCATCCCAGAGATACAAGGCTGGTACAATATTTGCAAATCAATAAATGTGATATACCACATAAACAAAATAAAAAATAAAAACCATATCATCATATTAATAGACACTGTAAAAGCATTCAACAAAATCCACTACCCATTTCTGATAAAAATGCTCAGCAATGTGAGAACTGGGGGATCATATCTCAACATAATAAAGGCCATATATGAAAACCTGCAGCCAGCATCATATTCAATGGACAAAAACTGAAAGCATTTCTCTGAAGAACAGGAACAAGGCAAGAATGCCCACCTTTGCCACTCTTATTTAACATACTACTAGAAGTCTTAGCCACAGCAATTAGATAAAAAGAAAATATAAAAAGGATCCAGATTGGAAAGGAGGGAGTAAAACTGTAATTATTTGCAGATGACATGGTATTGTACATAGAAAACCCTAAAGACTCCACCTGAAATTTACTAGATTTAATAAATGAATTTAGAAATATAGCAGAAAACAAAATGAAAATCCAAATATCATTTGCAATTTTATATACTAATAATGAACACAAAGAAAGAGGAAGTAAAAAAAAAGAAAAGAAAAATACTATTTACCATTGCAACAAAAACATTAATATATCTAGGGTTAAACTTAACCCAAAAGGTAAAAGACCTATTCTCAGAAAACTGCATAAAATTGAAAAAAAGAAACAAAGAAAGATATAAACAAGTTGAAACATATACCTTGTTCATAAATTGGAAGAATTAACATAATTAAAATGTCCATAGTACCCAAAGCAATCTATAGATTCAATATAATTCCTATTAAAGTTACAATGGTATATTCTAAAGATCTAGAACAAATACTCCAAAGGTTTATATGGAACCATAAAAGACCTCGTATAGCCATAGCAATCTTGAAAAAGAAGAACAAAGTTGGAAGGATCACAATGCCAGATATCAGGCTATACTACAGAGCCATTGTAATCAAAGGAGCCTGGTACTGGCAGAAGAACAGGCGTATACATCAATGGAACAGAACAGAGATCCCAGAAATTTACCCAAGACATTATGCTCAGTTATATTTAACAAGGAAACAAGAGCATACAATGAAGTAAAGATAGTCTCTTCTATAAATGAATTTGGGAGATTGGACAGGTACATGCAAAAAGGTGAAACTAGACCATCAACTTACACCATACACAGAATAAATTCAAAATGGATACAAGACTTAAAAGCAGTCATGAAACCTTTACCCATTTTTTAATTGGGTTGCTGTTTTTTTCTGGTGTTGAGTTGTATGAGTTGTTTATAATTTTGGATATTAACCTCCATGGAATGTATCATTGGTGAATATGTTCTCCCATTCAGTTGGTTGTCTTTCATTGTGCCTTATGCTATGCTTTTATACATTACATTAGTTTTTCTCATTGGATTTTATGGGAGGAATATTGATGATTCATATCTTATCAATTTATGTTATATAAGGCCTAGAACAATGTACTTTAATTTTTTTTAGTGATACAACAACATGACCTTAATACTTTATTTGGCCATCAAGTGCTTTCATAGATCTTGTAGCTCCAACAAATAAAGAAGCAACCTTGGTAACTGTGATGTTGTGGCATAATAAGAAATATATATTTTGTCTTTGTTTCTGGTTCCTGGCAAACAGTTCTTAAAGGTTTTATAATTTCCTGAGTGATAGGTGTGATAGGAGCATCACTTGTTTTAATATTTGGTTTTAGTTCTAGTTCCCGACACAAAAGTTTCTAAGATCATTGGAACCATAGTTGTTATAATAATGTTATTGTTTATGCTTATGACATGGCTAGTGGCTGGGCTCCCCTAGATACTGTTAGGATATGGTTTTCAGAAAACCAAGACATGATTAGAAAGTTGGAACTTTCAGCCACACCCTCAAATCTCCAGACATAGAAGAAAGACTCAAGATTGTATTAATCACCAATGGCCAATGACTTAATCAATAACTTCCACATAAAGGAACCTCCATTAAAAAATAAACACTCAAACAAACAAAATGGTAGGGTTCATAGGGATTAAAAGTGAGTGAACATAATGAGGTGCTGGGAATGTGGCGCACCCAGAGAGGACATGGATGTTATGCACCCTTTCCTCCCATACTTTGCCCTATACATCTCTTCCCACTTTGACTCTTCCTGATTTGTGTCCTTTATACTAAACTGACTATAAAACAACAACAAAAACTACTTTTCTAAGCTCTGTAAGCCATTCTAGCAGATTATTGAGCCCGAGGAAGGGGTCATGGTAATAGGTGGTCCAACAAAAATACAGGAGGCCTGAGACTAGTTATTGGTGTCTGAAGTGGGGGTAGTCTTGTGGGACTGAACTCTTTATCTATGGAGTCTAATCCTGTCTCCAGGTAGTTATTATCAGAGTTCAATTGCATTATGTGAAACTCCCTTGGTGTACAGAGGGATGGTGTGTGTGTGTGTGTGTGTGTGAGGGAAAAATCACATATTTGTTATCAGAAGTGTCTGTGGGTAAGTAAAACAGACCAGGGTATTCATTTACTAAATGACATTTGATTTATAAGAAATTTTGTTTCTGAACTGCGGTAGGTCTCATTAGATGTAACCCTTTGAGATGACTCTCAAAAGACAACTACACATGTACATTTAAGTGTTCTTTTATATAAAAATTCTATGAGGGAACTGAATAATTTTTCTCAGTTTATATTACTATCTTATGCCCTGATGGCTTAATCAAGAATGAACTGAAGTTCCAAAATGACGGTGGAGTGAAAGGAAGCTACATAAACAATTTTCAAGGACCAAACTAAAATTACAAATAAAATAAAGACAAATCATGAGGAAAAAGCAACAAGAAAGCAGTTTGAGAGAACCATATAACCAGAAACACTGAATTGAGCCTGGTAAGTCTGTGGAGGTGCAAGAGTGGGGCTGGAAGCCCATAGACAGCAGTGGTTTTAGCTGTAAGCAGTGCTGTCAGGGTTAAAATCCAGGCCGGCTCCACTGCCCAGAAAGACAAGACAGAGCAATTAATTCGCTACAGCCAATTACCTTGAGCTCAAGTAGAAGGAGGGTGGAGTGGACTGAAACTATGTGGGGACACTCCGATTTTGGAGGGCGCTAAGAGTTTTTCAGAGTTGCAGCCACTCAAGACAGTGGCCATGTTGCTCCTTCCCAGAGCTCTGGAAAGAAGCAGCATCTCCTTCCTCAGAGACTCAACCCCACCCAGCTGAACCAAAGATATGCAAACTGGGGCTCATTAACAACCAGTAACTGCCCCACCCTCCAGGAAATCCACTTATGCTGAACACCTGAGGGAGATTTTTATACAGCTGAGAACCCAAGGCTCTTCGAGTAACAGAGTAATAGCCTCTAGGCAAAAAGATAGAGGATAACAAAAGCTTTTCTGGGCTTCCAAATCTACCTAGGAAAGTAAGACCTGACAGTGGTGTTTAACTTGGGTCCTCCCATGCTCTTCCAAACCCAGTAGAGGGAGCCACAATCAGCAGAATACCAACACACACAGAGACAATTTGGCAGACTCCAAAACCCACGGAGATAGCCAAAATGGTGAAACAAAGAAACAAATCCCAAATGAAAGAACAAGAGACTTCTACCAAACATGAGATAAATAAAATGCAATTAAGCAAGTTATCAGAGGTAGAGTTCAGTGCCATGATCTTGAGGAAACTCAACAGCATGAGTAAAAATATCAACACTATGAGTAAAGATATAGAAACACTGAAAACCAACCAAGTGGAAATGAAGAATAACATAGCAGAAATAATAGAACATTGGAAGCACTAATGAGCAGAGTAAAGGAAGCTGAGGACTAAATCAGTGAATTAGAAGAAAGGGTAGAAAAATCAACCAATTAAAATAACAAAAGAAAAAAAACAATTAATAAACAGGAAGACAACTTAAGAGAACTGTGGGACAACTGGAAAAGTAATAATATTTACATCATAGGAGTCCCTGAAGAAGAAAATGAACAAGGGTTAGAGAATATATGTGAAGAAATAGTGACAAAAATATTTCCTAAAAAAAGAAGGCATTCAATTTCAAGAAGTACAGAGAGCCCCAAGTAAGAAAAACCCAAACAGACCCACACCAAGACACATAGTAATTAACATGCCAAAAAATAAAGACAAAGAAAGAATTCTAAAGGTAGCAAGAGATAAGCAAGCAGTTACCTACCAAAGAACCCCCATAAGGCTATCAGCAGAAACACTATAGGCCAGAAGAGAATGGAATGAAGTAATAAAAGTAATGATAAACAAGGATTTGAATCCAAGACAATTCTATCCAACAAGGCTATCATTCAAAACAGAAAGTGAAATAAAGAGCTTCCCAGAGAGGGGGGAGGCTAAGGGAATATATTAGCACAAAACCAGCACTGCAAGAATTGTTAAAAAGGACTGCTGTAATTAGTAGAAGAAATAGGAATAAAATTATAACCACACTAAACAAAAATGGTAATGAATAACTACATATCAATAATCATCACTAATCATCAGAGAGATGCAAATTAAAACAGATATGAGGTACCAACTCTCACCTGTCAGAATGGCTGCCATCAACATTTCATCAAACAAGTGTTGGTGAGGGTGTGCAGAAAAGGGGACTCTAGTACACTACTGGTGGCAATGCAGACTGGTGGAGCCACTATGGAAAACAATATGGTGTTACCTCAAAAAATTAAAAATTGAATTGCCATTTTACCCAGTAATCCCACTTCTGTAAATATACTCTAAGAAGCATGAAACACCAATCAGAAATAATATATGTACCCCCAGGTTTATAGAAGCACCAATTACAATCGCTAAGATTTGAAAACAGTCCAAATATCCATCAGCAGACAAATGTATAAAAAAGCTGTGGTACATATACACAATGAAGTATTATAAAGCCGTAAAAAAGGTCTTTTTGTTGTTATTTATTTATTATTGATATTATATTTATTTATTTATTGTTACAAGTGCATCTTCTTCTTTTCCCATTCACACACTCCTCCCCATCCCGCCCCAGCTCACCACCTCGTCCCCGGCTTTGTTGTCCATGTCCACTGGTTATGCATACATACATATAAGTTCTGTGGTTTATCTCTTCCCTCCACCCACCACCTCCTCTTCTGAGGGTTGTCAATCTGTTCTCTACTTCCACATCTCTGGGTTTACCCTATTCCAAAGACAGTTATGTTCATTATATTCCACAAATAAGTGAGATCATGTAATATTTGTCTTTTTCTGCTTAACTTGTTTCACTTAAGATAATACTCTCCTGGTCCCTCTATGTCGTCTCAAATGAAAAGAGATCTTTCTTTCTTACAGCTGCACAGTACTCCATTTTGTATATGTACCACAGCATTTGTATCCATTCGTTTACTAATGGACACTTGGGCTGTTTCCAGATATTAGCTCTTGTAAATAGTGCTGCTATGAACATGGAGGTAATTATATTCTTTTTGATTGGTATTTCAGGCTTCTTAGTGTATATTCCTAGAAGTAAGATGACTGGGTCAAATGGCAGTTCAATTTTTAATTTTTTGATGTAACACCATAGTGTTTTTCATAGTGGCTGCACCAGTCTGTATTCCCACCAGCAATGTATTAGAGTCCCTTTTTCTCCACACTCTAGCCAACACTTGTTTGATTATTTTTTGATGGCGGCCATTCTGACAGGTGTGAGGTGATACCTCATTATTGTTTTATCTTGCATCTCTTTGATGATTAGTGATATTTAGCATTTCTTAATATGTTTCTTGGCCATTTGTATGTCTTGTTTGGAGAGGTGTCACTTTAGGTCCTCTGAACATTTTTTTTTTTTTTTTTTAATCCTCACCCGAGGATATTTTTTCCATTTTTTTGTACAGATAGAGTGGGAGGGAGGGAGAGAGAGAGAGAAACATCGACGTGAAGGGACACATCGAGTGGCTGCCACCCGCATGACCAACCAAGGCTGGGGACAAACTGCAACCAAAGTACGTGCCCTTAGCGGGAACCGAACCCGGGTCTCTCCGGACCGCAGGCTGACGCTCTAACCGCTGAGCCAAACTGGCCAGGGCCCTCTGAACATTTTTAAATTGGGTTCTTTGTCTTCCTTTTGTTGTATGAGTACTCTATATATTTAGGAAATTAACCCCTTATCTTATGCATCATTGGAAATGATACTCTCCCATACAGTGGATTGCTTTTCCATTTTGATGGTTGTTTCTCTTGCTGTGCAGAAGCTTTTTAGTTTGATGTAGTC
The DNA here is from genome assembly GCF_014108415.1 of Molossus molossus. Lineage (NCBI taxonomy): Eukaryota > Metazoa > Chordata > Mammalia > Chiroptera > Molossidae > Molossus > Molossus molossus. The sequence continues at coordinate 83,207,650 of NW_023425355.1, read as the reverse complement.
CCATGTGTTCACTTTTTCTATTGTTTCTCTTGCCTTAGGTGTTGTATCAGTTAAAAGTCTGCTGCATGTGATGTCTGAGATTTTGTTGCCTATATCTTCTTCTAGGATTTTAATAAATTCATGGGTCACATTTAAATCTTTTATCCATTATGAGTTTATTCTTGTGCATGGTGTAAGTTGATGGTCTAGTTTTATTTATTTTTTGCATGTAGCTGTCCAATTTTTCCAACATTATATATTAAACAAGCTGTTTTTAATCCATTGTATGGTCTTGCCTCTTCATCAAATATTAATTGAGCATAATGTCTTGGGTCCATTTCTGGGTTCTCTATTATGTAGCACTGGTCTATATGCCTGTTCTTGTGCCAGTTCCAGGCTGTTTCAATTACAGTAGCTTTGTAATATAACCTGATATTTGGTATTGTGCTCCCACCTATTTTTTCCTCTTATTTTCAAGATTTCTGTAGTTATTCAGGGTCTTTCTTGCTTACATATAAACATTTGAAATATTTGTTCTAGTTCTGTGAATTATGTCATTGGTATTTTGATGGGGATTGCATTGAATATACAGATTGCTTTGGGTAATATGGACATTTTAATGATGTTAATTCTTCCAATCCATGAACAAGGTATGTGCTTCTACTTTTTAATGTTTTCCTCTATTTTATTTATTTTTTCAATGACCTGTAGTTTTCTGAAAACAGGTCCTTTTCTTTTTTGGTTAAGTTTATTCCTAGATATCTTAATTTTTTTGCTGTGATGATAAATGGTATTGTTTTTTCAGTTTCTCTTTCTGTGAGTTCACCATTGGTTTATAAGAATGCCATTGATTTCTTGACGTTAATTTTGTATCTTGCTACATTTCCAAATTTATTTATTAAGTCTAGTAGATTTTTTATGGAGTCTCTAGGGTTTTCTATGTGTAATATCATGTCATCTGCAAATGATGACAGTTTCACTTCCTCCTTTTTAATTTGGAACCCTTTTATTTTTACTTCATGTCTAATTACTGTGGCTAAGAATTCAGTACTTTGTTAAATAAGAGTGGTGAAAGTGGGCATTCCTGTCTTGCTCCTGTTCATAAGGGAAATCCTTTTAGTTTCTGCCCATTGAATATGATGTTGGGTGTAGGTCTTCCATATATGATTTTATTATGTCAAGATATGATCCCTATTTTCACATTACTGAGCATTTTGATCAGAAATGCATGCTGCCCCTGGCTGGTTTGGCTCAATAGGTAGACCATTGGTCTGTGGTCCAGAGAGAAGGGTGTTCTGTTCCCACTGAGAGCACATACCTTGGTCACAGTTTGTCCCAGGCCCTGGTTGGGTCCCATGGGTGGAGGCCACTCAATGTGTCCCTTTCACGTTAAGGTGTCTCTCTCTCTCTCTTCCTCTTTCTCCATCCCGTTCTGTCAAAAAAAAAAAAAAAAGGAAAAATGTCCTTGGGTGAGGATAAAAAAATGAAAAGAAATGGATGCTAGATTTTGTCCCATGTTTTTTTCAGCATCTATTAGTATGCTCATGTGCTCATGTAGTTTTTATTCTTTGTTTTATATATGTGCTGTATCACATTTATTATTTTGAAAATATTGTAACAGCCCTGAATCCCTGGGATGAATCTCACTTGGTCATGGTGAATGGTTTTTTGATGTATTGTGGATCCAATTTGCTAGTATTTTATTCAGGATTTTGGTGTCTATGTTCATCAGAGATATTGGTCTGTAGATTTCTTTCTTTGTAATGACTTTTTTTCCCCCTGGTTTTGGAATTAGAATTATGCTGGCCCCAAAGAATGAGTTTAGAAGTCTTCCTTCTTCTTGAAATTTTTGAAATTTTTTGAAAAGAATGAGTGTTAATTCTATTTTGAATGTTTGGTAAAACTCCCCCATGAAGCCATCCAGGCCTGGGGTTTTCTTGCTGGGAGAGTCTTGATTACCTCTTCATTGTATTTCGTTGTTATTGGTTTGTTCAAATTTTCTATCTCTTCCCGGTCCAGTTTTGGGAGACTATGTGTTCTAGAAATTTGTCCATTTTGCTTAGATTGTCGAATTTGTTGCCTTGTAATTGTTCATAGATATTGTTAACAATCTTTTTATTTCTGTGGTGTGTTGTTACTTCTCCTCTTTCATTTCTAATTTCGTGTATTTGGGTTCTCTCTATTTGATTTTTGGTGAGTCTAGTTAAGGGTCCATTAACCTTGTTTATCTTTTTAAAGAACCGTCTCTATGTTTTATTGATTTTTTGAATGGTGGTTTTGGTCTCCATGTCATTTATTTCTGCTCTGGTCTTTACTATTTTCTTCCTTCTACTTGCTCTGAGGTTTTCCTTTTTTTTGCTCTCTAGTTCTTTAAGTTGGTAGGTTATATAGTCTATTAGAAATTTTTCATGTATCTTGAGGTAGGCCTGTAGTGCTATGAACTTCCCTCTCAGGACTGCTTTAACTGCATTCCATAGATTTTGTGCTGTTGTGTGTTCATTTTCAACGGTTTCCAGGAAGTTTTTAATTTCTTTCTTTATCTCCTCTGTAATCCATTCATTGTTTAATAACATGGTATTTAGCCTCTATGTTTTCAATAATCTGTGCATGTTCTTGTTGCAATGGATTTCTAGTTTCATGCCATTGTGATCTGAGAAGATGCTTGATATAATTTTGATCTTGACGAACTAGTAGAGACTTAGTTTGTGCCCTAACATGTGACCTATTTTTGAGAATGTTCCATGTGCACTTGAGAAGAATGTGAATTCTGTAGTTTTGGGGTGTAATTCTCTGTAGATATCTATTAAATCCATTTGATTTAGCACTTCATTTAGAGTCTTTGTTTTCTCATTAATTTTTTGTCTAGATGTTTTATACAGTAATGTCAGTGAGGTGTTGAAGTCCCCTGGTATGATTGTATTGCTGTTGATTTCTCTTTTGAAGACCTTCAGGAGATTTTAAATATATGTTGGTGCTCCTATATTGGAGCTCCTATGTTGGTAAACATATATACCAACATAATATCTCTCTGCTTGATAGATCTTTTCAATATTATGTACTATCATACTTTTTCTCTTGTTACAGTCTTCATTTCGAGATCCACTTTATCAGATATGAGTATTACTACCTCAGCTTTTTTTTTGTTTTTTGTTTTTTGCTTGCATGAAAGACTTTTTTTCATTCCTTAACTTTCAACCTATGAAAATCTTTTTTTGAGGTGGGTCTTTTGTAAACAACCTATATATGTGTCATGCTTTATTATTCAGTCAGCTATTCTGCATCTTTATCGGAGCATTCATACCATTCACATTTAAGGTGATAATTTATATGTAATTATTTATTGCCATTTTTGTTTAGTGTGGTTATACTTTTCTTCCTATTTCTTCTACTAATCACAGCAGTCCTTTTAGCATATCTTGCATGGCTGGTTCGGTGTTAATATATTCCCTTAGCCTTTATTTTTGTCTGGAAAGCTCTTTATTTGACCTTCAATTTTGAATGATACCCTAACTGGATGGAGTAGTCTTGTATTTAGATCCTTGTTTTCCATGACTTTGATTACTTCATTCCACTGGATTGTGGCCTGTAGTGTTTCTGTTGAAAAGTCAGCTGAGAGTCTGATGGGGTTTCCTTTGTAGGTAACCTGTTGCTTATCTCTTTTAGCTTTTAGGATTCTCTCTTTGTCTTTAATTTTTGGCGTTCTAATTACTATGTGTCTTAGTACGGGCATTTTGGTTTCTTCTTACATGGGGCTGTCTGTGCTTTTTGAACATGAATGCCTTCTTTCTTCACAAAGTTAGAAAAGTTTTCTGTCACTATTTCATCAAATATATTCTCTAACATTGCTCATTTTCCTCCTCTTTGTGGACTCTTATGATGCAAATGTTATTACATGTGCAGTTGTACGACAGTTATCTGAAGCTCTCTTCCTGTTTTTTAATTTTTTTGGTTTAGTTTTCTAATTGGTTGATTATTTTTTATTAATTAATTTTTGTTCACAGATGTTTCTCATTTTCCCCCCACTAATTCCCTCCTCTCCCTCTCCTGTCCCCAGCTTTGTTGTCCATGTCCATTGTTTATGACATGCACATATGTTCTGTTGTTTATCTCTCCCCCACCACCCCTCTTCTGGAAATTGTCAGTCTGTACCTCACTTCCATGTCTTGGCGACTACCCCATTCCTCAGACTGTTATGTACATCATATTAAAAAAAATACATGACATCATATGATACTTGGCTTTCTTGTTTGGCTTGTTTCACTTAGGATGATACTTTCTAGGCCCTTCCATGTAGTCTCATAGAATAAGACCTTTTGGTTTTTTACAGCTGCGTAGTACTTCATTGTGCATATGTACCACAGCTTTCTTATCCATTTGTCTACTGATGGACATTTGGGCTGTTTCCAGATCTTAGCTACTGTAAATAGTGCTGCTACAAACATGGGGGTACATATATTCTTTCTGATTGGTGTTTCAGGCTTCTTAGTATATATTCCTAGAAGTGGGATCACTGGGTCAAATGTCAGTTCAATTTTTAATTTCTTGAGGTAACACCATATTGTTTTCCATAGTACCTGCACCAGTCTGCATTTCCACGAGCAGTGTACTAAGTCCCCTATTCTCCACACCCTCTCCAACACTTGTTGTTTAATGATTTGTTGATGGCGGCCATTCTGACAGGTGTGAGGTGATACCTCATTGTTGTTTTACTTTGCATCTCTCTGATGATTAGTGATGTTGAGCATTTCTTCATATGTCTCTTAGCCATTTGTATGTCCTGTTAGGAGAGGTGTCCATTTAGTTCCTCTGCCCATTTTTTAATTGGGTTTTTTGTCTTCGTTTTTTTGAGTTGTACAAGCACTCTTTATATATTGGAAATTAACCCCTTATATGTTATATCATTGGCAATTATTCTCTGCCATACAGTGAGTAGCCTTTCCTTTTTGATGGTTGTATTTTTCGCTGTGCAGAAGCTTATGAGTTTGATGTAGTTCCATGTGTTCACTTTCTCCTTTGTTTCTGTTGCCTTAGGTGATGTATCAGTTAAAATTTTGCTGCATATGATGTCTGAAATTTTGTTGCCTACAGTTTCTTCCAGGATTTTTATGGATTAATGAGTCACATTAAAGTCTTTTATCCATTTTGTGTTTATTCTTGTGTAGGGTGTACGTTAATGGTCTCGTTTAATTTTTCTGCATGTAGCTGTCCAATTTTCCCAACACCATTTATTAAAAAGGCTATCCTTACTCCACTGTATGCTCTTGCCACCTTTGTCAAATATTAATTGAGCATATTGCCTTGTTTCCATTTCTGGGTTCTCTGTTCTGTGCCAGTACCAGGCTGTTTTGATTACAGTGGCTTTGTAGAATACCTTAAATCTGGTAATGTGATCACTCCAACTTTCTTCTTTTTTTCAAGATTGCTGTGGTTATCTGAGGTCTTTTTTGGTTGCATATGATCTTTTGAAGTACTTGTTCTAATTCTGTGAAGTATGCTGGTGGTATTTTGATGGGGATTGCATTGAATCTATAGATTGCTTAGGGTAATATGGACATTTTAATAATGTTAATTCTCCCAATACATGAGCATGGTATGTGCTTCCACTTTTTTATATCTTCCTCTATTTCTTTTTTCAATGACCTATAGTTTTCTGCAAATAGGTCCTTTATTTCTTTGTTTAAGTTTATTCTTAGGTATCTTAATTTTTTTGCCGCAATGGTAAATGGGATGGTTTTCTTAGTTTCTCTTTCTGTGAATTCATAATTGGTGTATAAGAATATCATCGATTTCTTTTTTTTTAATATTTTATTTATTTATTTTTTTTGTTATAGATGTTTTTCTTTTTTTACACCATTGGCACCCCCATCCCCATCCCACCCCCACCCCGACCCAGCTTTGTTGTTGTCCATGTCCATTGGTCATGCGTACATGCATATAAGTTCTGTGGTTTAGCTCCTCCCACCCCGTTAATTTTGTATCCTGTTATTTTTTCAAATTCATTTATTAATTCAAGTACATTTTTGATGGAATCTTTGGGATTTTCTACGTATAGTATCATTTCACCTGCAAATAATGACAATTTCACTTCCTCCTTTCCAATTTGGATCCCTTTTATTTTTTTTTCCTGTCTGATTGCTGTGACTAAGACTTCCATTACTATGTTATATAAGAGTGGTGAAAGTGGGCATCCTTGCCTTGTTTCTGTTCTTAAGGGAAATGCTTTTAGTTTCTGCCCATTGAGTATGATGTTGTCTGTAGGTCCTTCATATATGGCTTTTATTATGTCTAGGTATGATCCCTCTATTCCCACATTGCAGAGCTTTTTATCAGAAATCGATGCTGGATTTTATCTAAGGCTTTTTCAGCTGCCTTTGATATGATCATGTGGTCTTTATTCTTCATTTTATTTATGTGGTGTATCACGTTTATTGATTTGCTAATATTGTACCAGCCTTGCATCCCTGGAATGAATCCAACTTAGTCAAGGTGGATAATTTTTTTGGTGTATTGCTGGATCCGATTTGCTAGTATTTTTTTCAGGATTTTGACGTCTATGTTCATTAGGATTATTGGCCTGTAGTTTTTTTTCATTGGAGTGTCCTTTTCTGGTTTTGCAATTGAAATAATGCTGGCTTCCTAAAACAAGTTTGAAAGTGTTCCTTCTTGAATGTTTTGAAATAGTTTGAGGAGAATGGATATTAGTTATTCTTTGAATGTTCGGAAAATCTCTTCCTTGAAGCCATCCGGGCCTGGGCTTTTGTTTGCTGGAAGAGCCTTGATTACATCTTCAAATTCTTCTGCTGTTATTGGTCTGTTCCCATTTTCTATCTCTGCCTGGTCCAGTTTTGGGAGACTATGTTTTTCTAGAAATTTGTTTATTTCACTTAGATTTTCAAATTTGTTGCCATATAATTTTTCGTAGTAATTGTTAACGATGTTTAGTATTTCTGTGGTGTCAGTATTTACTTCTCCTCTTTCATTTCTGATATTGTATATTTGGGTTCTCTCTGTTTCTTGGGGAGTCTAGCTATGGGTCCATCAATCTTGTTTATCTTTTCGAAAAACCAGCTCTTTGTTTCATTGATTCTTTTAATCATTTTTTTGATCTCTATGTTGTGTAATTCTGCCATCATCTTTAGTATTTTCTGCCTTCTACTTGCCATGGGGTTTTCTTTTTGTTTGCTCTCTAGTTCTTTAGGTTGTAAGGTTAGATAATATGTTAGAGATTTTTCTTGCTTTTTGAAGTAGTGCTATGAACTTCCCTCTCAGAACTGCTTTCGCTGCATCCCATAGACTTTGTGTTGTTGCGTCTTCGTTTTCATTGGTTTACAGGAAGTTTTTAGTTTCTTCCTTGACCTCCTCGGAAACTCATTTATTGTTTAATAACATGCTATTTAGCTTCCATGTGTTCAAATGTCTCTGTATGTTCTTCATCAAATTGATTTCCAGTTTCACCCCATTGTGATATTAGAAGATACTTGATATGATTTCAGTTTTTTTGTACTTGTAGAGACTTAGTTTGTGCCCAAACATGTGGTCTGTCATGAGAATGTCCCATGTGCACTTGAGAAGAATGTGAATTCTATAGTATTGGGGTGTAATTCTCTGTATATATCTCTTAAATCCATTTGGTCTAGAGCTTCATTTAGAGTCTCTGTTTATTTGCTAATTTTTTGTCTAGAGGATCTATCCAGTGATGTCAGTGGAGTGTTGAAATCCCCTGCTACAATTGTATTGCTATCAATTTCTTCTTTGATGTCCTCCAGAAGATTTTTAATATATTTTGTTGCTCCTATATTGGGTTCACATATGTTTATCAAAGTTATATCTTCCAGTTGGATAGATGATTTTATTGTTATGTAGTGGCCTTCTTTGTCTCTAGTTATGGCCCTCATTTTGAAATCTATTTTAACAGATAAGAGTATTGCCACCCCAGCGTTTTTCTTTTCCTTTCTGTTTGCTTGGAAGATTTTTTTCCATCCCTTCACTTCAATCTATGTGAGTCTTTTGTTGTGAGATGGGTCTCTTGAAAATAACATATAGATGAGTCAAGCTTTCTTATCCAATCAGTTACTCTGTGTCTTTTTATGGCAGCATTCAATCCATTTACATTTAAAGTGATTATTGATATGTACTTATTTATTGCTATTTTTGTTTAGTGTGGTTATATTTTTTCCCATATCTCCTGGTATTTACATCTGTCCATTTATCATTTTTTGCAGTGCTGGTTTGGTGCTAATGTATTCCCTTAGCCTTTTTTTGTCTGAGCAGTTCTCTATTTGACCTTCTATTTTGAATGATGTCTTTGCTGGGTAGAGTAGTCTTGGATTCAGATTCTTGTTTTTCAAGACCTTGATTACCTCATTCCATTCCCTTCTGGCCTATGCTGTTTCTGTTAAGAAGTCAGCTGAGAGCCTTACGGGATTTTCTTTGTAGGTAACCTGTTGCTTCTCTCTTGCTGCTTTTAGGATTCTCTCTTTGTCTTGAATTTTTGGTACTTTGATTACTATGTGTCTTGGTGTGGGCTTGTTTGGGTCCTTCTTACTTGTGGCTCTCTGTGCTTCTTGAACATGAATGCTTTCTTCCTTCACCAAATCAGGAAAGTTTTCTATCACTATTTCTTCAAATATGTTCTCTAACATTTGCTCATGTTCTTCTTCTTCGGGGACTCCTATGATGCGAATGTTTTTATTTTTCCAGTTGTCCCACAGTTCTCTTAAGCTGTTTTCCTGTTTTTTTAATTATTTTTTTTTCCTTTTGGTTTTCTGATTGGTTGATTTTTTCTACCCTATCTTCTAATTCACTGATCTGATCCTATGCATTCTCTACTCTGCTATTTAGACTGTCCAATGTGTTCTTTATTTCTGATATGTCATTTTTCACTTCTTCTTGGTGGTTTTTAATTCCCAACTGGTTGATTTTCAACATTTCTATGTCTTTACTCATGTTGCTCATGTCCTTACACATGCAAATGAGCTTCCACAATATTATGGCTCTGAATTCTCATTCTGTTAACTTGATTAACTGCACCTCATTTATGTCACCTTTGGTTGAGCTCTCTTGATCTTTCATTTGGGTTTGTTTCTGTTTTTCACAATTTTGACTATCACCGTGGGCTTTGGAGTCTGCCAAATTGTCATTGTGAGTGTTGGTGTTATGCTGTTTATGGCTCCCTCTCCTGGGTTTGGGTGAGGCAGGGAGGACGCACTTTATTTTTTTAATTTATTTTTTTATTGATTAATTTTTGTTACAGATGATTCTTCTCTTTCCCCCCACTGATTCCCCCCTCTTCCTCCACTCCCTGCCCCTTCCCCAGATTGTTGTCCATGTCCACTGTTCATGCATACATGCGTATAAGTTCTGTGGTTCATCCCTCCCCCACCTCCCCACTCCTTAGGGGATTGTCAGTCTGTACCCCGCTTCCGCGTCTCTGGGACTACCCCATCCCTCAAACTGTTATGTTCATTATATTCCACAAATAAGTGAGATCATATGAAATTTGTCTTTCTCTGTTTGGCTTGTTTCACTTAGGATGATACTCTCAAGGTCCCTCAAAGGATAAGAGACCTTTCTTTCTTACCGCTGCGTAGTACTCCATTGTGTATATGTAGTACAGCTTTCTGATCCATTCATCTACTGATGGGCACTTGGGCTGTTTCCAGATCTTAGTGATTGTAAACAGTGCTGCTACAAAGATGGGGGTACATAGATTCTTTCTAATTGGTGTTTTATGCTTCTTAGGGTATATTCCTAGAAGTGGGATCACTGGGTCAAATGGAAGATCAATTTTTAATTTTTTGAGGTGACACCATATTGTTTTCCATAGTGGCTGCACCAGTCTGCATTCCCACCAGCAGAGTACTAGAGTCCCCTTTTCTCCACACCCTCGACAACACTTGTTGTTTGATGATTTGTTGATGGCGGCCCTTCTGACAGGTGTGAGGTGATACCTCATTGTTGTTTTGATTTGCATCTCTCTAATGATTAGTGATGATGAGCATTTCTTCGTATGTTTCTTAGCCATTTGTATGTCTTGTTTGAGAAGGTGTCTATTTAGTTCTTCTGCCCATTTTTTTAATTGAATTCTTTGTCTTCCTTTAGTGCAGTTGTATGAGCTCTCTATATGTATTGGAAATTAACCCCTTATATGATATATCATTAGCAATTATGCTCTCCCATACAATGGGTAGCCTTTCCGTTTTGATGATTGAATCTTTTGCTGTGCAGAAGCTTTTGAGTTTGATGTAGTCCCATGTGTTCATTTTCTCCTTTGTTTCTATTGCCTTAGGTGATGTATCAGTAAAAATTCTGCTGCGTATGATGTCTGAGATTTTGTTGCCCACAGTTTCCTCTAGGAACTTTATGGATTCATGAGTTACATTTAAGTCTTTTATCCATTTTGAGTTTATTTTGGTGTAGGGTGTAAGTTGATGGTCTAGTTTCATTTTTCTGCAAGTAGCTGTCCAATTTTCCCAGCACCATTTATTAAAGAGGCTGTCCTTACTCCACTGTATGCTCTTGCCACCTTTGTCAAATATTAATTGAGTATATTGCCTTGGGTCCATTTCTGGGTTCTCTATTCTGTTCCACTGGTCTATATACCAGTTCTTGTGCCAGTACCAGGCTGTTTTGAAGATAGTGGCTTTGTCATATAACTTGAAATCTGGTATTGTGATCCCTCCAACTTTGTTCTTCCTTTTCAAGATTGCTGTGGCTATTCGAGGCATTTTTTGGTTCCATATAAACTTTTGAAGTAATTGTTCTAATTCTGTGAAGTATGCCATTGGTATTTTGATGGGGATTGCATTGAATCTATATATTGCTTTGCGTAACATAGACATTTTAATGATGTTAATTCTCCCAATCCATGAACAGGGTATGTGCTTCCACTCTTTTATATCTTGCTCTATTTCTTTTTTCAAAGACCTGTAATTTTCTGTGAATAGTTCCTTTATTTCTTTGGCTAAGTTTATTCCTAGGTATCTTAATTTTTTTGCCACAATGGTAAATGGGATTGTTTGCTTAGTTTCTCTTTCTGTGAGTTCATCATTGGTGTATAAGAATGCCATCGATTTCTTGACGTTAATTTTGTATCCTGCTACTTTGCCAAATTCATTTATTAAGTCTAGTAAACTTTTGGTGGAGTCTTTGGGATTTTCTATGTACAATATCATGTCATCTGCAAATAATGACAATTTCATTTCCTCCTTTCCAATTTGGATCCCTTTTATTTTTTCTTCCTGTCTGATTGCTGTGGCTAAGACTTCCAGTACTATGTTAAATAGGAGTTGCGAAAGTGGGTATCCTTGCCTTGTTCCAGTTCTTAAGGAAAATGCTTTTAGTTTTTGCCCATTGAGTATGATGTTGGCTGTAGGTCTTTCATATGTGGCCTTTATTATGTCTAGATATGATCCCTCTATTCCCACACTGCTGAGCGTTTTTATCAGAAATGGATGCTGGAGTTTGTTGAAGGCTTTTTCAGCATCTATTCATATGATCATGTGGTTTTTATTCTTCATTTTATTTATGTGGTGTATCACATTTTTGGATTTGCGAATATTGTACCAGCCTTGCATCCCTGGGATGAATCCCACTTGGTCATGGTGGATAATTTTTGTGGTGTATTGCTGGATTCAATTTGCTAGTATTTTGTTCAGGATTTCGGCATCTATGTTCATCAGGGCTATTGGCCTGTAGTTTTCTTTCTTTGTTGTGTCTTTTCTGGTTTTGGAATTAGAATTAAGCTGGCTTCATAAAACGAGTTTGGAAGTCTTCCTTCTTCTTGAACTTTTTGAAATAGTTTGAGGAGAATGGGTATTAGTTCTTCTTTGAATGTTCGGTAAAACTCCCCCATGAAGCCATCCGGGCCTGGGCTTCTGTTTGCTGGAATTGTCTTTATTACATCTTGAATTTCTTCTGTTGTTATTGTTCTGTTCACGTTTTCAATCTCTTCCTGATCCAATTTTGGGAGACTATGTGTTTCTAGAAATTTGTCCATTTCGCTTAGATTTTCGAATTTGTTGCCGTATAATTGTTCATAGTACTTGTTAACGATCTTTTGTATTTCTTTGGTGTCAGTTGTTATCTCTCCTCTTTCATTTCTAATTTTATGTATTTGGGTTCTCTCTCTTTGTTTCTTGGTGAGTCTAGGTAAGGGTCCATCAATGTTGTTTATCTTTTCAAAAAACCATGTCTTTGTTTTATTGATCCTCTGATTTGTTTTTTTTTTGGTCTCTATGTCGTTTATTTCTGCTCTGATCCTTATTATTTCCTTCCTTCTACTTGCTCTGGGGTTTTCTTTTTGTTTTCTCTCTAGTTCTTTAAGTTGTGAGGTTAGGTAGTCTATTAGAGATTTTTCTTCTTTTTTGAGGTAGGCCTGTAGTGCTATGAACTTTCCTCTCAGAACTGCTTTTGCTGCATCCCATAGATTTTGTGTTGTTGCGTCTTCATTTTCATTGGTTTCCAGAAAGTTTTTTTATTTCTTCCTTGATCTCCTCGGTGACCCATTCATTGTTTAATAACATGATATTTAGCTTCCATGTGTTCTAATGTCTTTGCATGTTCTTCTTGCAATTGATTTCTAGTTTCATACCATTGTGGTCTGAGAAGATGCTTGATATAATTTCAATCTTCTTGAACTTGTAGAGACTTAGTTTGTGCCCTAACATGTGGTCTATCCTTGAGAATGTTACATGTGCACTTGAGAAGAATGTGAATTCTGTAGTATTGGGGTGTAGTTCTCTGTAGATATCTATTAAATCCATTTGGTCTAGTGCTTCATTTAGAGTCTCTGTTTTCTTGCTAATTTTTTGTCTAGAGGATCTATCCAGTGATGTGAGCGGGGTGTTGTAGTCCCCTGCTATGATTGTATTGCTATCGATTTCTCCTTTGAAGTCCTCCAATAGTTTTTTAATATATTTTGGTGCTCCTATATTGGGTGCATATATGTTTATCAAGGTTATATCCTCCTGTTGGTTAGATCCTTTCAATATTATGTAGTGGCCTGCTTTGTCTCTAGGTATGGCCTTCAATCTGAAGTCTATTTTATCAGATATAAGTATTGCTACCCCAGCTTTTTTTTTCTTTTTCATTTGCTTGAAAGACTTTTTTCCATCCCTTCACTTTCAATCTATGTGAGTCTGTTGTTGTGAGGTGGGTCTCTTGTAAACAACATATACATGAGTCATGCTTTCTTATCCAATCAGCTACTCTGTGTCTTTTTATGGGAGCATTCAGTCCATTTACATTTAAGGTGGTTACTGATATGTACTTATTTATTGCCATTTTTGTTTAGTGTGGTTCTGTTTTCCTTTCCATTTCTCCTGGTAATTAAAGTGGTCCTTTTAACATTTCTAGCAGTGCTGGTTTTGTGCTAATGTATTCCTTTAGCCTTTTTTGGTCTGAGCAGTTCTTTATTTGACCTTCTATTTTGAATGATAGCCTTGCTGGGTAGAGTAGTCTTGGATTCAGATCCTTGTTTTTCATGATCTTGATTACTTCATGCCATTCCCTTCTAGCCTGTAGTGTTTCTTTTGAAAAGTCAGCTGAGAGCCTTGTGGGGTTTCCGTTGTAGGTAACTTGTTGCTTATCTCTTGGTGCTTTTAGGATTCTCTTTTTGTCTTTAATTTTTGGCAGTTTGAATACTATGTGTCTTGGTTTGGGTCTGTTTGGGTTCTTCTTACTTGGGGCTCTCTGTGCTTCTTGAACTTGAATGCCTTCTTCCTTCACCAAATTAGGGAAGTTTTCTGTCACTGTTTCTTTGAATATATTCTCTAGCCCTCACTTACTTTCTTTTTCTTCAGGGACTCCTATGATTTGAATATTATTCTGTTTCCAGTTGTCCCACAGTTCTCTTAAGCTCTCTTCCTCTTTTTTAATCATTTTTTCCTTTTGGTTTTCTGATTGGTTGATTTCTTCTAGCCTGTCTTCTAATTCACTTATACAGTACTCAGCTTCCCCTACTCTGCTTTTCGACCTTCCAGTGTGTTTTTCATTTCTGATATGTCATTCTTCATTTCTTCCTATTGGTTTTTCATTTCCAGCTGGTTTATTTTCAACATTTCTATGTCTTTACTCATGTTGCTCATGTCCTTATACATGCTGTTGTGCTTCCGCAACATTATGGCTCTAAATTCTAGTTCTGTTAACTTGCTTAACTGCACCTCATTTATTTCATCTTCTGTAGAGGACTCTTGTTCTTTCATTTGGCTTTTGTTTCTGTTTCTCACCATTTTGGTTATCTCAGTGGGCTTTGGAGTCTGCCAAGTTTTCCCAGTGGTTTTTGGTGCTCTGCTGTTTGTGGCTCCCTCTCCTGGGTTTGGATGTGCCAGGGAGGACCCACTTTAAACACCACCGACAAGTCTTAGCTTTTCTGGTTAGTGTTGCACGCCCAGGGAATGGTAGTTATCCTCTAGCTTTTTTTTTTTTTTTTTGCCTGGAGGCTATTAGTAGAGGTCACCTGCAGACCCTTGGTTTCTGAGTTGCCTGGAAAACTCTCTCAGGTGGTCAGTGTATGAGTATTTCCTGAGATTGATGCAGGTGTTCATTGTTAATGGGCCTCAATTAGCATTTCAATGGCCACCAGGTAGGGTTGAATCTCTGAGGGAGGGGCCACCGCCTCTCCCCAGGGCCCTGAGAAACAGTAAAATGACCACAGTCCTGCTTGGCTGCACTCAGCAAAAGCTCTTAGCACCCTCCAAAACCCGAGTGTCCCCACACAGTTCCAATCCAGTCTGCCTTCCCTCCTCCGGAACCCAATGTTAGTGGCAGGAGGACGCACTTTAAACCCCACTGTCAAGTTTTAACATTCCTGGTGAGAGTTGGTAGCCCAGGGCATGGTAATTATCCTCTAGCTTTTTTGCCTGGAGGCTATTAGTAGTGGTCACCTAAAGAACCTTGGTTTCTGAGTTGACTGAAAATCTCCCTCAGATGCTCAGTATAAGAGGATTTACAGATGGTGGGACAGATGACAGTTTTTAATGGGCCTCCATTAGCATTTCGATGGCCACCAGGTGGTGTAGAATCTCTGAGGGAGGGTCCATCACCTCTTCCCAAGGCCCTGGGAAGGACTAAGATGACCACAGTCCTGCGTGGCTGCACTCAGCAAAAGCTCTGATCACCCTCCAAATCCTGAGTTTCCCCACACAGTTCCAGTCCAGTCTACCTTCCCTCTGATGGAGCCCCAGGTGAGTGGCTGCTGCCAATTTAGCCTCTATCTGGGCTCTGCACTGTGGAGTTTCCTGGGACTTTAACCCGAGGATGCTGCTCCTAGCTAAGGGAGGTTGGGGCTGTGGCACCAGCCGAGTGCGTAGTACCCAGCCGAGGTCACAAGACCCAGCAGAGTGTGTAGCACACAGCTGAGGTTGCAGGACGCAGTCGAGAGCGTAGCACCCAGCCAAAACAGCTGCAGGACCCAGCCGAGGCAGCTGCTGGTCCCAGCCGAGGCACAGGACCCAGCCGAGGGGGCAGCTTCCAGCTGAGTCTACTGGTCTCAGCCAAGGTCTCAGGACCCAACCAAGGTGGCAGCATGTCCCAGCCGAGGCCACAGGACCCAACCAATGGTGTAGCACCTCTCAGGACCCAGCCAAGGCGGCCGCTGGTCCCAG
This sequence comes from Molossus molossus, assembly GCF_014108415.1. Classification (NCBI taxonomy): domain Eukaryota; kingdom Metazoa; phylum Chordata; class Mammalia; order Chiroptera; family Molossidae; genus Molossus; species Molossus molossus. The sequence continues at coordinate 83,192,066 of NW_023425355.1, read as the reverse complement.
CTGAGGCCACAGGACCCACCCGAGGGAGCAGCTTCCAGCCGAGTCTGCTGGTCCCAGCACAGGCTGCTGTGGACCGTGGGCTCCTGGCACCCTCTTGTTCTCGCAAGCCTACCAGGATTGAGTCAGTGTCCCTCCTTATGTGGTCTTCCAAGCTACCTTTCAGTTGCCCCTTCCTGACGATTTGTCTTTATTTTTGTTGTAATTCCAGTTTGGTCCTGGGAGATGGTCTGTGTAGCTTCAATTCACTCTGCCACCATTTTTTCTCTCCTAATTGGTTGATTTTTTTCTACTCTGTCTTCTAATTCATTGATTCGTTCCTCAGCTTCCTCTATTCTGCTGGTTAGTCCTTCCAATGTGTTCTTTATTTCTGCTTTGCACTTCTTTATTTTTACTTGGTTGATTTTCAATGTTTCTATATCTTTACTCATGGTGTTGATGTCCTTATTCATGCTGTTGAACTTCCTCAGGATCATGGCTCTGAACTCTGCTTCTGATAATTTGCTTAACTGCATTTTATTGATCTCATCTTTGATAGAGTTCTCTTGTTGTTTCATTTGTGCTTTGTTTCTTTGTTTCACCATTTTGGCTACCTCAATGCGTTTTGGAACCTGCCAAATTTTCCCTTTAGGTGTTGGTGTTCTGCTGATTGTGCCTCCCTCTACTGGGTTTGGATGAGCCTGGGTGGGCCCATGTTGAACAGCACTGTCAAGTCTTACTTTCCTTGATAGATTTTCAAGCCCAGTAATGTTTCAGTTATCCTCTACCTTTTTCCGGTGGCTTGTACTTTCAGTTACTCTGTGCCTTGGAGTGTAGCCCTGGTGTTCTGCATAAGAGGATTTCCACAGGGTGGGATAAATGCTGGTTTTTAATGAACCTTAATTTGCATTTATTTGCCTCTCTTGTGAAAGGCTGAATCTTCTAGTGGGGGCTGCTGCTTTTCCACATAGCTCTGAGAAGGAGCACACTGGCCACTGTCCTTTGTGGCCTCAACTCAACAAAAACTCTAAGTGCCCTCCAAATCCCAGGTGTCCCCACAAAGTTCCAGCCCAGTCTTTCCTTCCTCTGTGATAACCTTCAGGTAAGTGGCTGTGCCTATTTTAGTGCTTTGTTCTGGCTCTATGTGTCATGGAGTGGGCTTGGTCTTTATTCCCCAAGGGCACTGCTCACAGCTAAGACTGCTGCTGTCTGTGGGTTTTCAGCCTACCACCCTCTCGTGCCTCTGCAGATTCTACCAGTGTCCCTGGTTATATTGTCTTTTCCTGCTGCTTTTCTGTTGCTTTTTTTCTGAGGATTTGTTTATATTTTAGTTGTAATTTCTGTTTGGTCCTGCGAGATTGTCTGTGTAGCTTCCATTCACTCCACCACCATTTTTATATCCTTTATGCCTATCTTGTGCACAGCTGGGTTGCACAGGCCTCTCTGTTGTCCCCGCATCCTGCAGGTCCCATGGATAACTGGATCACACAGTCTTTTGGGGGACCAGACTCCATGCCTATGTCATGGGCTACTGGGTTGCACAGATCTCTTTGGTTGTTCAGCACCAAAGGTCAAGCAGATAACTAGATTGCACAGTTTCTGCTGGGTGTGACAGGCCTCTCTGGTGCTTCATCGCTTTGCCGGTCCCACAAGTAACTAAATCGCTCAGTCCCTGCTGGGTTGCATAGGTCTCTCTGGTGCTTCAGCACCCTGAAGGTCCTGCTGGTCCACATTCAGTTTTAAAACAGGGAGTTTTTGTGGCCAAAAAAAAAAAGAAAAATATCCCCATTGCTGCATAGAGAAATGGGGCATGAAAGAACCGGCTGTATCAGTAAGTCCAAAATGGGCTGGATATTAAAAAATCAACTATGATAAAATAGACCTCAAAATATGAAAGGCCCTGTTCTGGTCCCTGACCTCAGGGTCCCCTAGGATATAATAATGCTTGTTTTTTCTTTATAACAGCTTTATAGAGAAAGAATAAACATATCATACAATTCACTCATTTAAGGGATCCAATTTAATGCTTTTTAGTATATTCACAAAGTTGTACAACCATCAGCACTATCAATCTTAGAACATTTTTATTTCCTTAAAGAAAATCTTGCACTGCTAAGTCAATCTCCTATACCCCCTCCAGCCCTGAGCAATTTATGTCTATTTAGATTTCATATAAATTGAATTATACAATATGTGGTCCTTTGTGACTGGCTTTTCTCACTTAGCATGTTTTTCATGTTAACCCATGTTGTGCTATGTATTAGTACTTTTATTTTTATAGACAAATAATACGCCATTGTATGGATATACTAGATTTTGTTTATCCATTCATCAGTAGATGAATATCTGGGTTGTTTTTACTTTTAGCTGTTATGAAAACTGATTCAATGAATATGTGTGTACATGTTTATATGTGGAAATATTTTTTTAATTCTCCTGGGGATATATCTAGGAGTTGAATTTGTGGGTCATATGGTACTTTTACATTTAACAATTTTAGGAACTGCCAAATTGTTTTTTGAAGCACCGTTATACATTTTACAGCAGTACATGAGGGTTCTGATTTTTCTACATCCTCACCTACACTTATCTTCCATTGTTTTTATTATATTCATCTTGTTGATTATAAAGTGGTGTATCATTATGGTTTTAGTTTGTATTTCCCTCATGACTAAGAGAACACTTCTTAATGAGTGATTAGAAACAAAGGAGAAAAGGCTCATGGACAGCTGTTGAAAGTGAGGCCATGCAAGGAAAAGTATATGAGTAGTGCTAGGGCCTGACTCTTTGGAAGTGGCACAGAAATGTTTGACCCAAACAATGAAGCATTACTATTTCAAAGATAGAGGGTAAGTTTTGTTTTGTTTCACAGTAATATGAGTGGGGATAAGAGGTTCTAGGTGAATTTTCTAAAATCATAAGTTCCAAAAATAAATTGGTAGAGAAGAAACTGGTCAAAGTAAAAAATTATTTGAGAAGACAGATTATTTCAAATGATTAAATTGATTTAAAATAAAATAAAAATTCAGTTAGTGATATGGCAATACAGAATAACCTGTAGTCCTCATATTGCTGCTGCAAGGGTTAGAGAAATTTTAATGGAAAAGATAAATTCAAAAATCAACTTAAGTTCTAACAATCTGTGAATAAATAATAAAGATTGTTGACCACTATTAAAATCTCCACCACCCCCCCCCCTATGTATATCTATTAGGTTGGATACATGCCATTTTTTTCAGTTTGGAACTGACCATTTGCTCTCATTTCTCTGTCATTAGTATATATATACACTTTGAAAAACTGCTCTGGGGAAAAGAGATGATTTGTCACAGTTTTAAAGAAGCCCTTAATTATGGCAGGTGGGGCCCTGGCCGGTTTGGCTCAGCAGTTAGAGTGTCAGCCCATGGTCCAGAGAGACCTGGGTTAGGTTCCTGCTAAGGGCCTGTACCTCAGTTGAAGTTTGTACCCAGCCCTGGTTGGTTCATGTGGGTGGCAGCCACTCGATGTGTCCCTTTACGTCGATGTTTCTCTCTCTCTCTTCCTCTCTCTCCCTCCCACTCTATCTGAACAAAAAATGGAAAAATGTCCTCGGGTGAGGATAATAAATAAATAAATAAATAAATAAAAGCAGGGGTGAATTCTATAAGTCTTTGTTTTGGTTTATCTGAGTTCTGAACTAGGCCTAAGATGTATCCATTCTTCCACAAAAATCATAGCTGTTATTTTTTTCTTTAATTTTTATGAGTTTATTTGAGCTGAACTGATAATATATGATGGGGAACAAGATCTCAAATGGTCTGGAAAATGGCACTTTTGCAGCTTATTTTATACATTAGAATAAAAAAACATCTAAGGAATGCACATGAAATTCACTGGTGTTAGAAAAGTGGTGGCAAAAAGCAAAGCAGGAAAATTTTTATGACTGGATAAAAGGCAAAATGGAGAAACATATTATTTTACACTGGTGGGTGTAGGACAGTTAATAATTAATATTTATAGCATGTAGAGATGATATGTGGGGAACAAGATAAAAATGAGGAGTCCTGTGGTCTCCTGTTTTGGTGGGCTTGTGCCTTTCAAGGGTAGGAAAAGAAAATTATTCTGACAATTCAAAGGTATGTTATCCTAGATACATGAGAACAATGGACAGGGTTTGCTTGAGGTAAAGTCTTATAGCTTCCAAGGAAGCTATAGAACTTAGACAATGAATGGCTACCTGATATAGGTCTTATTTGAGTTTAACTATGTACTTCCATATATAACATATATTTTCAGTCTTTATTTGACAAAACAGAATATTACTAACATAAAATTGGCATGCCTGTCAGGAGTCTGGATTACTTTTAACTGTGCATTCTATAAGTTCCACAAGACTATAATTTAAACTAACTTTCATAATTATATTTTTGTTTATTCTTATATTTTCTAACTTTTGAGTATCTTTATACGAGTATCAGAGTATTGAAGAAGGTTCTATAATTTTACATTTTCAATATATTTCTCGCCATGCAAATGGTTGAAAAGCCAGGACTTTTTTAAACATTTCAGTTTGTATATTTCCTTTGGAGATATGAGAGATTGGCTATTTCTGGCACTTGTATTGCATATACAATAAGTGCTTTACTTTTATTCCAAATATTGCAAGAGAATCAGAGTCCATGTTTTGAGAGAACAAAGTCTAATTTGAGACAGAAAGATAATAAAAGAGTAGGTAATCTATCTTGAATGCAAATAAGAAGTAATAATCATAATACATACTATTCACTGTTTAATACTTATATACCAACTATTGTGTTAAATCCTTTACATGCATTTCATTATTTGGTTTTGTTCTGTTTTGTTTTTTCTCCCAAATACTGTATATTTGTTAATTCATTTATGTTACACTTGATTCCACTTTTTCCAACATTGACGACTTCCTCCCTATCTCAGCACCACCTGCCACCAGCATTGTTGTGTATGTCCACTGGTTAAGCATACATGAATATAAGTTCTGTGATCTACCTCTTTCCTTCCCCCATCCCATTTTTCTGAGGTTTGTCCGTCTGAAGTCAACATCCACGTCCCCAGGTCCATTCTATTCATTAGTTTGTGTTGTTTATTATGTCCCACAAATAAGTGAGATCATGTGATATTTGTCTTTGCATGATTGGCTTTTTTTGCTTAGCATAATACTCTCCACGTCCTTTCATGTTGTCTCAAAAGATAAGAGAACTTGCTTTGTTAGAGCTGCATAGTATTCTACTGTGTATATGCAGAACAGATTTTTTTATCCACTCATCTATTGATGGACACTTGGGCTTTTATCAGATCCTAGCAATTGTAAATTGCTACTATGAACACAGGGGTGCATATATTCTCTCTGATTGAGGTTTCAGGCTTCTTAGGATACAAAAGATGGTTAACAACTACTATAAACAATTATATGGCAACAAATTTGAAAATCTAAGTGAAATGCACCAATTTCTAGAAAGACAGAGTCTTCCAAAATTGAACTAGAAAAGCATAAAAAACTTGAACAGATCAATAACAACTAAGGAAATTGAAGAGGTAATCAAGACTCTCCCAGCAAAAAAAAAAAAAAGAAAGCCCAGGCCTGAATGGCTTCATGGGAGAGTCATACTGAAAATTTAAAAAGAACCAACACCCATTCTCCTCAAACTATTTCAAAAAATTCAAGAAGAAAGAATTCCAAACTCGTTTTATGAGGACAACATAATTCTAATTCCAAAATCAAGAAAAGACTCTACAAAGACAGAAAACTACAGACCAGTATCCCTGATAAACATAAATGCCAAAATCCTGAAGAAAATAGTAGCAATTCGGATCCAGCAATACATCAAAAAAAATTATTCACCATGACCAAGTGGCATTAATCCCAAGGATGCAAGAATGGTACAATATTTGCAAATCAATAAATGTGATACACCACATAAATAAAATGAATAAAAAACACATGATCATATCAATAGATACTGAAAAAGCATCCAAGAAAATCCAGCATTTATTTCTGATAAAAACGCTCAGCCATCTGGAATTTGAGGGATCATATCTCAACATAATAGAGGTCATATATGAAAGGCCTACAGCCAACATCATACTCAATGGGAAGAATTTTAAAGCATTTCCCTTAAGAACAGGAACAAGACAAGGATGCCCACTTTTGCCACTCTTATTTAACATAGTACTGGAAGTCTTAGCCACAGCAATCAGACAAGAAGAAAAAATAAAGGGGATACAAATTGGAAAGAAGGAAGTAAAACTGTCATTATTTGCAGATAACATGATATTATACACAGAAAACACTAAAGATTCCATCAATACTCTATTAGACTTAATACATAATTTTGGCAAAGTAGCAGGATACAAAATTAACGTCAAGAAATTAAAGGCATTTTTATATACCAATGATGAATTCACAGAAAAAAAAAAACTGGAAATAAATCTCATTTATCATCAGAGCAAAAAAATTAAGATACCTAGGAATAAACTTAACCAATGAAGTAAAAAATGTATTTGCAGAAAACTACAGGACATTGAAAACAAAACAAAACAAAACAAAACAAAAAACAGAGAAAAACATAAAAAGTGAAAGCACATATCTTGTTTATGGATTGGAAGAATTAACATCATTAAAATGTCCATATTACCCAAAGCAATCTATATATTGAATGGTATCCCCATCAAAATACCAACGACATATTTCACAGAACTAGAACAAATACTTCAAAAGTTCATATGGAACCAAAAAAAGACCCTTAATAGCCACAGCAATCTTGAAAAAACAAACAAACAAAAAAAAAAACACAAAGTAAGTGGGATCAAAATAGCAGGTATCAAGTAATACTACAAAGCTACTATAGTCAAAACAGCCTGTTACTGGCACAAGAACAGGCATATAGACCAGTGGAAAAGAACAGAGAACCCATTAATGGACCCAAGACATTATGCTCAATTAATATTTGACAAAGGAGGCAAGAGCATACAATGGAATAAAGACAGCCTCTTTAATAAATGATGCTGGGAAAATTGGACAGCTACATGCAAAAAAATAAAAATAAAAATAAACCATTAACTTACACCATACACAAAAATAAACTCAAAATAGATGAAAGTCTTAAATGTGACCCATGAATCCATAAAAATTCTAGACGAAAATGTAGGCAAGAAAATTTCGAATATCATACACAGCAGAATTTTCACTGATACATCACCTAAGGCAACAGAAACAAAGCAAACAATGAACACATGGGACTACATCCAACTCAAAAGCTCCTGCACAGCAAAAGAAACAACCATCAAAATGGAAAGGCAGCCCATTGTATGGGAGAGCATCATTGCCAATGATACATAAGATAAGGGGTTAATTTCCAAAAATATATAGAGTATTCATACAACTCCACAAAAGGAAGACAAAGAACCAAATTAAAAATGGGCAGAGGAGCTGAATAGACATCTTTCCAAACAGGACATACAAATGGCCAAGAGACATATGAAGAAATGCTCAACATCACTAATCATCAGAGAGTTGCAAATTAAAACAACAATGAGGTATCACCTCACACCTGTCAGAATGGCTGCCATCAACAAACCATCGAACAAGTGTTGGCAAGGTTGTGGAGAAAATGGGACTCTAGTACATTGCTGGTGGGAATGCAGACTGGTGCAGCTACTCTGGAAAACAATATGGGATTATCTCAAAAAATTAAAAATTGAACTTCAATCTGACCCAGTGATCTCAGTTCTAGGAATACACCCTTAGAAACCTGAAACACCAATCAAAAAGAATATGTGTACCCCCATGTTCATAGCAGCACTATTTACAATACCTAACATCTGGAAACAGCCCAAATGTCCATCAGTAAACAAATGGATAAAAAAACTATCATAGAGATCTAGAAAATGGCGGCGAAGTGAATGGAGCGACACAGACCATCTCCCAAGACCAAACTGGATTTACAACTAAAATAAAGGCAAATCGTCAGGAAAGGGCAGCCAAAAGACATCTTGGAGGACCACTTAACCAGAAACACCCACTCAATCCTGGTAGGCTCGCGAGGACGCGAGAGGGGACCGAGAGCCCAGGGTCCGCAGCAGCCTGGGCAGGGGCCAGGGAACTCGACTGGAAGTTACTGCTACTGCCTCCCTTCCCACCCTGCATGGGCCCTGGGAACTCTGTAGCTGGCTAAACTCTCCACTGGAGCCGCACAGACTCGCGGAGACCAGGGGACTCGGCGGGGCCAGGGGACTCAGCTGGAAATTACTCCTACCGTCTCCCTTCCCACCCTGCATGGGCCCTGGGAACTCTGTAGCCGGCTAAACTCTCCGCTGGAGCTGCACAACTCGCGGGTCCCAGGGAACTCCGCGGGAAGTTAATCCTACCGTCTCCCTTGCCACCCTTCATGGGCCCTGGGAACTCTGTAGCCAGCTAAACTCTCCGCTGGAGCCACACAGACTCACAGAGACCAGGGGACTCGGCGGGACCAGGGAACTCGGCGGGAAGTTAATCCTACCATCTCCCTTGTGACCTAGCATGGGCCCTGGGAACTCTGTAGACTGCTAAGCTCTCGGCTGGAGCCGCACAGTCTCCAAAAGACCAGGGGACCCAGCGAGGCCAGGGAACTTGGCTGGAAGTTACTCCTACCATCTCCCTTGCCACCCTGCATGGGCCCTGGGAACACTGCAGCCTGCTAAACTCTCCGCTGGAGCCGCACAGTCTCGCGGAGACCAGGGAACTCGGCGGGAAGTTAATCCTACCGCCTTCCTTGCCACCCTGCATGGGCCCTGGGAACTCTGTAGCCTGCTAAACTCTCCGCTGGAGCCCTGGAGCCACACAGTCTCCAGGACCCCAGGGAACTCGGCGGGAAGTTAATCCTACCGTCTCCCTTGCGACCCTGCATGGGCTCTGGGAACTCTATAGCCTGCTAAACCCTCAGCTGAGGCCCACAGACTCGCAGGCACCAGGGGACTCGGAGGGACCAGAGAACTCAGAGGGAAATTACTCCCACCGCCTCCCTTGCCATCCTGCATGGGCCCTGGGAACGCTGTAGCTTGCTAAGCTCTCGGCTGGAGCCACACAGACTCCCGGAGAACAGGGGACTTGGCGGGATTCTGCTACCAAGGCTGAGTCCTGCGAACTCTGTGCTAAGCCCTCGGCGGGTGCTGCGCAGAATCGCGTGGACCAGGGGACTGTGCTAGACACTACTGCCACCTCTGCAGTATCCCGCTACCGTGGCTCAGTCCTGGGGCTTCTGCTGAGTGCAACCCCCTCAGCTGGTGCCACAGCTGCAGCCGCCCTTGGCTGGAAGCAGCGCCCTCGGGTTAAAAGTCCCAGGTGGCTACAGGACACAGAGTCTGGACAGAGGCAAAATTGGCAGCAGCCATTCACCTTGGGCTCCAGCAGAGGAAAGGCAGACTGAACTGGAACTGTGTGAGGACACTTGGGTTTTGGAGGGTGCTAAGAGCATTTGCTGAGTGCAGCCACACAGGACTGTAGTCATTTTACTTTTTCTCAGGGCCCTGGGGAGAGGCAGTGGCCCCTCCCTCAGAGATTCAACCCCACCTGGTGGCCATTGAAATGTTAATTGAGACCCATTAACAACAAACACCTGCCTCACTCTCAGGAAATACTCATACACTGAGCACCTGAGGGAGTTTTCCAGGCAACTCAGAAACCAAGGGTCTGTAGGTGCCCTCTACTAATAGCCTCCAGGCAAAAAAAAAGCTAGAGGATAACTACCATTCCCTGGGCGTGCAACACTAACCAAAAAGGCGAAGACTTGACGGTAGTGTTTAAAGGGGGTCCTCCCTGGCACATCCAAACCCAGGAGAGGGAGCCACAAAAAGCAGAACACCAACACCCACTGGGAAAACTTGGCAGACTCTAAAGCCCACTGTGATAACCAAAATGGTGAGAAACAGAAACAAAAGCCAAATGAAAGAACAAAAGACCTCTGCAGAAGATGAATTAAATGAGGTGCAGTTAAGCAAGTTAACAGAACTAGAATTTAAAGCCATGATGTTGCGGAAGCTCAACATCATGTGTAAGGACATGAGCAACATGAGTAAAGACATAGAAATGTTGAAAATAAACCAGCTGGAAATGAAAAACCAACAGGAAGAAATGAAGAATGACATATCAGAAATGAAAAACACACTGGAAGGACTAAAAAGCAGAGTAGGGGAAGCTGAGGACCGGATCAGTGAAATAGAAGACAGGCTAGAAGAAATCAACCAATCAGAAAACCAAAAAGAAAAAACGATTAAAAAGCAGGAAGAGAGCTTAAGAGAACTGTGGGAGAACTGGAAACGGAATAACATTGGCATCATAGGAGTCCCTGAAGAAGAAGAAAGTAAGCGAGGGCTAGAGAATACATTCAAAGAAATAGTGACAGAAAACTTCCCTAATTTGGTGAAGGAAGAAGGCATTCAAGTTCAAGAAGCACAGAGAGCCCCCAGTAAGAAGAACCCAAACAGGCCCACACCAAGACACATAGTAATCAAACTGCCAAAAATTAAAGACAAAGAGAGAATCCAAAGAGCAGCAAGGGATAAGCAACAGGTTACCTACAAAGGAAACCCCATAAGGCTCTCAGCTGACTTTTCACAAGAAACACTACAAGCTAGAAGGGAATGGCATGAAGTAATCAAGGTCATGAAAAACAAGGATCTGAATCCAAGACTACTCTACCCAGCAAGGCTATCATTCAAAATAGAAGGTCAAATACAGAGCTTTTCAGACAAAAAAAAAGGCTAAGGGAATACATGAGCACCAAACCAGCACTGCAAGAAATGTAAAAAGGACTGCAGTAATTACCAGGAGAAATGGGAAGGAAAATAGAACCACACTAAACAAAAATGGCAATAAATAAGTATATATCAATAACCACCTTAAATGTAAATGGACTGAATGCTCCCATAAAAAGACACAGAGTAGCTGATTGGATAAGAAAGCATGATTCATCTATATGTTGTTTACAACAGACCCACCTCACAACAACAGACTCACATAGACTGAAAGTGAAGGGATGGAAAAAAATCTTTCAAGCAAATGAAAAAGAAAAAAAAAGCCGGGGTAGCAATACTTATATCTGATAAAATAGACTTCAGATTGAAGGCCATAACTAGAGACAAAGAAGGCCACTACGTAATATTGAAAGGCTCTATCCAACAGGAAGATATAACCTTGATAAACATATATGCACCCAATATAGGAGCACCAAAATATATTAAAAAACTATTGGAGGACTTCAAAGAAGAAATCGATAGCTATACAATCATAGCAGGGAACTTCAACACCCCGCTCACATCACTGGATAGATCCTCTAGACAAAAAATTAGCAAGGAAACAGAGACTCTAAATGAAGCACTCGACCAAATGTATTTAATAGATATCTACAGAGAACTACACCCCAATACTACAGAATTCACATTCTTCTCAAGTGCACATGTAACATTCTCAAAGATAGACCACATGTAAGGGAACAAACTAAGTCTCTACAAGTTCAAGAAGATTGAAATTATAACAAGCATTTTCTCAGACCACAATGGTATGAAACTAGAAATCAATTGCATGAAGAACATACAAAGACATTTTAACACATGGAAGCTAAACAGAATGTTATTAAATAATGAATGGGTCACCGAGGAGATAAAGAAAGAAATCAAAAACTTCGTGGAAACCAATGAAAATGAGGACACAACAATACAAAATCTATGGGATGGAGCGGAAGCAGTTCTGAGAGGGAAGTTCATAGCACTACAGGCCTACCTCAAAAAAGAAGAAAAATCTTTCATAGACTACCTAACCTCACAACATAAAGAACTAGAGAGTAAACAAAAAGAAAACCCCAGAGCTAGTAGAAGAAAGGAAATAGTAAGGATCAGAGCAGAAATAAATGACATAGAGACCAAAAAAACAATTCAGAGGATCAATAAAACAAAGAGATGGTTTTTCGAAAAGATAAACAACATTGATGGACCCTTAGCTAGACTCACCAAGAAACAAAGAGAGGGAACCCAAATACATAAAATCAGAAATGAAAGAGGAGAGATAACAACTGACACCACAGAAATACAAAAGATCATTAACAACTACTATGAACAATTATATGGCAACAAATTCGAAAATCTAACCGAAATGGACAAATTTCTAGAAACACATAGTCTCCCAAAACTGGATCAGGAAGAGATTGAAAACTTGAACAGAACAATAACAACAGAAGAAATTCAAGATGTAATCAAGACTCTTCCAGCAAACAAAAGCCCAGGCCCGGATGGCTTCACGGGGGAGTTTTACCGAACATTCAAAGAAGAACTAATACCCATTGTCCTCAAGCTATTTCAAAAAATTCAAGAAGAAGGAAGACTTCCAAACTCGTTTTATGAAGCCAGCATAATTCTAATTCCAAACCAGAAAAAGACACAACAAAGAAAGAAAACTACAGGCCAATAGCCCTGATGAACATAGATGCCAAAATCCTGAACAAAATACTAGCAAATCGAATCCAGCAATACACCACAAAAATTATCCACCATGACCAAGTGGGATTCATCCCAGGGATGCAAGGCTGGTACAATATTCACAAATCATAAATGTGAGACACCACATAAATAAAATGAAGAATAAAAACCACATGATCATATCAATAGATGCTGAAAAAGCCTTCGACAAAATCCAGCATCCATTTCTGATAAAAACGCTCAGCAGTGTGGGAATAGAGGGATCATATCTAGACATAATAAAGGCCATATATGAAAGACCTACAGCCAACATCATACTCAATGGGCAAAAACTAAAAGCATTTCCCTTAAGAACAGGAACAAGGCAAGGATGCCCACTTTCGCCACTCCTGTTTAACATAGTACTGGAAGTCTTAGCCACAGCAATCAGACAGGAAGAAAAAATAAAAGGGATCCAAATTGGAAAGGAGGAAATGAAATTGTCATTATTTGCAGATGACATGATACTGTAATTAGAAAATCCCAAAGACTCCACCAAAAGTTTACTAGACTTAATAAATGAATTTGGCAAAGTAGCAGGATACAAAATTAACGTCAAGAAATCGATGGCATTCTTACACACCAATGATGAACTCACAGAAAGAGAAACTAAGCAAACAATCCCATTTACTGTTGCGGCAAAAAAAATTAAGATACCTAGGCATAAACTTAGCCAAAGAAATAAAGGACCTATTCGCAGAAAACTACAGGTCTTTGAAAAAAGAAATAGTACAAGATATAAAAAAGTGGAAGCACATACCCTGTTCATGGATTGGGAGAATTAACATCATTAAAATGTCTATGTTACGCAAAGCAATATATAGATTCAACGCAATCCCCATCAAAATACCAATGGCATACTTCACAGAATTAGAACAATTACTTCAAAAGTTCATATGGAACCAAAAAAGGCCTCGAATAGCCACAGCAATCTTGAAAAGGAAGAACAAAGTTGGAGGGATCACAATACCAGATTTCAGGTTATACGGCAAAGCCACTATCATCAAAACAGCCTGGTACTGGCACAAGAACAGGTATATAGACCAGTGGAACAGAATAGAGAACCCAGAAATGGACCCAAGGCAATATGCTCAATTAATATTTGACAAAGGTGGCAAGAGCATACAGTGGAGTAAGGACAGCCTCTTTAATAAATGGTGCTGGGAAAATTGGACAGCTACTTGCAGAAAAATGAAACTAGACCATCAACTTACACCAAAATAAACTCAAAATGGATAAAAGACTTAAATGTAACTCATGAATCCATAAAATTCCTAGAGGAAACTGTGGGCAACAAAATCTCAGACATTATACGCAGCAGAATTTTTACTGACACATCACCTAAGTCAATAGAAACAAAGGAGAAAATGAACACATGGGACTACATCAAACTCAAAAGCTTGTGCACAGCGAAAGATGCAATCATAAAAACGGAAAGGCTACCCACTGTATGGGAGAGCATAATTGCCAATGATATATCAGATAAGGGGTTAATTTCCAATACATATAGGGTGCTCATGCAACTCCACAAAAGGAAGACAAAGAATCCAATTAAAAAATGGGCAGAGGAACTAAATAGACACCTCTCCAAAGAGGACATACAAATGGCTAAGAAACATATGAAGAAATGCTCATCATCACTAATCATCTGAGAGATGCAAATCAAAACAACAATGAGGTATCACCTCACACCTGTCAGAATGGCCGCCATCAACAAATCATCAAACAACAAGTGTTGGCGAGGGTGTGGAGAAAAGGGGACTCTAGTACACTGCTGGTGGGAATGCAGACTGGTGCAGCCACTATGAAAAACAATATGGTGTCACCTCAAAAAATTAAAAATTGATCTTCCATTTGACCCAGTGATCCCCCTTCTAGGAATATACCCTAAGAAGCATAAAACACCAATCAGAAAGAATATATGTACCCCCATCTTTGTAGCAGCACTATTTGCAATCACTGAAATCTGGAAACAGCCCAAGTGCCCATCAGTAGACGAATGGATCAAAAAGCTGTGGTACATATACACAATGGAGTACTACGCAGCAGTAAGAAAGAAAGATCTCTTATCCTTTGAGACTACATGGAGGGACCTGGAAAGTATCATCCTAAGTGAAACAAGCCAAACAGATAAAGACAAATTTCATATGATCTCACTTATTTGTGGAATATAATAAACATAACAGTTTGAGGAAGGGGGTAGTCCCAGAGACGTGGAAGCGGGGTACAGACTGACAATCCCCTAAGGAGTGGGGAGGTGGGGGAGGGATGAACCACAGAACTTTTACGCATGTATGCATGAACAGTGGACATGGACAACAATCTGGGGAAGGGGCAGGGAGGGGAGGGTGAGGGGGGAATCAGTGGGGGGGAAAAGGAGAATCATCTGCAACAAAAATTAATCAATATAAAAATGAATAAAAAAAAAGCTGTCATATATATACACATTGGACTGCTATGCAGGTGTAAGGAAGAAAAATATTTTAACCTTTGAGACAACATGGAGGGACCTGGAAAGTATTATCCTAAGTGAAACAAGCAAAGCAGAAAAATACAAATACCACATGATCTCACTTATTTGTGAAATATAATGAACATAACAGTCTGAGGAACAAGGTAGACCCAGAGACGTGGTAGTAGGATACAGAGTGACAACCCTCAGAAGAGGGCGTTTTGGGGGGAGGTTGGTTTCTTGTAAACAACATATATATGGGTCATGCTTTATTATCCATTCACCTACTCTGTGTCTTATCAGAAAGGTTAAATCATTCATATTTAAGGTTATTATTGAGATATAGTTATTTATTGCCATTTTTGTTTATGCTGGTTATGTTTCTCTGCTTATTTCTTCTGCTTATTACAACAGTTATTTATCTTCTGTCATATGATCTTCTTCTTTCAAGATTTGCTCTTTGTTTCACCATTTTGGTTGTCTCAGTGGGTTTTAGAGTCTTCCACATTTTCCCTGTGGTGTTAGTGTTCTGCTGTTTGTGACTCCCTCTACTGGGTGTGGATAAGTATGGCAGGACCCATGTTAAACACTACTGTCATGTGTTACTTTTCTGTGTAGATTTGCAAGCCTAGAAAAGATTCCGTTATTTTCTGACATTTTACCTGGAAGCTATTAGTCTCAGTTACTTGATGAGCCTTGGGTTGTAGCCCTTACCTGAATGAAAAAATCCCTCAGGTGTTCAGGGTAAGAGGATTTCCAAAGGGTGGATAGATGCTTCCTGGCTGTTAAAAAGCCTCAATTTGTATTTTTCTGACCTGGCCTGTTGATGTTGAATTACTGAGGGAGGGGCCATTTTTTCTACACAGGGCTTTGGGAAGGGGCTCTGAAAAATATGGATACTGTTCTGTGAGGGAGTGATTCAATACAGAATTGTCAGCATCCACCCCACCCCCTCCAAGCCAGGAGCCCTGTACTCTTTCCACTCAGTTCCATCTCTGTCTGCCCTCCCTCTTCTGGAGCCCAAGGTGAGTGTCTACAGCTGGTTTTGTGCTTTTTCAAAATATTTTCTTTCTCAGTGGGAAGCACACACTGCTAATATGGCTCTCTGTTGCTGTTCATGGGCCCACAACCCACCCCGCAGACCTCAGCAATTTCTACCAGGCTCAATATGGCATCCCTAATTGTACTGGTTCAATCCAGGTGCTCTTCAGTTGGCTTTTACTGATTATTTGTCTTCATTTTAAATGTAATTCCAGTTTGGTCCTGGAAGACATTCTGTGTGGTTTCAATTAACTCTGCGACCATTTTTTCAACCTCCAAATAATTTATATTTAAAAATTCTTGGAGGGCAAAAAAGAAAGTGGTGGGCAGGACCAGAGGGACTGTGAGTGTGTGAGAGAGTATGAGTTGAAGTGAAGGTGGAGGACCAAACTTGAGCAGTGCAGAGATGCAGAGCAGAAAGTTCCTGTGCTGTGGATGGGAGCAGCCAGCTACAGTAGTAACCAGCCCTTCAGGGTGCTTCTTTCTGTGACATGGGGAGGTCCCACCATTTTGGAAAATCTTGGGTCTTCCCTGGGAAGAGGCAGTGGGAGTGGCTAGGGCCCAGCAACCTGAGCCCACCAGTGCATCTGGCACCATCAGACCAGTGGACACTCTCTGTCAACACAGACAAGTGCACAGTAGTGGAGCTCCCAAGGTGCTGGTCTCAGAAGCTGTAGACAGCCTAGACCTCAGAACCATCCCCCATAGTAGCATCCCATTCAGAATCCAGATATACCTCCAGCAACAAAGGCTAGGGAGCAGACTTTCATCCCGAGGCAACAGAAGCACAGACTATCAACTGAGACCCATCCCCCAAAACTACA
This sequence comes from Molossus molossus, assembly GCF_014108415.1. NCBI lineage: Eukaryota > Metazoa > Chordata > Mammalia > Chiroptera > Molossidae > Molossus > Molossus molossus. The sequence continues at coordinate 83,175,272 of NW_023425355.1, read as the reverse complement.
GCAAAACCTCAGCAGGAGTTGTTCCCCATGGGGAAGCAGCACTCCCCAGCCACCAGCAGTGGGACCTGGGGTTCCACAGAGGCCTGTGCAGTCCAGTAGCCAACAACAGCATTGGGAAGTCAGGCCCCAAAAAGACTGGTGCAATCCAGCTGCCCGTCTGAGAAAACTGCAGAATGAGGAGGCACCAAAGAGGCCTGTGCAACCAATCAGGGACTGTGCCATCCAATTACCCACAGCACCTGCAGGGTGCTGAAAAACCAGAGATGTCTCTGTGACCCAGCAGCCCACAACATTGGCATAGAGCCTGGTCCCCAAAGGAACTGTGCAATCCAGTTACCCATGGGACCTGTGGGTTGCTGGAGCACCAGAAAGGCCTATGTGACTCAGCTGTGCACAAGATAGGCATAGAGAATGTAAAAATGGAGGCGGAGTAAATAGAAGCTATGCAGATGATCTCCCAGGACCAAATGAGAATTACAACAAAAATAAAGACAAAAGGATTACAAAATGGTGGTGGAGTGAATGGAAGCTACTCAGACCATCTCCCAGGACTAAACTGGAATTACAACAAAAATAAAGACAAATCGTCAGGAAAAGGCAACAGAAAAGCAGCTTGAAGGACCACATAACCAGGGACACTGAGTCAATCCTGGTAGACTTGCGACAGAGCGAGAGGGGAGCTGGGAACCCATGGTCGAAAGCGGCCTTAGCTGTGAGCAGCGGGTTTGCCTGGGAGCACCGGACTTGACTGGGAGCAGCGGCCGTAGCTGGGAGTGGCGGCCTTAGCTAGAAGTGGTGGCCCTGGCTGTGAGCAGTGGCCTTAGCTGGGAGCAGTGGCACTGAATGTGAGCAGCAGCCTTAGCTGGGAGCAGTGGCCTTGGCTGTGAGTGGCGCCCTCAGGTTAAACTCCCAAATGGCTCCAAAGCACAGAGCCAGGACAGAGGCAAAAATAGCAGCAGCCACTTAACTTGGACTCCAGTAGAGGGAGGGCAGACTGGACTGGAACTGTGGGGTCACTTGAGATTTGGAGGGCACTCAGAGCTTTTGCTGAGTTGCAGCCACCCAGAACTATGGTCATTTTACTCCTTCCCAGGGCTCTGGAAAGAGGTGGCAGCCCCTCCCTCAGAGATTCAAACCCTCCTGGTGGCCATTGAAATGCTAATTGAGGCCCATTAACAACTAGCATCTGCCCCAAACTCAGGAAATCCTCTTATGCTGAGCACCTGAGGGAGTTTCTCATTCAACTCAGAAGCCAAGGCTCTTCAGGTAATCCCTACTGAGACACCAGGCAAAAAGCTAGAGGATAATTCAATGGGCTAGCAACTTTAAGAAGGAAAGTAAGACTTGACAGTGGTGTTTAATGTGGATCCTCCCTGGCTCATCTAAACCCAGGAGAGGGAGCCACAAACAGCAGAACACTAACACCCACAGGGAAAGTTTGGCAGGCTCCAAAGCCCACTGTGATAACCAAATGGTGAAACACAGAAACAAAAGCCAAAGGAAAGAACAAGAGACCTCTACCAAAGAGAAGATAAATGAGATGCAGTTAATCAAGTTAACAGAACTAGAATTCAGAGCCATGATCTTGAGGAAGCTCAACAGCATGTGTAAGGACATGAGCACCATGAGTAAAGACATAGAACTGTTGAAAATCAACCAGCTGGAAATTAAACACCACCAAGAAGAATGAAGAATGACATAGCATAAATAAAAAACATATTGGAAGGTCTAAATAGCAGAGTAGAGGAAGCTGAGGACCGGATCAGTGAATTAGAAGATAGGGTAGAAAAAATCAACCAAGCAGAAAATCAAAAGGAAAAAAAAAATAAATAAAAAACAGGAAGACAACTTAAGAGAACTGTGGGACAACTGGAAACATAATAACATTTGCATCATAGGTGTCCCCGAAAAAGAAGCAAATTAGGAAGCGTTAGAGACTATATTTGAAGAAATAGTGACAGAACACTTCCCTAATTTGGTGAAAGAAGAAGGCATTCAAGTTCAAGAAGCACAAAGAGCCCCAAGTAAGAAGAACCCGAACAGGCCAACAATAAGACACATAGTAATCAAAATGTCAAAAATTAAAGAAAAAGAGAGAATCCTAAAAGCAGCAAGAGAGAATCAACAGGTTACCTGAAAAAGAAACCCCTTAAGGCTCTCTGTTCACTTCTCAACAGAAACACTACAGGCCAGAAGGAAATGGCATGAGGTAATCAAGCTCATAAAAACCAAGGATCTGAATCCAAGACCACTGTAACCAGCAAGGCTATCATTCAAAATAGAAGGTCAAATAAAGACCATCCCAGACCAAAAAAAAAAAAGGCTAATTGAATATATTAGGACCAAACCAGCACTGCAAGAAATGTTAAAGGGACTGATGTATTTAGCAGGAGAAATAAGAAGAAAAATATAACCACACTAAACAAAAATGGCAATAATTAAATACATATCAATAATCACCTGAAATGCAAATGGTTGAAGGCTCGGATAAAAAGACCCAGAGTAGCTGATTGGATAAGAAAGCATGACTCATCTATCTGTTGTTTACAATAGATCCACCTCATAACAAAAGTCTCACATAGGTTGAAAGTGAAGGGAGGGAAAATAATCTTCCAAGCAAATGGAAAGGAATAAAAAGCTGTGGAAGCAATTCTCATGTCTGATAAAATAGATTTCAAAATGAAGGCCATAACTAGAGACGAAGATGGCCACTACATAATATTGAAAGAATCTATCCAACAGGAAGATATAACCTGGATAAACATATATGCACCCAATATAGGAGCACCAAAATATATTAACAATCTTCTGAAAGACTTCAAAGGAGAAATCAATAGCAATACAATTATAGCAGGGGACTTCAACACCCCGCTGACATCACTGGATAGATCCTCTAGACAAACAATTAGCAAGGAAACAGAGACTCTAAATGAAGCACTAGACCAAATGGATTTAATAGATATCTACAGAGAATTACTCCCCCAAACTACAGAATTAATATTCTTCTCAAGTGAACATGGGACATTCTCAAAGATAGACCATATATTAGGGCACAAACTAAGCCTCTACAAGTTCAAGAAGATGGAAAACATAACAAGCATCTTCTCAGATCGCAATGGCATGAAACTAGAAATAAATTGCAACAAGAACATGCAAAGACATTTGAACACATGGAAGCTAAATAGAATGTTATTAAACAACAAATAGGTCAAAGAGGAGATCAAGGAAGCAATTTAAAACTTCCTGGAATCCAATGAAAATGAACAGAAAACAACAAAAAACTCATGGGATATAGCAAAAGCAGTCTGAGAGGGAAGTTCAAAGCACTAAAGGCCTACATCCAGAAGCAAGAAAAATCTCTAATAAACTACCTAACATGACAACTTAAAGAATTAGAAAGCAAACAAAAAGGAAACCCCAGAGCAAGTAGAAGGAAGGAAATAGTAAAGTTCAGAGCAGATATAAATGACATAGAGACCAAAATATATATATATATATATATATATATATATATATATATATATATATATATTTCAAAGGATCAATGAAACAAAGAGCTGTTTTTCAGAAAAATAAACAAGATGGATGGACCCTTAGCTAGACTCACCAAGAAATAGACAGAGAGAACTAAAATACAGAAAATCAGAAATAAAAGAGGAGAAGTAACTGACAGCACAGAAATACAAAACATTGTTAATAACCACTATCAAAAATTATATGGCAACAAATTCTACAATCTAAGCTAAATGGACAAATTTTTAGAAACACACAGTCTCCCAAAACTGGACAGGGAAGAGATAGAAAACTTGAACAGACTAATAACAACCGAAGAAGTTGAAGATGTAATCAAGACTCTCCCAGCAAACAAAAGCCCAGGCCCGGATGGCTTCACGGGGGAGTTATACCAAACATTCAAAGAAGAATTAACACCCATTCTCCTCACACTATTTCAAAAAAATTTAAGAAGGAAGACTTCCAAACTCGTTTTATGAGGCCTGCATAATTCTATTTCCAAAACCAGAAAAGGATATTACACAAAAAGAAAACTACAGGCCAATATCCCTGATGAACATACATGCCAAAATCCTGAACAAAATTTTAGCAAATCGGATCCAGCAACACATCCAAAAAATTATTCACCATGACCAAGTGGGATTTATCCCAGGGATGCAAGGCTGGTACATTATTTGCAAATCAATAAATGTGATATACCACATAAACAAAATGAAGAACAAAAACCACATGATCATATCAATAGATGCCGAAAAAGCCTTTGACAAAACCTGCATCCATCTCTGATATAAACTCAGCAGCGTGGAAATAGAGGGATCATATCTAGACATAATAAAGGCCATATATGAAAAACCTACAGCCAACATCATACTCAATGGGCAACATTTGAAAGAATTTCTCTTAAGAACAGGAACAGGACAAGGATTCCCACTTTCGCTTCTCTTATTTAACATAGTACTGGAAGACTTAGCCACAGCAATCAGATAAAAGAAGAAGAAGAAGAAGAAGAAGAAGAAGAAGAAGAAGAAGAAGAAGAAGAAGGAGGAGGAGGAGGAGGAGGAGGAGGAGGAGGAGGAGGAGGAGGAGGAGGAGGAGGAGGAGGAGGAGGAGGAAAAAGAAGAGGAAGAAGAAGAAGGAGGAGGAGGAGGAGGAGGAGGAGGGATCCAAATTTGAGAGGAAGAAGTGAAACTGTCATTATTTGCAGATGACATGATACTATACATAGAAAACCCCAAAATCTCTATCAAAAATTTACTAGATTTAAGAAATAAATTTGGGAAAGTAGTAGGATACAAAATTAATGTCCAGAAATTGATGGCATTCTTATACACCAATGATGAACTCACAGATAGAGAAACTAAAAAAAAAAATCCATTTTACCATCACAGCAATAAAATTAAGATACACAGAAATAAGCCTAACAAAATTAATAAAGGATCTATTCACAGAAATCTACAGGTCATTGAAAAAATAAATAAAGGAAGATATAAAAAAGTGGAAGCACATACCTTGTTCATGTATTGGAAAAATCAACATTATTAAAATATCCATACTACCCAAAGCAATCTATAGATTCAATGCAATCCCCATCAAAATACCAACAACATATTTCACAGAACTAGAACAAATACTTCAAAAGTTTATATGAAACCAAAAAAGACCTCGAATAGCCACCACAATCTTTAAAAAGAAGAACAAAGTAGGAGGAACAATATTACCAGATTTCAGGTTATACTACAAATCCACTGTGATTTAAACAACCTGGTACTGGCACAGAAAAAAAAAAGAAAAAAACATATAGACCAGTGGAACAGAACAGAGAACCCAGAAATGGACCCAAGGCAATACGCTCAATTAATATTTGACAAAGGTGGCTAGAGCATACAGTGGCGTAAAGACAGCCTCTTCAATAAATGGTGTTGGGAAAATTGGACAGCTTCATGCAAAAAAGTGAAACTAGACCATCAACTTACACCCTACACAAGAATAAACTCAAAATGGATAAAAGACTTAAATGTAACTCATGAATCGATAAAAGTCCTAGAAGAAACTTGTAGACAACAAAATTTCAGACATCATATGCAGCAGAATTTTCACTGACACATCACCTAATGCAATAGAAACAAAAAGAAAATGAACAAATGGGACTACATCAAACATAAAAACTTCTGCACAGCAAAAGATACAGTCATGAAAATGGAAAGGCTACCCACTGTATGGGAGCGCATAATTGGCAATGATATATCAGATAAGGGGTTAATTTCCAATATATAGAGAGTGCTCATACAACTCAACAAAAGGAAGTCAAATAACCTAATTTAAAAATGTGCAGAGGAAGTATATAGACACCTCCCCAAACAGGACATTGAAATGGCTGAGACTTAAGAAATGCTCAACATCACTAATCATCAGAGAGATGCAAATCAAAACAACAATGAGGTATCACCTCACACCTGTCAGAATGGCCGCCATCAACAAATCATCAAACAACAAGTGTTGACTAGGGTGTGGAGAAAAGGGTACTCTAGTATACTGCTGGTGGGATTGCAGACTGTTGCAGCCTCTTGGGGAAATATTATGGTGTTACCTCAAAAAATTAAAAGTTGAACTCCCATTTGACCCTGTGGTCCCACTTCTAGGAATATACCCTAAGAAACCTAAAACATCAATCTGAAAGAATATATGTACCCCCATGTTTGTACCAGCACTATTTACAATAGCTAAGATCTGGAAACAGCCTCAATGTCCATCAGTATACCAATGGATAAAAAAGCTATGGTACATATACACAATGGAGTACTATGCAACAGTAAGAAAGAAAGATCTCTTATTTTTTTAGATGATGTGGAGGGACCTGGAAAGTGTCATCCTAAGCAAATCAAGCCAAACAGAGAAAGACAAATATCATATGATCTCACTTATTTATGGACTATAATAAACATAACAGTTTGGGGAATGGGGTATCCCTAGAGAAAGTGGGGTACAGACTGATTATCCCCAGAAGAGGAGGTGGTGGGGAAGATAATCCACAGAACTTATATGCATGTATGCATGAACAAAGTACCTGGACAGAAATGCTGGGGAGAGTGCGAGGAGAGAGGGGGAGGTGGTAATCAGTGTGGGAAAAAGAAGAAACATATGTAACAAAAATAAATTAATTAATTTAAATTATAAAAATAAAAAATAAAGACAAATCCTTGGAAAAAAGCAACAGATAAGCAGCAGGGCAGGACCATATAACCAGGGACACTGGTAGGATCAGCGGAGGTGCCAAGGGGTGGCCAGCTAGGAGCCTAGAGACAGTAGCAGTCTTTGCTGTGAGCAGCACCCTTTGGGATTACAAACCAAGCCCGCTCCACAGCACAGAGAGCTTTAAAATTGCCACAGCCACTCACCTTGGGGTTATGGGTGAGGGAGCGTAGACTGGGCTGGAACTCTGTGGGGACACCCGAGATTTGGAGGGCACTCAAAGTTTTGCTGAGGTCCAGCCAAAAAGGATGGTGTCCAGTGTGCTCCTTCTCAGATCTGTGGGGAACGTAGCAGCCCACACCCCCCACCCCCAGGAGATTCAGCCTTTTCCGTGTGAGGCAAAGAAATGCAAATTGAGGCTCATTAACAAACAACATCTATCCCACCCTCTGGAAATACTCTTATGCAGAACACCAGGGCTATATTCCAAGGCAGTGAGTAACTGAGACTACTAGCCACCAGGAAAAAGCTAGAGGGTAAGTGAAATTTTCCTGGCCTTGCAAATCCACCCAGGAAAGTAAGACTCTACATGTTTAACATGGTCCCACTCAGTCTCATCAAAAACCAGTAGAGGGGGCCACAAAGAGCAGAACACCAACACCCACAGGAAAAATTTGGCAGGCTTCAAAACCCACTGAGAGAGCCAAAATGGTAAAACAAAGAAACAAATCCCAAATGAAAAAACAAGAGAACTCTATCAAAGATGAGATAAATGAAATGCAGCTAAGCAAATGAACAGAGGTAGAGTTTAGAGCCATGATCTTGAGGAAGCTCAACAGGATGAGTAAGGACATTAGCACCATGAGTAAATATATAGAAGCATTGAAAACCAACCAAGTGGAAATGAAAAATGACATAGTAGAAATTAAGAACACATTAGAAGGCTAACCAGCAGAGTAGAGGAAGCTGAGAACCAGATCTGTGAATTAGAAGACAGGGTAGAGAAAATCAACCAATCAGAAAACTAAAAGGAAAAAACAATTAAAAAAAAAATAAAGGAAGATATCTTAAGAGAACTGTGGGACAACTGGAAACGTAATAACATTCACATCATAGGAGTCCCTGAAGAGTACGAAAATGGGCAAGGGTTAGAGAATATATAGTCTTTCCAATGTGTTCTTAATTTCTGCTGTTTTTCTTCATTTCCACTTGGTTGGTTTTCAATGTTTCTGTATCTTTACTCATGGTGCTGATGTCCTTACTCATTCTGTTGAGCTTCCTCAATATCATGGCTCTGAACTCTACCTCTGATAATTTGTTTAGCTGCATTTAATTGATCTCATCTTTGATAGAGTTCTCTTGTTCTTTCATTTGGGATTTGTTTCTTTGTTTCACCATTTTGGCTATCTCAGTGGGTTTTGCAGCCTGCCAAAATTTTCTGTGGGTGTTGGTGTTCTGCTCTTTGGGTTTCCCTCTACTGGATTTGGATGAGACTGGGTGGGCCCACATTAAACACCACTGTCAAGTCTTACTTTCCTGGGTAGATTTTCATGCCCAGGAAATGTTCAGTTATCCTCAACTTTATTCTGGGGGTTAGTAGTCTCAGTTACTCAGTGCCTTCAAATGTAGCCCTGGTGTTCTGCCTAAGAGTATTTCCAGAGGGTGGGATAGATGCTGTTTGTTAATGAGCCTCAATTTGCATTTCTTTGCCTAACCTGGGAAAGCCTGAATCTCTGAGGGCAGGGGCTGCTGCTTTTCCCCACAGATCAGGGAAGGAGCACACTGGCCACTGTCCTTTGTGGTCGCAACTCAGTAAAAACTCTGAGTGCCCTCTAAATCCCAGGTGTCCCCACAGAGTTCCTGCCCTGTCTTCCCATTCTCTGCTGTAGTCCCCAGGTTAGTGGCTGTGCCTGTTTTAGCGCTCTGTCCTGGCTCTCTGCACTGTGGAGCGGGCTTATTCTTTTTTCCCCCAAGGGCGCTGCTCACAATTAAGACTGCTGCTGTTCATGGTCTTCCAACCCGCCACCCTCTCGCGTTTCCGCTGATCCACCAGTGTTTTTGGTTATATGGTCTTGTCCTGCTGCTTTCTTGGGATTGATCTCAACTGCTGGTCTGTGCTTCTGTTGACTTGGGATGGATGTCTGTTCCCCAGCCTCTGTTGCTGGGGGTATATCTCAACTCTGATCAGGCTGCTACTATGGGGGATGGTGCTGGGCTCCTGGCTGTCTTCAGCCTCTGCAACTGGTACCTTAGATGCTCTACTACTCTGCACTGGTGTGTCAACACAGTCCACTGATCCAATGGTGCCAGGTGTGCTGGTGGGCTCAGGTTGCTGGGGTTTAGATGATCCCACTGCCTCCTCCCAGGGAAGACCCAGCATCTTATAAAATGGTGGGACCTCCCCGCAGCACAGAGAGAAGTGCCCTGAAGAGCCGCTTACTGAGCTAGCCGGCTGCTCCTGTCCACAGCACAGGATCCTGCTCTGCATCTCTGCACTGCAAGTTTTGTTGTCCACCTTCAAGTCCATTCACACTCTCTCACACACTCACTTACTCTCTCACACACTCACTCTTCCTCCAGTCCTGCCTGCTGCCATTTTCCAATCTATTTTTCTTTTTTTTATTTATCCTCACCCGAGACATTTTTTGATATTTGGTTCAGATAGAGTGGGAGGGAGAGAGAGAGAGAGAAACATCGACGTGAAAGGGACACATCGAGTGGTTGCCACCCACATAACCCAACCAGGGCCAAGGACAAACTGCAACTGAGGTAGATGCCCTTAGCGGGATCCGAACCCGAGTCTCTCTGGACCGCAGACCAACGCTCTAACCGCTGAGCCAAACCGGCCAGGGCTTCCAATCTATTTTTCTATTCTTGTATTATTTATTAATTATTGTATTTACTCCTATTACAACTGTAAACCTACTTTTGCCAAACACTGTATATTTCAATGCATCAAAATAAAGAGAAATATTGATTCTTTATCATATTTGGTAGCCCAGAGATTCTGCCTTGGGGAGGTTTGAGTCGATTATAAAGAACTTATACTTTGAGAGGATCACAAAGTTTCTAGCTAAAAGGGTTCACCCTGTAGAAAGATATTTACACGTGTTTTGAAAACTGTATGCTGGGGTTTCAAAGAGCTGGGAAAGGTCTACAGCAACCACTCTTAGACAAATCATAAGTTCTATTAAAATGTGCCACCATTTGGAAATCTCCAAATTATTAGGAAGGAATATTACAGTGAGCTGATAATGCTGCAGTATCAGGTGGAGGTGATAATCAACAAAATATGGGTAATAACAGATCCTATTTCAAGTATCATCTAATGTGACCTTAGGGAAACACCAGTTTTATAAACAAATACAATTAATTTATACATGAAACAAGTTATGCATCACAACTCAGTAGGATTTTTCTCAAGGATACAGGAATAATACAGTACTGAGATATTTGCAATGTGATATTAAGCAGCTTTTGCACAAGACCTAAATCAAGAAAATAATTTTAAAAAGGTGTACAGATTTGTTTTACTGTTAAAAATGTAACTTATTGACTCCACTGAGAAAAAAAAGATTTTTGCAAATTAGAATGCCTATCTTATAGAATAAGAGACTACCAAAGAAAATATTGACATGGCATTTTAATTTGCTTCTAGGCAAAACTGAGGAAAAACAACATAAAGATCATTTTTAAAATTGTGTGTTAATATTAATTTGAAATTCGGTATGATGGTAGTAATGTAAGATCTAACATGAATAGTTCCAATAAGAAAGGCGATGTCATTAACCTAAGAGATGTATGAAGTATTTTATAACATTTAAAACTTACAACAATGCTTGGTACATAGACTATACCCTGTTAATTTTTGCTAAATTAATACTTAATTGTCTCATAAAAAAATTAAAATAAAATTTGTTTTACAAGGCTATCTCCACAGACCTGAAGCTAACAGCCAACATTATGTTAATATATTAATTTCAAAATATTCTAGTTCTTGTGCTTTAAAAGGTCATAGAATAATACCTCTCCTGCCTTCCCCTTTTTAATTCTGAAGAGAGAGAGAGAAAACAGAAATATAAAAAAAAAAAAAAAAGTCAACTTGATTACTGATTAAAGCTCTATTGGAGGATGTGGCTTAGATGTGAAGACAATTGGGCTCGCTCTTGCTTTCTAAAGTGGAAACACTCTTCTCAAATTACAGGCATTCTAGGGAGGCTATTGCATGTGCAGTAGAGCCTCTTTACAATAGGCAAGGGTGAAGACCAAAATTCAAATGTTCTGTAAATAGGTACATACTAAGGAAGAATATTCAAGATTATACTACTGAGCTTTGTGTGCCCAGTTTGTTCTCTTAAATTAATCAGATAAGTCTTTTCTCCTTATATGAGGACCAGCAAATGAAACAGAAGAAAGAGTGAAGGGGTAAAAAGAGGCTGACAGTGCCACTTTAATGGAAGTAAGAGGAATGGAAAATAAGTTATCCTGTTAACACATACCATTATTATTATCTGTCTCTTAGCAAGTGTAGTTGGATCTAATTCCCATATATATGTTGGGTTTGATTACTTATTTCTATCCCACAATTCTCACTCTAATATAAGCCACTGATCTCCTGCCTGGAATAATAAAATGGTTTCCAAACTGGCGGAGATTCAATATATTTATGTACTTTGTGTGCTGAATTACCCCATGATTTCTATGGTACACTCTGTTGTTGCACAGTTCACAACCTGGACAACTATATGTGGTAACTTCCACATAACTAGTGTTTATTATGTGCTGCTTTAGGTTAATGTGCTGGGGATACAGTGAAGAACAAAGCAGTACCTGCTATCATGGAGCTTACATTCCACTGGAGGAAGAGACAAACATGTATGTAAATCAATACATTGATTTCAGATAGTGATAATTGGTATGTTAATTTTAAATATTGGCAAGAACTGTGAAAATAGGAAATACTGTGCACTGGGATAAGGGTTAATCCCCTATAGACTAACTAAAGACTCTCTATGAGCTGTCCTTAAAATGGGAGTGGATCATGATGTTAATCCTAGTTTGACAATAAGCTGAGAATGCTGGCCAAAAACAGTCTGGAAAGACAAGGTAGATTGATTTCTGAGAGGCCATTGCCCCATTGAGGGAACCACGCCTCCCTTAAAAGACAGAAGCTAAATGTTATAAGCTGGGTGCTAAAAGATAAAAATGAATTATAATAATTTTATTTTCAGAAAGTATGAAAATACATATATTTGTATATTATCCTGTAGACTATTTAGATAAGAATCTCTCAAACTTAAATGTTTACAGGGGCCAGGCAGGTAATTCAAATGTATAAAGCAGGTAAGTACAGGAGCAAGAAAGCTATAATACATAACCCTATTTAAAGGACGATCAGCAGTAACTTGGCTTCCCCTAATAAATGCCACATGGGAATATTATTCCAGAACTTCCAAATATTCTTATTTTTCAAGAGATGCTAGAAATATAAATTTTTGTGTAAAATGTCTGGATTTTTATATTCTATTCTTTAGAAAATAAACATGTAGGTCAAACAATACACTTACAAGCTGAAGATAAACAACTTTGATCTCTAAATCAAACTGAAAATGCCAAAAGAACTCTTTCATTTGAAACACTAAATATTATTTGTTTCCTCAAGATATAGACATATATAATATTAAATGTTTATTTTTAGAAAGTTGTTTGAATAATGTTTTTTGTCCTTATGCATTTTGTTCTAACAGCACTTCATGTCCTAAATCTATAAAACCTCTGTGAAATAAATCTCTATCATGTATGTTTCTATTTCATCTTTAGGTACTAAAAAAAAGCAGATGATCTTTAGAATCTGATTTTGCGAGAAAGAACAGAAAAGAGGAATTTTATTAGTTCCTTGGGCTTATAGTAAGTTTACTAGAATTATCTATTTTTATCTTCAAAATGACTAAGTTAGATGTCTTGAGCTACTAGCTATAGAGTAGACCATTCAGATTCCACTATTAGTTTCTTACAATCTACATTTGATGTTAAAGGGACCCTATAATTGTAATCATACAGAGAACACATGGCAAGACTTGTATATTGTCAAACTTAAAATTTAATACAATTCAATATTGCTACCAAAATCCTCTTTCCATACCATGCATACACACATATATGTTAAATTGTTAAGCTAAATTTAAAAGCAAATACACAAAGCAGCTCTGAAAAATATTTGACTATGAGAGATATAATTATTTTCTGAGTATCAAATATATGGTTTTCAAACATTTTATCTATCTGAACAATTATTATAGCATATTTTGATAGACTGAAAATGAAAAAAACAAAAGATATTTTTCTGAGACTTTAAAATCCCTGAAAATTTGAAGTCAAAATCTGTCAATATATTCTGTTTTCCACAGTACTAAATGACATATGTTCCATCTGAATCACGCAGTTGCATAATGTTCCTAGGACTTGAAAGTGACATTAGCTTTATATCTTTACAGAATTTTTCAAATAATTACTGTAATATTTATCGGTATCATATGTTACTATATTTATATAACTTAATAAGCTTTCTTGATTCTAGCAGTGGTGAAAGAAATAAGTAAATGTTTCTGTTAGCAGGTCATCTCTTTATTGAATTGTTTTGTCCAAAGGCTTTTGTAAAGCTTATAAAGCAGAGTCTATACAACATCATATAAAATATATTTAGATATATCAAAGCAAAACAAATACCGAGTTTATGTGAATAAATATAATATGTCATGATAATTTTTCTGAATTAAAAAGGATCATCCAAGTATCACCATGTCACTTTACTTGCAATATCTAAAAGAACTCAAGGTTGATTATTTTAAGAAGTCAGTACAAAAAGAGATGTTTTAGATAGTAAAAATTATGCTTGTATCAGACAGTAAATATTATTTAGTTGTTAGTATTTCTCTAGCATGATCTAATTATATAATTTATAACTATATTTATTTGAAATGTGTGATTCTCATGTATGTAATTTACAAAATGAATAATTATAGATATCCTTTACTTAAAATTAACAACATCCCAAAGTACAATGCTATTCATAGAACCACATAGGTTTGGAAGGGTATGAGCTTTGTAAATTGTAATAAGAACAACATAAGAAATTCTTTACACATGTTATCTCAAATTATAATAATTACCTTACAAAGTGAGCTGTGTTCTATTCTATGTTGGCCCATAAAACATCTGATGACATATTCATAGCTTAATTTATAATTAGATTTCAAAAACTAGGAAGTATTTTTTATAACCAGAAATAAGTGAAAAAGGAATATCAACCAAATCTTTGACTTAGTCCCATTTTATGGATGAAGACTTAACTTCATTTAGTTAATAAGATGACTAAAATGTCGCAATTAAAGATAATGTAGTTCAATTATTTTGGTAGAAATTGAGCTAATTAGTGGGAATAAGACATTATCTCTTAGGATATTCCAATAGGATGTCAAATTCAACAAAATCCAAATAGTAGGTACCTTCAAACTTACTTCTAAACCAATTCCCTTCAAGACTTCCATATTTATTAGAATAAAATTAATATTTTCCCAGTTTTCCTATATTGTCAAGAGCACTTCAGATAGAAAATGAAGCACATACAAAGGCATCAAGGGGTGAAATATTACATTTTCTTTATCAGTTTATCTGTAGATGGACATAGACTATTTCCATATCTTGGCTATTGCAAATAATGCTACAATAAACATGGGAGTGCAGATATATCTTCAAGATCTTGATTCCATTTCCTTTAGCTATATACTCATTAGTGGGATTGTTTGATCATATGGTAGTTCTATGCTAATTTTTGAGGAACATCTATATTTTTTTTCAATAGTAGCTACAACAATATACATTCCCACCAACACTGAAAAAGTATTCCTTTTCTCCACATCCTCACTCAACACTTGTTGTTTCTTGACTTTTTCTTTTTTAATAACAGAAAATTTAACAAGTGCAAGGTGATCTCACTGTAGTTATGATTTGCATTTCCCTGATGATTACCAGTATTAAGCACCTTTTGATGTTCCTGTTAGCCATTGTATATCTTTTTTGGAGAAATATCTATTCAGTTCTTTTGCCCATTTTATAATCAGATTAATTTTTTGTTATTGAATGTGATGAGTCTTTATATGTTTTGGATATTAACCCCTTAACATATATATTGTTTGCAAATATTTTCTTCCATATCATAGGTTTCTTTTTTATTTTGTTTGTTGTTTATTTTTCTGTGCAAAAGATATTTAGTTTGATATAGTTTCACTTGTTAATTTTTGCTTTTATAGCTTATACTTTTTGTTTCATACCCCCCCAAAAAAATGTTGAGAAATTTTATCATGCGCCCTGGACAGTTTGGCTCAGCAGTTAAGAGTGGGCCTGTGGACCAAAGAGTCCTGGGTTCGGTTAAAGCTAGGGGCACATACCACCAAAAAAAAAAAGAGAGAGATAAATTTTATCATAAAAGAATTATTGATGAGACTACTATTTGCCCATTGATTATTCTTATTTCTCGTGCCAAATGTTAGTTGACAATATATGTGAGAGTTTATTTCAGTGCTCTTGATTCTGTTACATTGGTCTACATGTGTTTTTAAGCCAGCCACATTAGTGATTTTTTAATTTAATTTTATTAATGGGGATAGGGTTGATTCTATAGATTGCTTTGGGTAGTATGGACATTTTAATGATGTTAATTCTTGCAATTTATGAACAAGGTATATGCTTCCAATTTTTAATATTTTCTCTATTTATTTTTGCAATGTCCTGTAGTTTTCTATAAACAGGTTCTTTACTTCTTTGGTTAAGTTTATTTCTAAATATCTTTGTTTATTTGCAGCAATGCTAAATGGATTTTTCTTTGTTCTTTTGTTTGTTTTAGTTTCTTTTTCCGTGAGTTCATTATTGGTGTATAAAAATGCCATTGATTTTTTATGTTAATTTTGTATACTGCTACTTTGCCAAATTCATTTATTAGCTCTACTAGATTTTTAATGGAGTCGTTAGGGTTTTCTATGTACAATATTATGTCATCTGTGAATAATGACAGTTTCATTTCCTCCTTTCTAATTTGGATCCCTTTTTTTCTTCATGTCTAATAGCTGTGGCTAAGACTTCCAGCACTATGTTAAATAAGAGTGGTGAAAGTAAGCATCCCTGATTTTTTCTGTTCTTAAGAGAAATGCTTTTAGTTTTTGCTCAATAAGTATAATGTTGGCTGTAGGTTTTTCATATATGGCTTTTATTATATCAATATATGATCCCTCTATTCTCACATAGCTGAGCATTTTTATCAGATGCTGATAAAAGGTGCTGGAGGGAAGATGGCAGCAAGCAGGACCAACGGGAGGATGAATGTGTGAGATAGTGAGCTAATGTGTGAGAAAGTGTGAGTGGACGTGAAGGTGGATGACCAAACCCGAGCAGTGCAGAGCTGCGAAGCAGAAAGTTTCTGTGCTGTGGACGGCAGCAGCCAACTACCACGGTAAGCGGCTCTTCAGGGCTCTTCTCACTGAGCCAATGGGAGGTCCCACCATTTTGGAAGATCCTGGGTCTTCCCTGGGTGGAGGCAGTGGGAGCAGCTAGGGCCCAGCAACATGAGCCCACCAGCACATCTGGCACCATTGGACCACTAAACAATCTGTGTCAACACAGACCAGTGCACAGTAGTGGAGCTCCAAAGATGTGCTCAGAAGCCATGGACAGCTGGGAGCCCAGTACCATCCCGTATGGTAGCAGCCCGATCAGAGTTGAATTTACTCCCAGAAACAGAGGCTGGGGAGCAGATATCCATTACCAGGCAACAGAAGCACAAACCAGTAGCTGAGACCCATCTCCAAGAACCAGAAAAAGTTTAACAGTAGTTGAAACCCATGAGGCAGCATAACTCCCCAGCCTCCACTGCCAGGACCTGGGGCTCCACAGAGGCCTGTGTTGTCCAGCAGCTCACAAGTGCAGTGGGAAGCTGGAGCCCAAGAGGGACTGGTGAGATCCACTTGCCCATGGGCCCTGTGGGGTATTGCAGCACTGGAGAAGCTTATGTGACCCAGAAGTCCACAACAGTAGTGGGAAGCCAAACCCCAAAGGGGGTGGTGCAATCCAGCTGCCTGCCCATGGGACCTGCAGGGTGCGGGGGCAGAAGAGAGGCCTGTGTGACCCAGCAGGGACTGTGTTATCCAGTTACTCACGGGACCTGTGAGGTGCTGAAGCACCAGAGAAGTGTGTCCAACCAAGTAGCCCATAAGAGAGGCATAAAGCCTGGTCCCCGAGAGGGACTGTGCTGTCCAGTTACCCACAAAGCCTGCAGTGTGTGAGGGCACCAGAGAGGCCGTGTGACCCAGCTGCACACAAGATAGGTGTAGAGGTTGTGAAAATGAAGGCAGAGTGAATAGAAGCTACCCAGATGATTTCCCAGTAACAAACAAAAATTACAACTAAAATAAAGACAAATCTTCCAAAAAAAAAAAAAAAAAAAGCAGCAGGAAAGGATCATATAACCAGAGACACCAATAGGATCTGCAGAGGCACAAGAGGGAGGTGAGCTGGGATTACATGAACAGCAGCAGTCTTAGCTGTGAGCAGTGCCCTTGGGGAATAAAGACCAAACCTGCTCCACAGCACAGAGAGCCAGGACAGAGTGCTGTAATAGCCACAGCCACTCACCTAGGGGATACAGCAGAGGGAGAGCAGACTAGGCTGGAAATCTGTGAAGATAACTGGAATTTGGAGAGCACTCAGAGTTTTTGCTAACTAGCAATCACAAAGGATGGTGGCCAGTTTGCTCTTTCCCAGAGCAGTGGAGAAAATCAGCAGCACCCACCCTTGGAAATTCAGCCTTTCCCAAGTGAGAGAAAGAAATGCAAATTGAGGCTCATTAACAATCAGCATGTATCCCACCCTCTGGAAACTCTCTTATGCAGAACACTAGGGCTACATTCCAAGGCACTGAGTAAATGAGACTACTATGCACCAGGAAAAAGCTATAGGATAACAGAACCTTTCCTGGGCTGGCAAATCTACCCAGAAAAGTAAGACTTGACAGTGGTTCATAACGTGGGCCCACCCAGGATAATCCAAATCCAGTACAGGGAGCCACAATCAGCAAAACACCAACACCCACAAAGATAATTTGGCAGGCTCCAAAACCCATTGAGATAGACAAAATGGTGAAACAAAGAAACAAATCCCAAATAAAAGAACAAGAGAACTCTATGAAAATGAGATCAATGAAATGTAGCTAAGCAAATTATCAGAGGTAGAGGTCAGAGCCATGATCTTGAGAAAGTTCAACAGCATGAGGAAGGACATCAGCACCATGAGTAAAGATATAGAAACACTGAAAACCAACCAAGTGGAAATGAAGAATGACATAGCAGAAATTAAGAACACATTAGAAGGACTAACCAGCAGAGTAGAGGAAGCTGAAGACCAGAAGAGTGAATTAGAAGACAGGGTAGAAACCTCAACCAATAAGAAAACCATAAGGAAAAAACAATTAAAAAACTGGAAGACAGCTTAAGAGAACTGTGGGACAACTGTAAATGTAATAACATTTGCATCATAGGAGTCCTCAAAGAGGAAGAAAATGGGCAAGGGTCAGAGAATATATTTGAAGAAGTAGTGACAGAAAACATTCCTAACTTGGTGAAGGAAGAAATCTTTCAAGTTCAAGAAGCACAGAGAGCCCCAAGTAAGAATAACCCAAATAGGGCCACACCAAGACACATAGTAATCAAACTGCCAAAAATTAAAGACAAAGAGAGAATCCTAAAAGCAGAAACAGATAAGCAACAGGTTACCCACAAACAAAACCCCGTAAGGTTCTCAGCTGACTTCTCAACAGAAACACTACAGGCCAGAAAAGAGTGGCATGAAGTAATCAAGGTCACAAAAAACAAGGATCTGAATCTAAGACTACTCTATCCAGCAAGGCTATCATTCAAAATAGAAGGTCAAATAAAGACCTTCCCAGACCAAAAAAAAAAAAAAAAAAAAAAAGGCTAAGGGAATATATTAACAACAAACCAGCACTGCAAAATATGCTGAAATGACTGCTCTAATTAGTAGAAGAAATGGGAAGAAAAATAGAACCACACTAAACAAAAATGGCAATACATAAGTACATATTTATTATCACCTTAAATGTGAATGGTTTGAATGCTCTGATAAAAAGACACAGAGTAGTTGATTAGATAAGAAAGCATGACTCACATGTATGCTGTTTACAAGAGACCCACCTCACAACAAAAGACTCACATAAGTTGAAAGTGAAGGGATGAAAAAATAACTTCAAAGAAAAATTAACAGCAATATAATCATAGCAGGGGATTTGAAAACCCCACTCACATCACTGGCTAGATCATTTAGACAAAAAATTAACTAAAGATACACAGACTCTAAAGGAAGTGCTATATCAAATAGATTTAATAGATATGTACAGAGAATTACACCCCAAAACTGCAGAATTCACATTCTTCTCAAGTGCTCATGGGACATTCTCAAAGATAGACCACATGTTAGGGCACAAACTAAGTCTCTACAAGTTCAAAGAGAATGAAATTGTATCAAGCATCTTCTCAGGTCACAAAGGGATGAAACTAGAAATCAATTGCAAGAGAAACATGGAAAGACATTTGAAAACATGGAAGCTAAATAGCATGTTATTGAACAATGAAGGGGTTATCATGGAGATCAAGGAAGAAATGAAAAACCTCCTGGAAACCAATTAAAATGAACACACAACAACACCAAATCTATGGGATGCAGTGAAAGCTGTTCTGAGAGGGAAGTTTATAGCACTATAGGCCTACCTCAAGAAACAAAAAAAAATTTCTAATAGACTCACTAATGTCACAACTTCAAGAACTAGAAAGCAAACAAAAAGAAAACCCCAGAGCAAGTAGAAAGAAGGAAACTGAAAAGATCAGAGCAGAAATAAATGACATATAGTTCAAGAAAACAATTCAAAAAATTATTGAATCAAAGAGCTGGTTATTTGAAAAGATAAATAAGATTGAAGGACCCTTAGCTTGACTCACCAAGAAACAAAGAGAGAGAACCAGAATACACAAAATGAGTAATGAAAGAGGAAAAATATTAACTGAAACCACAGAAATACAAAGGTTTGTTAATAAATATTATGAGCAATTATATGGCAACAAATTCAACAATCTAAGCAAAATGGAAAAATTTCTAGAAACAAAGAGCCTCTCAAAACTACACCGGGAAGACATAGAAAACTTGGACAGACCAATAACAACAAATAAAATTAAAGATGTAATCAGGACATTCCCAGCAAACAAAATTCCAGACCCGGATGGCTTCATGGAGAAATTTTACTAAACATTCAAAGAAGAACCCATTCCCCTCAAACTATGAAGAAAGACTTCTACACTCGTTTTATGAGGCCAGCATAATTCTAATTCCAAAACCATGAAAAGACACTACAAAAAAGAAAACAACAGGTCAATATCTTTGATGAACATAGATGCCAAAAACCTGAACCAAATACTACCTAATCAAATCCAGCAATACATCAAATATATTATTCACCATGACAAAGTGAGATTCACCCCAGGGATGCAAGGCTGGTACAATACTCGCAATTCAATAAATGTGATACACCACATAAACAAAATGAAAGATAGAAATCATATGATCATATCAATAGATGCTGAAAAAGCATTTAACAAAATCCAGCACCTATTTCTGATAAAAACGCTCAGCAACCTGGGAATGGAGGGATCATATCTCGACAAAATAAAGGCCATATATGAAAGTCCTACAGCCAACATTATACTCAATGGGCAAAAACTGAAAGCATTTCCTTTAAGAACAGGAAAAAGAAAAGGAAGCCCACTTTCACCACTCTTATTTAACATAGTACTGAAAGTCTTAGCCACACTAAACAGACAGAAAGAAAATATAAAAGGGATAGAAATTAGAAAGGAGGAAGTGAAATTGTCATTATTTGCAGATGGCATGATACTATACATAGAAAACACCAAAATCTCCATTAAAAATTTACTAGGCCTAATAAATGAATTTGGCAAAGTATCAGAATACAGAATTAACATCAAGAAATTGATGAAATTCTTATACACCAATGATGAACTCACAGAAAGAGAAACTAAAAAAGTTATCCCATTTACAATTGCAGCCAAAAAAAAGTAAGATACGAAGGAATAAACTTAACCAAAGAAATAAAGGACCTATTCACAGAAAACTGCAGGTCACTGAAAAAAGAATTAGAGGAAGATATAAAAAAGTGGAAGCACAAATCTTGTTCATGGATTAGAAGAATTAGCATCATTACAATGTCCATATTACCCAAAACAATCTATAGATTCAATGCAATCCCCATCGAAATACCAACAATATACTATATAGAACTAGAACAAATACTTCAAAAGTTTATATGGAACCAAAAAAGACCCCGAATAGCCACAGCAATCTTGAAAAAGAAGAACAAAGTTGGAGGGATCATATTACCAGATTTCATGTTATAGTGCAAAGACACTGTTATCAAAACAGTCTGGTACTGGCACAAGAATAGGCAGATTGTTCAATGCAACAGAATAGAGAACCCACAAATGGACCCAAGACAATATGCTCAATTAATGTTTGACAAAGGAGGCAAGAGCATACAGTGGAGTAAAGACAGCCTCTTTAATAAATGGTTTTTGGAAAATTGGACAGCTATATGCAACAATAATGAAACTAGACCATCAACTTACACCATACATAAAAATAAACTCAAAATGGATAAAAGACTTAACTGTGACTCATGAAGCCATAAAAATCCTAGAAGAAAATGTAGGGAACAAAATTTCAGACCTTATACACAGCAGAATTTTCACTGATACATCACCTAAGGTAAAAGAAACAAAGGAAAAAATGAATACATGGGACTACATCAAACTAAAAAGCTCCTGCACAGCAAAAGATACAATCATCAAAATGGAAAGGAAACCCACTGTATGGGAGAGCATAATTACCAAAGATATATCAGATAAGGGTTAATTTCCAATATATATATAGAATGCTCATACAGCTCAACAAAAGAAAGAAAAAAAACTCAATTAAAAAATTGGCAGAGGAAATAAATATATACCTCTCCAAACAAGACATACAAATGGTTAAGAGACATAGAAAAAAAATGCTCAACATCATTAATCATCAAAGAATGCAAATTAAAACAACAATGAGGTGTCACCTCACACATGTCAGAATGGCCTCCATCAACAAATCACCAAAAAACAAGTGTTGGCGAGCGTGTGGAGAAAAGGGGACTCTAGTGCACTGCTGGTGGGAATGCAGACTGGTGCAGCCACTACGGAAAATAATATGGTGTTACCTCAAAAAATTAAAAATTGAACTTCCAGTTGATCCGGTGATCCCACTTCTAGGAATATACCCTAAGAAGCCTGAAACATCAATCAGGAAGAATATATGTACCCCTATGTTTGTAGCGGCACTATTTACAATAGCTCAGATCTGGAAACAGCCCAAATATCCATCAGTAGATGAATGAATAAAAAAGCAGTGGTACATATACCCAATGGAGTACTATGCAACTGTAAGAACAAAAGATCTCTTATCCTTTGAGACGACATGGAGGGACCTGGAAAGTATTTTCTGAAGTGAAAAAAGCCAAGCAGAGAAATACAAGTGTCATATGATCTCACATTTTTATGAAATATAATAATCATAACAGTTTGAGAAATGGGGTAGTCCCAGAGACATGGAAGTGGGGTATAGTCTGGCAATCCCTAGAAGAGGGGTTGGTGGGGGAGAGATAAACCACAGGACTTATGTGCATGTATGCATTAATAATGGCCATGGACAACAAAGCTGGAGACAGGGCTGGATGGGAGGGGGAGGGCGGATCAATGGGATAAAAAAGAGAAGCATCATGGCTAAGAGACATATGAAGAAATGTTCATCATCACTAATCATCAGAGAGATGCAAATCAAAACAACAATGAGGTATCACCTCACACCGGTCAGAATGGCCGCCATCAACAAATCATCAAACAACAAGTGTTGGCGAGGGTGTGGAGAAAAGGGGACTCTAGTACACTGTTGGTGGGAATGCAGACTGGTGCAGCCACTATGGAAAACAATATGGTGTCACCTCAAAAAATTAAAAATTGAACTCCCATTTGACCCAGTAATCCCACTTCTAGGAATATACCCTAAGAAGCCTGAAACACCAATCAGAAAGAATATATGTACCCCCATCTTTGTAGCAGCACTATTTACAATCGCTAAGATCTGGAAACAGCCCAAGTGCCCATCAGTAGACGAATGGATTAAAAAGCTGTGGTACATATACACAATGGAGTACTACGCAGCGGTAAGAAAGAAAGATCTCTTATCCTTTGAGACTACATGGAGGGACCTGGAAAGTATCATCCTAAGTGAAACAAGCCAAGCAGAGAAAGACAAATTTCATATGATCTCACTGATTTCTGGAATATAATGAACATAACAGTTTGAGGACAATCCCCTAAGGAGTGGGGAGCTGAGAGAGGGATGAACAACAGAATTTATATGCATGTAGGCATGAACAGTGGACATGGACAACAATCGGGGGAAGGGGCAGGGAGGGAAGAGGGAGGGGGGAATCACTGGGGGAAAAAAGGAGAATCATTTGTAACAAAAATTAATCAATAAAAAAAAAAAAAAAGAGAAGCATCTCTAACAAAAATTAAAAAAAATAATTAAAAAATGAATAAAAATAGAAATGGGTTCTGGATATTTTTTAGCATCTTTTGATATGATTATATTGTTTATATCTTTCATTTTGTTTATGTGGTGTATCACATTTTTTGATTTCTGAATATTGACCCAGCCTTGCATAGCTGGAAAGAATCCCACTAGGTCGTGGTGAATAAATTTTTAGTGTATTGCCGGATATATTTTGATGGTATTTTGTTAAGAATTTTGACATCTATGTTCATCAGGATTATCGGCTCTGAAGCTATCTGAGCTGGGCTTTTATTTTGTTGGGAGTTTCTTGATTACCTATTCAATTACCTTAGTTGTTATTGGTTTATTCAACTTTTCTGTGTCCTCCAATTAAGTTTTAGGAGACTGTGTGTTTCTAAAAATTATTCCATTTTGCCTAGATTGTCCAATTAGTGGCATATAATTGTTCATACTATTTTTTAAAGATCCTTTGTATTTCTGTGTTGTCAGTTGTTTCTTCTCTGCTTTAGTTTCTGATTTTGTTTATCTGGGTACTCTCTGTTTGTTACTTGGTGAGTCTGGGTAGGGGTGTGTAGCGGTTCCTTTGTAATTGGGAGAAGGTAATGAACACAGAACAGAAGACACACAGAACACAAGACACATAGAACACAAGACACACACAGACAGTACATGGCTGCATCCTTTAGTCCTTGCAGCAGTTTATTTTTAAAAGCAAAATTTTGCAACCTGCCCTGCTTACTTAGCAGCTATATTGGAGTTTGTTCCTTATTCTTTCCTTGAACGCTTTATCTGAATAACACAGTCCCTTGTCTGTTCACGTACTGTTCTTAGTAAGAATGTTCCTAGGAAGGTCAGTGCGTGCAACTGCTCCTGCAGGCTCCCCCTGTTTGGAGCCTAGGAGCTCCTGAGCTCATTTGCGAAGCTTCAGGTATGATCCTGGGAACACAATAAGGTTCATCCCTTTGCATCAGCCCTTAGTTGTCTTTAGTACATGGGTCTCACTTTCGTGATTCTCAGAACTCCTTCAGGGTGCTTCAATCTTGTTTATCTTTTCAAATAACCAGATCTTTGTTTCATTGATCTTTTCACTTGTTTTTGTAGTTTCTATTTTATTTATTGCTGCTTGGCCCTTTACTATGTCCTTCCTTCTACTTGCTCTGGGTTTTCTTTCTTTCTTTTTTTTACTTTCTGGTTCTTTAAGTGGTATGATTAAAAAGTCAATTATAATTTTTTTCTTGTTTCTTGATGCAGTCCTCTAGTGCTATGAACTTCTCTCTTAGGACTGCTTTTGCTGCATCACATAGATTTTTGTGTGTTTATCTTCATTGGTTTCCAGGAAGATTTAAATTTCCTCCTTGATTTCCTCGGTAACCCATTTGTTGTTTAGTAATATGCTATTTAGCCTCAATGTGTTTGAATGTTTTTCTCATTTTTGTTGTAACTGATTTCTAATTTTATGCCATTGTAATCTGAGAAGATGCTTGATATGATTTTAATCTTCTTGAACTTGTGGAGATTTAGTTTGTGTCCTTACATGTGGTCTATCTTTGAGATTTCCCCAGGTGCATTTGAGAAAAATGTGAATTCTGCAGTTTTGTGGCGTAATACTCTATAGATATCTGTTAAATCCATTTGATCTAGTACATCATTTAGTGTCTGTTTCCTTGTTAATTTTTTATCTAGAGGATCTATACAGTAATGTCACCAAAGTGTGAAAATTCACTGAGATGATTGTATGGTTTATTTTACCTTTGAATTCCTACAAAAGTTTTTTTTTTTTTTTTTAAATGTATTTTGGTGCTTCTGTGTTGGGTACATATATGTTTACCAAGGTTATATTCTCCTGTTAGATAAATTTTTCTATTTTATGTAGTGGCCTTCTTTGTCTCTAGCTATGGCCTTCATTTTGAAGTCTATTTTATTGGATATGAGTATTGCTACCCTAGCATTTCCTTTTCCTTTCTGTTTGCTTGAAAGTTTTTGTTGTTTTTTTCCCTATCCTTTTACTTTCAACCTATGTGAGTCTTCTGTATTGAGGTTGGTCTCTTGTAAACAACATGTATATGAGTCATGTTTTCTTATATATTCAGCTACTATATGTCTTTTGATTAGATTGTTTAGTCCATTTATGTTTAAGGTTATTATTGATATGTACTTATTTATTGCCATTTTTGTGGATAGAGTAGTCGTGGATTCAGATTCTTGTTTTTCATGACCTTGATTACTTCATGCCATTCTCTTTTGGTGTGTAGTGTTTCTTTTGAGAAGTCAGCAGATAGCCTTATGCGGGTTCCTTTTTAGATAACTTGTTGCTTATCTGTTGCTGTCTTCAGAATTTTCTCCTTGTCTTTAATTTTTGGCATTTTAATTATTATGTGTCTTGATTAGGGCCTATTTGGGTTCTTCTTACTTAGAGCTGTCTGTGCTTCTTGAACTTGTATGCCTTTTTTCTTCACCAACTTAGGGAACTTTTCTGTCATCTTTTGTTCAAATATATTCTCTAACTCTTGTTCATTTTTTCCTTCTTCTGGCACACCTATGATGCGGATGTTGTTATGTTTCATATTGTCCCACAGTTCTCTTAAGTTGTCTTTATGTTTTTTTTAATTTTTTGTTTGATTGTTTCTCTGATTTAGCAGTTTTTTCTACCCTGTTTTTTAATTCACTGATCCAGTCCTCAGCTTCCTCTACTATGCTGGGTATTTTTTCTAATGTGTTCTTTATTTCTGCTATGTTATTCTTTATTTCCAATTGGTTTGTTTTCAATGTTTCTATATCTTTTTCATGCTTTTGAGCTCTTTAATCATGCTGTTGAGCTTCCTTATGATTATTACTCAGAACTCTACCTCTGATATCTTGTTTAATTCCATTTCATTTATTTCTTCTCCTGTCGAATTTTCTTGTTCTTTCATTTGGTATTTGTTTTTGTTTGTTTGTTTGTTTGTTTGTTTGTTTGTTTCACCATTTTGGCTCTCTCAGTGGGTTTTGGTGCCTGCCACATTTTCCTATGGGTGTTGTATTCTGCTACTTGTGGCTCTCTGTACTGTGTTTTGACTACTGTGGGAAGACTCATGCTAAACACTGTTGTCCAGTTTTATTTTATTGATAGATTTTCAAGTCAAGGAAAAGAAAGGTTCAGTTATCCTCTACCTTTGGACTGAAAGCTATTAGTCTTGGTAACTTCATGAGTCTGAATTTGTAGCCCTCAGCTAAATAAAATAACCCTGAGGTGTAAAGGATTTTCAGAGGGTGAGGCACTTTCTTGCTATCAGGCTCTAGATGTTAATGAGCCTCAATATGAATTTCTCTGGATTGGCCTGCTGGTGTTGAATTCCTGAGGGAGGGGCTGCTCCTTCTCTTAGGGGCTCTTGGAGTAATATGGATACTCTCCTTTGAAGGAGTGATTCAGCACAAAACTCCCGATGTCCTCCAGTTCATTTCTTTCCTGAGCCAGGAGCTCACGACTCTCTCCACAATGTTCCATTCTAGTCCACCTTCCCTCTGCCAGAGCTTAAGGTGTTGGCTATAGCTGATTTGGTGCTTTTTAAAACCCCTGCTTTCTCAGCAGGAACTGCTCACAGCTCAATCAACCCTCAGCTGCTGTTTGTGGTCTCCCAGCCCACCCTCACGTGCCTCCACAGTTTCTTCCATGTTTGATTTGGTGTCCTCTTTCTGTCCCTAGTTACCCAGGTTCTCTCCAGCTGATTTTTGGTTGTTTTTTTCCCAATAATTTGTCTTTATTTTAGTTGAAATTTCAGTTTTGTCCTGGGAGACCGTTTGTGTAGCTTCCATTCGCTCCATCACCATTTTTACTCTTACTCTGGTGACTTTTAGGGAGGCCAAAATAAAAATGATTTTTGTGTCAAATTTTGTCTTGCAAATCATATGTTTTGGTAAAGTTATTATTATTTTTTTATGTGGTAGTGTTTGGAAGAAGCCTCTTAGTTTCCTCTAGTCTTCCACCTGTGTTTGACCCCTGTAGATGCCTCCCTGCCATCTTTTCTGTTTTGCCCGTCTTGAGAACATTAGCAGCAAGTAGTAAAGATTGTTTGTTCTTCTATATTCCTAGTTCTAAATGTGTTCTCATAGCAGAGCTCTCACATATTCAGCTAGGTGACAAGATACGTGTTTTGTGGATGTGGAATAATATGTGAGCATTCAATATTTTGAAAACATGATTTTTAAGGTAGAACCCATACCTAAATACTTTCATATTTGATATTTTCTATGATATTTTATTCACATAATTTTGATTCCCTATCACACATTTTACCCTTATTTTTGGTAGTTCTAATCCAACCTCAAGTTTTTCTAACATTTCATTTTTTCCTCAAGTCATATAGTTTTCTAACTGGCAAAATTCAAGACTGTCTTTCAGTGCTCACACTGTGTGCCTACTATATCTGATACTATTAGAAATTTTACTTTGAGTTGTCTCCTTACATGGTTTTATGGTAATTGTTTTTCTTCAACTGTCATTTACATCCTGTAAATCATCAGAAAAGGTTTGTGTCAAATTGACATGTAGAGCTGCAGGTAAAAAATACATGATTAAATTAAAGCTAAAAATAAATCTGAAATTATTAAGAATGAGAAGGATGTTTCAGCTATTTAGGATAAGGCAAGTATTATTTTGGCACCAAATTGATTTTGGACTTCCTGGGTATCAAGCAGAAAAGGTAAACTGGATGAAAGTATCTTTAACCCACAATGCCTGACAATGGTTCTATCCTCTGTTAGTTCCTCTAAGTTGTGTATCATGCCCAAGGTTTAATCTTCATCCATAGACAGTCTTCTCCTTATGCTTAGCTTCATTACTCATGCTTCCAAATACCACCACTGAGGGTAACCTTCAAAACTCTCTCACTCTATCATAAACTTTATATACTTTTTATTATTTTATCACACTAATATGCCTGCACCTTGACTTTTGATCTTTAAAAAACACATGAACACACACACACACACACACACACACACACACAAACACCACCAGCTTAAAATTTCTAAATCCCCTGGTTATTTAATTTTTTTTTTATATTTTTCAAGCTCCTCGTACCAGGCTCTTTGTCTATTTTCTAATTTTTTATCATTATTATTTTATTTTGCCACCCCCATCCAACCAGCAAATCTTGTTCATTTTGCCATTGCAAATTCTTTCCTCTTCTGCTAGCCTCAGATTCTTTTGATAACTTCCATACTCATAACCTGATATCTGCCTTTCCTTCTTCCAGTCAGTCCTGTAAGTTGGTTGTCATTTATTGCATTCATACTGTGTGCCAGGCACCGTATTCAGTGTTTTACATTAATTATTTAATTTAATCCTCACAATATAAGATGACAGTAAATATTTTCCTCTTTTACAAATTAGAAAATTGAGACTTAAAATAATAACTTGTACAGAGTCTCAAAGATAAGAAATAACTAAGCTGGGAGTTTATTTGTGGTAGTCTGACACTATTTACTACAGTCACTGTGGTTGCCCCTAAGAATTCTTTTGTATTCCTTAAATGGACATATGACTTCTAATCAGGAAAGAAACACATCTTAGATGAATGTGAATAGATTTATCTGAATATTCATCCAAAGCCTAATGCTTATATAGGTTCCAGTTGAGATATGCAGAAGGGACACTTTAATAAAATGTGTTTAGTCACAGTGTAAAGCCCATTTTATTTTTCATCCAATGTCTAACTGAATTGCATTTAATGCATTTAAACATAGCTTACTTCCTCATACATAATCTAAAACCAGAAAATTTTTGATGCCTGTGTTGAAGATTCCACATATTTTCACAGAGTAAAATTTAACTTTTAGTAAAGGCTGATATAAGAAATGAACAAATAGAGATTCTAAAATGGCAGCAGAGTGAATGAAAGCTACACAGAACATCTCCAAGAACCAAACTAAAATTACAACTAAAATAAAGACAAATTGTCAGGAGAAAGCTACAGAAAAGCAGTTTGTGAGGACCATATAACCAAGGATACTAAATCAATCCTGGTAATGTTGCAGAAGCATGTGAGCAGGGCTGAAAGCCCACAGACAGCAGCAGTCTTAACTGTGAGCAGTGCCTTAGGGTTAAAATCTCAAGCTGGCTCTATAGCGCAGAGGTCTGGGACAGAGTGCTAAATTAGCCATAGTCACTCACCTTAGTCTCTGGCAAAGGGAGGGAAGACTGGACTGGAACTGTGTAGAGATACTTGGGATTCAGAGATTTTGCTAAGTTGTGGCCACAAAGGATGGTGGCCATCTTAATCCTTCTCAGGACTCTGGGGAGAGGTGGTGGTCCCTTACTCAGAGATTTAACCCCAAACAGGTGGGCCAAAGAAATGCAAATTGAAGCTCATTAACAATAAGCACCTGCCCCACCCTCAGTAAAATCTCATGCTGAACACCTGAGGGAGTTTTTCATTCAACTAAAAACCCAAGTCACTTCAAGTAACCAAGACTAATATCCTCTAGGCAAAAAGTTAGAGGAAAACTGAACCTTTTCTGGGCTTTCAAATCTACCCAGGAAAATAAAACCTAAAAATGGTGTTTAACATGGGTCCTCTCATGCTCATCCAAACCTAATAGAGGATGCCACAAACAGCAGAACACCAACATCCACGGGGAAAATTTGGCAGGTTTCAAAATCCATTGAGTTAGCCAAAATTGAAAAATAAAAGAAAACAAATCCAAAATGAAGGAACAAGGGACCTCTACTGGAGATGAGATAAATCAAATGCAGTTAAGCAAGTTATCAGAGGTAGAGTTCAGAGCCATGATCTTGAGGAAGCTCAACATCATGAGGAAAGACATGAACACCATGAGTAAAGATATAGAAGCATTGAAAACCAACCAAGAGGAAATGAAGAATGGCATAGCAGAAATAAAGAACACATTAGAAGTACTAAACAGAAGAGTAGAGGAAGCTGAGGACCAGATTAGAGAATTAGAAAACAGGGTAGGAAAAATCAACCAATCAGAAAAACAAAGGGGAAAAAAAAAAAACCTATTACAAAACAAGAAGACAGCTTAACAGAACTGTGGAACAACTGGAAACGTAATAATATTCACATCATAAAAATCCATGCTGAAGAAGAAAATGAGCAAGGGTTAGATAATCCATTTGAAGAAATGGTGACAGAAAACGTCCCTAATTTGGTGAAAGAAGAAGGGATTCAAATTCAAGAAGCACAGAGAGCCCCAGGTAAGAAGAACCCAAACAGGCCCACACCAAAACACATAATAATGAAAATGTCAAAAATTAAAGACAGAGAATTCCAAAGGCAGCAAGGGATAAACAACAGGTTACCAACACAGGAACCCCCCATAAGGCTATCAGCTAACTTCTCAATAGAAACACTACAGACCAGAAGGGAATGGCATGAAGTAATCAAGGTTATGAAAAACAAGAATCTGAATCCAAGACTACTGTATCCAGCAAGGCTATCATTCAAAATAGATGGTCAAATAAAGAGCTTTCAAGACAAAAAAGGGCTAAGAAAATACATTAGCACCAAACCACTACTGCAAAAAATGTTAAAAGTACTACTGTAATTAGTAGAAGAAATAAGAAGAAAAATAGAACCAATCTAAACAAAAATGGCAATAAATAAGTACATATCAATAATCACCTTAAATGTAAATAGATTGAATACTCAAATAAAACACACACACACACACACACACACACACACACAGAAGCTGATTGGATAAAAAATGACTCATATATATGTTGTTTAAAGTAAACCGACTTCACAACAAAAGACTCACATAGGTTGAAAGTGAAGGGATGAAAATATACCTTTCAAGCAAACATAAAGAAAAAAAAGCTGGGAAAGCAATACTCATATCTGTTAAAATAAATTTTAAAATGAAGGCCATAACTAGAGACAAAGTCTGTCACTACATAATATTGAAAAGATCTATTTAACAGGATGATATAATCTTAGTAAACATATATGCACCCAATATAGGAGCAACAAAATGTATTAAAAATTTTCTGGAGGACTTTAAAGGAAAAATCAACAGCAATACAATCATAGCAGGAGACTTCAACACCCCGCTGACATCACTGGATAGATCCTCTAGACAAAAAATTGACAAGAGAACAGAAACTCTAAATGAAGCACTATACCACATAAATTTAATAAATATATACAGAGAATTACAACTCAAAACTACAGAATTTACATTCTCAACTGCACATGAGACATTCTCAAACACAGGCCACGTGTTAGGACACAAACTAAGTTTCTACAAGTTAAAGAAGATTGAAATCATATCAAGTATTTTCTGAGATCACAATGGCATAAAACTAGAAATCTATTGAGACAAGGACATGCAAAAATATTTGAATGCATGGAGTCTAAATAGCATGTTATTAAACAATGAATGAGTTATCAAAAAGATCAAGGAAGAAATTGAAAACATCCTGGAAACTATTAAAAATAAACACACAACAACACAAAATTTATGGTCAGTGAAAGCAGTTCTGAGAGGAAAGTTCATAGCACTACAGGCCTACCTCACAAAACAAGAAAATTTTCTGATACACTATATAACCTCACAACTTAAAGAACTAGAAATCAAACATACAAACAAACAAAAAACTTCAAAGCAAGTACAAGGAAAGCAATAGTAAAGATCAGAGTAGATATACATGACATGGAGACCAAAAAAACAATACAAAGGATCAATGAAACAAAGAGGTGGTTCTTTGAAAAGATAAACAAGATTGATGGACCCATAGCTAGACTCACCAAGAAACAAAAAGAGAGAACCCAAATACACAAAAATAGAAATGAAAAAGGAGAAATAATAACTGACACCACAGAAATACATAGAATTGTTAACAAATACTATGAACAATTATATGTCAACAAATTCGACAATCTAAGTAAAATGGACAAATTCTAGAAACACACAGTCTCCCAAAACTGGACTAGGAAGAGATAGAAAACTTGAACAGACCAATAAAAAAATAAAATAAATAAATAAAAAACTGAAGATATAATCAAGACTCTCAAAGCAAAAACAAAAAACAAACAACAACAAAAAATGAATAAAACCCAGGCCTGGATGGCTACACAGAGGAGTTTTACTGAATATTCAAAGAAGAAATAACACTGATTCTCCTCAAACTATTTAAAAAATTTTAAGAAGGAAGACTTCCAAACTTGCTTTATAAGGCCAGCATAATTCTAATTCCAAAGCAAGAAAAGCACACTACAAATAAAGAAAACTACAGGCCAATATCCCTGATGAACACAGATGCCAAAATTCTGTACAAAATAGTAGCAAATCGAATCCAGCATTACATCAAAAAAATTATTCACCATGACCAAGTGGGATTCATCAAGGGATGCAAGGCTGGTACAATATTTGCAAATCAATAAATGTCATACACCACATAAACAAAATGAATGATAAATATCATATGATCATATCAATAAACATTGAAAAAGCATTCAACAAAATCCAGCACCCATTTCTGATAAAAACGCTCAGCAATCTGGGAACAGAGAAATCATATCTCGACATAATAAAGGCCATATATTAAAGACCTACAGCCAACATCATACTCAATTGGCAAAAACTAAAAGCATTTCCCTTAAGAACAGGAACAAGACAGGGATGCTCACTTTCACCACTCTTATTTAATATAGTACTGAAAGTCTTAGCCACAGCAATCAGACATAAAAAATAAATAAATGAAAGAGACCCAAATGGGAAAGGAGGAAGTGAAACTGTCATTATTTGCAGTATACATGATATTATACATAGAAAACCCTAAGGACTCCATCAAAAATCTACTAGACTTAATAAAAATATTTGGTAAAATAGCAGAATACAAAATTAACATCAAGAACTCAATGACATTCTTATACACCAATGATAAACTCAAAGAAAAAGAAACCAAAAAAAATTCCATTTCCCATCTTGGCAAAAAACTTAAGATACCTAGCAATAAACTTAACCAAAGAAGTAATGGACCTATTTGCAGGAAACTACATGATATTGAAAAAAGTAATAGAGGGAGATATAAAAAACTGGAAACACATACCTTGTTCATGGATTTGAAGAATTAACATCATTAAAATGTTCATATTACCCAAAGAAATCTATAAATTTAATGCAATCCCCATCAAAATAGTAATGACATATTTCACAGAACTAGAACAAATACTTTAGAAGTTTATATGGAACCAAAAAAGACCCTGAATAGTCAAAGCAACCTTAAAAAAGGACAAAGTAGGGGGATCAAAATACCAGATATCAGATTATACTACAAAGCTACTATAATCAAAACAGCCTGGTACTGGCACAAGAACAGGCATATAGACCAGTGGAACAGAACACAGAACCCATAAATTGACCCAAGACATTATGCTCAATTAATATTTGACAAAGGTGTCAAGAGCATACAATGGAGTAAAGACAGCCTCTTTAATAAATGAATTTGGGAAAATTGGAAAGCTACATGCAAAAACAAAACAAAACTAGACCATCAACTTATACCATACACAAGAATAAACTAAAAATGAATAAAAGACTTAAATGTGACCCGTGAATTCATAAAAATCCTAGAAGAAAATGTAGGCAACAAAATGTTGGACATCATACACAGCAGAATTTTCACTGATACATCACCTAAGAAACAAATGGAAAAATGAACATACGGGACTACATCAAACTCCAAAGCTTCTGCACAGAAAAAAACAAAACAAAACAAAACAAAAATAACCATCAAAATGGGATAAAACTTACTGTATGGGAAAGCAGAATTGACAATGTTACATCAGATAAGGAGTTAATTTCCAAAATATAGAGTGCTCGTACAACTCAACAAAAGGAAGTCAAGGAACTCAATTAAAAAATGGGCAGAGGAGATATATAGACAACTCTTCAACCAGGACATAGAAATGGCCAAGAGACATATGAAGAAATGCTCAACATCACTAATTATCAGAGAGATGCAAGTCAAAACAACAATAAAATAGCACCTCACACCTGTCAGAATGGCTGCCATCAACAAAGCATCAAACAACAAGTGTTGGCAAGTGTGTGGAGAAAAGGGGACTCTAGTACACTGCTGGTGGGAATGCAGAGTGGTACAGCCACTATGGAAAACACTATGGTATTACCTAAAAAATTAAAATTTGAATTTTCATTTGACCCAGTGATCCCACTTCTAGGAATATACCCTAAGAAGCCTGAAAAACCAATCAGAAAAAATATATGTACACCCATGTTCATAGCAGCACTATTTACAATAGCTAATATCTGGAAACAACCCAAGTGTCCATCAGTAAACAAATGGATAAAAATTCGGTGGTACATATACACATTGGAGTATTATGCAGCTGTAAGAAAGAAAGATCTCTTATCCTTTGAGACGACATGGAGGGACCTGTAGAGTATTATCCTAAACGAAACAAGCCAAGCAGAGAAAGTCAAATATCACATGATGTCACTTGTTTGTAGAATATAATAAATAGAACAGTCTGAGGAACATGGTAGACCCAGAGTCGTGGAAGTAGGGTACAGACTGATAATTCTCAGAAGAGGGGCTGGGAGGAGGAGAAAGAGATAAACCATAGAACTTATATGCATATATGCATAACTGATGAACATGGACAACAAAGCTGGTGATGAGGTGGGGGTGTTGTGGAGTAGGGTATCAATGGGGAGAAAAGGAGAAATATCTGTAACAAAAATAAATTGATGGAAAAAATGAACATATAAAGAACATCTCTAATTTTTTCTTTGCAAAACTACTGCTGACAACATTATCAATTATGTTCTTTAAATTTTATGCATAAAGACACACATGAAAATGTAGTCTTGAAGTTCAGAGTGAAAAATAATGAAATCTTGGCTACCCTTTTTCTTTAGGTATATCATGCCTTCTTTCTCAATATAAATTTGTATATGTTCAATCTACTTGGAGTATGTCACTCACTAACTGAATATAATTTTTATATTTAATATCCATAATCCCCATGCCATATTATTTAAGAATTACTTAAAGTAGATTACCTTAAACAAACAAACAAACAAAAAAGAGGCTAAGTGTAACAACAACAACAACAGCAACAAAACAGGCTAATTATCGTCATTGTGGCAAATGTAAGCAGAGGAATATCTATATTTTTATTATTATTTTTTATATCCTCACCGGAGAACATTTTTCCTTTTTTTGTTGTTGTTGTTGTTCAGATAGAGTGGGAGGGAGAGACAGAAAAATAGAGAGAGAAACATCGACATGAAAGGGACATATTGAGTGGATGCTATCTGCACGACCCAACCAGGGCCAGGGACAAACTGCAACTGAGGTACATGACCTTAGTGGGAACCGAACCCAAGTTTCTCAGGACCGCAGGCCAATGCTCCAACGGCTGAGACAAACCGGCCAGGGCAGAGGAATAACTATAACTAAAATGATAATCATCAACAAATTCAGTAATTTATACAAATTCTATGTATAAAACCAACATAGAGAAATCAGCTGCATTTCTATACACTAATAACACAATATCTTAAAAAGAAATAAAAACAATTCCATTCACAAGAACATCAACAATAATGAAACAGTTAGGAATACACTTAACCGAGGAAGTGAAATATCTGTACTATGAAAACTATACATAGATATAGATACACATAGATGATATATAGATATCCCATATTCATGAGTCAGAAGACAATATTATTCAAATGTCCATACTACCCCAAATGATCTATATATTCAATGCAATTTCTATCAAAATTTTAATACTGTTTTTTACAGACGTGGAAAAATAATCCTAAAATTTGTATGAAACCACAAAAAACCCTTAATACCCAAAGCAATTTTGAGAAAGAAGAACTAAGCTAGAAACATAACACTTCCTGATCTTAAAATATATCACAAAGCTATAGTAATCAAGAGTATGGTACTATTATAGAAACAGACACAAAAACCAACAGAACAGAATAGAGAGCCCAGAAATAAACCCCTATGTTTATGGTCAACTACTATTTGACAAGGGAGCCAAGAATAGTCAATGGAGAAAGGATAGTCTCTTCAATAAATTGTGCTGGGAAAACTGGACAACTACATTAAGAAAAAAATGAAATTGTAGGCATTTATTACATTACTCACAAATATTAACTCAAAATGGATGAAAGTCTTTAACATATGATCCAAAACTGTAAAACTCCTACAAGGAAACATTGGGGAAAATCTTGACATTGTTTTTGGCAATGGCTTTTTAGCTATAATACCTAAAACAAGCAACAAAAGAAAAATAAATAAATAAATAAATAAATACATACATACATACAAACAAGTGAGCCCACAGCAAAATAAGAAGCTTCTGCGTAGCAAAATAAATAGTCAACAAATAAAATGCAACCTATGGAATGAGAGAAAATAGTTCCAAACCATATATCTTATAAAGGGTTACTATCCAAAATAAATAAAGACTCATCAAATTCAATAACAACAATATGATTTAAATATGGGCAGAGGAACTGAATGAAAATGTCTCCAAAGTATACACACAATGGCCGACATGGAAAAAAATGCACATCACTAATTATCAGAAAATGCAAATCAAAAATAACAATGAAACATCACTTTACACCCTACACCTGTTAAAATGACAATCATAAAGAAAGCAAGATATATCATGTGTTGGTGAGGATGTGGAGAAAAGAGAACACTTATGCACTGATGGTGGGAATGTACACTGATACAGTCACTAAGGAAAACAATATAGAGATTCCTCAAAAACTTCAAATTAAAATTACCATATGATCCAGCAATGCCACTTCTGTATATATCAAGAGGAAATGAAAACAGGATACCAAAAATATATATGCACTCTTATGTTTACTGCAACATTATTCACAATAGCAAAGATATGTAAACAACTTAAGTGTCCATAAAGCATTAAATGGATAAAGAAGATATGGTGTACATATATACACTGGATTGTTATTAAGCCAGAAAAAAGACATTCTACCATTTTTGACATGAATGGACCTTGTGCTCATTATGCTAAGTGAAAAAAGTCAGAGAGATAAAGATAAATACTATATGATCTCAGTTATATATTGAATCTAAAAAAACCAAAACTCACAGAAACAGAGTAGAATGGTGGTTACTAGGGACTGGGGATGAAAAATTTGGGGTAATGTATTTTTTTAATATGTTTTTATTGATTTTTTTTTTTAGAGAGAATAGAAGAAAGAGAGAAAAAGATCAATGTGAGAGAGACACATTAATCAGTTGCCTCCAGAATGCCCCCTTCTGGGGATCAAGCCCACAACCCAGGCATGTGCCCTGACCAGGAATCAAACCAGGACCTCTGAGACCATGGGAGGATGCTCAATCCTCTGTGCCATACTGTCTGGGCATGGGATGATGTTCATCAAAGGGTACAAACTGGCATTTGGAAGATGAGTAAGTTCTGGAAATCTAATACAAAGCATTATGATTATGGTAAACAATACTGTACTTTATTTATTTATTTATTTAATTTCTTTTTGTTACAGATGTTTCTCCTTTTTTCCCCATTGACAACCTCCTCCCTTTCCCCCCACCCCGTCCCCAACTTTGTTGTCTCTGTCCATCGGTTATGCGCACATGCATATAAGTTCTGTGGTTTATATCTTCCCTCCTCCCCCACCTCCTCTTCTGAGGGTTGTCAGTCAGTACCTACTTCCACGTCTCTGGGTCTACCCTGTTCCTCAGACTGTTATGTTCATTATATTCCACATATAAGTGAGATCATGTGATATTTGTCTTTCTCTGCTTGGCTTGTTTCACTTAGGATAATACTCTCCAGGTCCCTCCATGTCGTCTCAAAAAATAGATCTTTCTTTCTTACAGCTGCATAGTACACCATTGTGTATATGTACCACAGCGTTTTTATCCATTTGTCTAATGATGGACACGTGGGCTGTTCCCAGATCTTAACTATTGTAAATGGTGTTGCTATGAACATGGAAATACATATATTTTTTCTGATTGGTGTTTCAGGCTTCTTAGGGTATATTCCTAGATGTGGGATCACTGGGTCAAATGGAAATTCAATTTTTAATTTTTTGAGGTAACACCATAATGTTTTCCATAGTGGCAGTCACTATGGGAAACAATACTGTATTTTAAGTTGCTAAAAGACTAGATCATGACCCAGAGACATAGAAATACGGTACAGACTGACAAACCTCAGAAGAGGAAATGGGAGGAGAGGAAAGTAATAAACCACAGAACTTATATGCATGTATGCATAACGAATTGACATAGACAACAAACCTGGGGACAGTGTGGGGGAAGATGGGAATGAGGGTGTCAATGGGGGAAAAAGAAGAAACATCTGTAACAAAAAAAATTAATAAAGAAAAAGACTGGATAACGAATGTTTCCACTACAAAATTAAATTATAATTATGTGATGTGATGGAGGTGTTAGCTAATGCTATGGTGGTGATAATATTGCAATATACAAATGTATCAAAATAACACATTGTACACTTTACACTTACTCAATGTTATGTCAATTATATCTCAATAAAAATTCCTATGACCTTTATAAAGATATATATTTCTAATTCCATCTTGCAAAAAAAAAAATGTCTTTTATTGAATTATTTAAATGAATGACCAGAGAGAAAATTGATAATATAGATGACAGACTGTATTATGAATGCAACTCAAGTTTCTTTCCTAATATATGCCCAGATGAAAGCACACCAGATTTGGAACAGACTTTACGGCCTACGTAATTTAAATTTTCATCTCATAACACAGCTTCCTTTATGTCATATCTTTTCACTCTTTATCACCAACTGATTAAATGCTTTCTGAAAAGGTTGCCTATTTAATTTGGGGGCAGTATTATTTTTAAAACATTTTTTATGGTACTGAAATAAATTTTGGCTCTTAAAATCTCTACACATAACCTTTAATT
Organism: Molossus molossus; assembly: GCF_014108415.1. Taxonomy (NCBI): domain Eukaryota; kingdom Metazoa; phylum Chordata; class Mammalia; order Chiroptera; family Molossidae; genus Molossus; species Molossus molossus. Next base: position 83,135,887 of record NW_023425355.1, on the reverse strand, counting down.
TAAAAACATTTAAATTTTGGTCACCCATCAGTACTCTCAGTGCTTCATAGCTGGAGCTGTTCCTGCATGATTTGAATCTTTGATACCTTCCATGTTAACCCAATTCATGGGATTGTGCTTTTTTGTTTCACCATCTAGCAACTCATTTCTTCACTAAAACCAAGATTTATCATTAAATGTGTCCCATCTTTTGGGATCCAAACACTTTAAAATATAGTAATACATCTCTTGAGAACTTTCATGTGTCATTACGCAGATTACAAATATGCCCTTAATAAAATGACCCTTAAGAATATCTCAAACTTAGTTCAAATTATTTTTTGTAACATCTAGCCAACCTTTATTTCCATCCAGTGTAGTTTTTCATATCTTGCATTGTAATTTTTTATTATTTCATCAATTATTTTTTATTGATGAAAGTATTACAGAAGTTTCTATTTTTCCCCATTGACCCCCTCCTTCCACTTCCAGGCCCTCCTACCTTTCCCAGCCCAGTGTCCTTTCTCACATATGAATATAAGTTCTTTGGTTTGTCTCTTTCCTCCCCTTTCCACACCCCATTTCTCTGAGGTTTGTCAGTCTGTCCCCTACCTCCATGTTTCTGAACCATTTTTGGTCAACAGCTTATTTTGTTCATTATGTTCCACAAATAAGTGAGATTATGTCATACTTGTCTTTTTTTGACGGGCTTATTTTGCTTACCATAATATTCTCCAGATTCCTCCATGTCATCTCAAACGGTAAGAGATCTCTCTTTCTTACAGCTGCATAATATTCCATTGTGTACATGTACCACAGCTTTTTTATCCACTTATCTAATGATGGACACTTGCGCTGTTTCCAGATCTTAGCTATTGTAAACAGTGCTACTATGAACATAGGGGTACATATATGTTCTCCAATCTTTCTGCTTGGTGTTTCAGGCTTCTTAGTGTATATTCCTAGAAGTGGGATCACTGGGTTAAATGACAGTTCCATTTTTAATTTTTTGAGGAAAGACCATATTGTTTTCCATAGTAGCTGCACCAGTTTGCATTCCCACCATCAATGTGCTAGGGTACCCTTTCTCCACATCCTCACCAGCATTTGTTGACTGAGGATTTGTTGATGGCCACCATTCTGGCAGGTCTGAGGTGACACCTCATACTCATTTTAATTTGCATTTCTTTGATGATTAGTGTCATGGAGCATTTTTTTATATGTCTCTTGGCCATTTGTGTCTCTTGTTTGGAGAGACCTTCTGCTTATTTATTAATAGGGCCTTTTGTCTTTCTTTTGTTGAGTTGTATGAGTATTCCATGTATTTTGAAAATTAACCCATTATCTGATGTATGCTTGGCAAATATGTTCTCCCAGAGAGTGGGTTCCCTTTTCATTTTGATGCTGATTTCTTTTGTCATGCAGTAGCATTTAAAATTGAAGTAGTCTCATTTCTCAATTTTTTCTTTAGTTTCTCTTGCCCTAGGTGATGTAGCAGTGAAAATTCCACTACATATATTGTGTGATATTTTTTGTTCACATGTTCTTCTAGGATTTTTATGATTTCACAGTTACATTTAAGTCTTTTGTCCATTTTGAGCTTATTCTTGCATATAGTATAAGTTGGTGGTCTAGTTTTATTTATTTATTTTTGCATATAGCTGTACAATTTTCCCAGCACCATTTATTAAAGAGACTCTCTTTGCTCCATTGTATGCTCTTGCCTCCTTTGTCAAATATTAATTGTGCATACTGTCTTGCGTCAATATATATCTGGGTTCTCTTTTCTGCTCCATTGATTTATATGTCTGTTCTTGTGCCAGTACCAAGATGTTTTGATTATGATGGCTTTGTAGTATAGCTTGATATCTGGTATAGTGATTTCTCCCACTTTGTTTTTTTTTTTGTCTTCAAAATTGTTGTGGCTATTTGGGGTCTTTTATGGATCTATATAAACTTTTGGAGTGTTTGTTAAAGATCTGTGAAATATGCCCTTGGTACTCTAATAACAATTGCATTAAATCTGTAGATTGCTGTGGGTAGTATGGACATTTTAATGATGTTGATTTTTCTGATCTATGAATATGGTGTACGTGTCTACTTTTTTACTTCTTCTATTTCTTTTTCCAATGTCCTGCAGTTTTCTGAAAATAGGTTTTTTTACCTCCTTGGTTTATTCCTAAGTATTTTGTTGTTGTTGTTGTTGAAATGGTAAATGTTATTGTTTTTTTTATTTTGTTTCATTTCTGAATGTTCATTATTGATGTATAAGAATGCCATCAATTTCTTTTTTTTTATTAATTAATTTTTGTTTCAGTTGTTTCTCCTTTTTCCCCCACTGATTCCCCCCTCCCCCTCCCTCCCTGCCCTTTCCCCAGTTTGTTGTCCATGTCCACTGTTCATGCATACATGCATATAAATCCTGTGGTTTATCTCTTCCCCACCACCCCCCTATTTAGGGGATTGTCAGTCTGTATCCCATTTCCGCGTCTCTGGGACTACCCCCTTCCTCAGACTGTTATGTTCATTATATTCCACAAATAAGTGAGATCATATGAAACTTGTCTTTCTCTGTTTGGATTGTTTCATTTAGCATGATACTTTCCAGGTCCCTCCATGTAGTCTCAAAGGATAAGAGGTCTTTCTTTCTTACCGCTGCGTAGTACTCCATTGTGTATATGTACCACAGCTTTTTTATCCATTCGTCTACTGATGGACACTTGGGCTGTTTCCAGATATTAGTTATTGTAAATAATGCTGCTACAAACATGGGGGTACATATATTCTTTCTGATTGGTGTTTCAGGATTCTTAGGGTATATTCCTAGAAGTGGGATCACTGGGTCAAATGGAAGTTCAACTTTTAATTTTTTGAGGTAACACCATATTGTTTTCCATAGTAGCTGCACCAGTCTGCATTCCCACCAGCAGTGTACTAGAGTCCCCTTTTCTCCACACCCTCGCCGTCAGTAGTTCTTTGATGATTTGTTGATGGCGGCCATTCTGACAGGTGTGAGGTGATACCTCATTGTTGTTTTAATTTGCATCTCTCTGATGATTAGTGATGATGAGCATTTCTTCATATGTTTCTTAGCCATTTGTATGTCCTGTTTGGAGAGGTGTCTATTCAGTTTCTCTGCCCATTTTTTTAATTGGATTATTTGTCTTCCTTTTGTGGAGTTGTATGAGCACTCTATATGTATTGGAAATTAACCCCTTATCTGATATATCATTGGCAATTATGCTCTCCCATACAGTGGGTAGCCTTTCCAAAAAGAAGCCTCAAATAGCCACAGCAATCTTGAAGAGGAAGAACAAAGTTGGATAGATCACAATACCAGATTTCAGGTTATACTACAAAGCCACTGTAATCAAAACAGCCTGGTACTGGCACAAGAACAGGCATATAGACCAGTGGAACAGAACAGAGAACCCAGAAATGGACCCAAGGCAATATGCTCAATTAATATTTGACAAAGGTGGCAAGAACATACAGTGGAGTAAGGACAGCCTCTTTAATAAATGGTGCTGGGAAAATTGGACAGCTACTTGCAGAAAAATGAAACTAGACCATCAACTTACACCCTACACGAGAATAAACTCAAAATGGATAAAAGACTTAAATGTAACTCATGAATCCATAAAAATCCTAGAAGAGACTGTAGGCAACAAAATTTCAGACATCATACGCAGCAGAATTTTTACTGACACATCACCTAAGGCAATAGAAACAAAGGAGAAAATGAACACATGGGACTACATCAAACTCAAAAGCTTCTGCACAGCGAAAGATACAATCATCAATTTCCTGATGTTAATTTTGTATTCTGCTACTTGGCCAAATTTATTTATTAAATCTAGTAGATTTTTGTTGGAGTCTTTAGGATTTTCTACATACAATATCATGTCATCAGTAAATAGTGACTTTCACTTTCTCCTGTCCAATTATAATCCTTTTAATTTTTTTCTTCTTCTTGTATAATTGGTGTGGCTAAGACTTCCAGTACTATGTTAAGTATGAAAGGTGAAAGAGGGCATCCCTGTCTCATTTCTGTTCTTAGGGAAAATGCTTTAATTTTTGCTCACTGAGTATGATGTTGGCTTCAGGGTTTTCATATATGGCCTTTATTATGTCGAGATATGATCCCTCTATTCACACATTGCTGATGGTTTTTATCAGAAATGGGTGCTGGATTTTGTCAAATGCTTTCTTGGTGTCTATTAGTATGGTCATATGGTTTTTATGTTTTATTTTGTTTTTGTAATGTATCACATTATTGATTTGTGAATATATTACCAGACTTGCATCTCTGGGATTAATTCCAGTTGGTCATGGTAAATACGTTTTTAATGTATTGCTGAATCTGATTTGTTAATATTTTGTTAAGAATTTTGGCATGCATGTTCATAAGGGATATTGGCCTATAGTTTTCTTTCTTTGTAGTATCCTTACCTGGTTTTGGAATTAGAATTATGCCGGCCTCATAAAAAGAACTTGGAAGTCTTCCTTCTTGAATTTTTTTGGAATAGTTTGAGTAGAATGTGTGTTAGTTCTTTGAATGTATGGTAAAACACTGCCATTAAGCCTTCTGGACCCAGGCTTTTGTTTGCTGGGAGTTTCTTGATTATATCTTGAATTATTTTGTTTTTATTGGTCTGTTCAACTTTTCTGTCTCTTCACTGTTCAGTTTTGGAAAACCGTAATTTTAGAAATTTTTTTCATTTTGCTTACATTGTCCAATGTGTTGGTGTATAATTGTTCATAGTATTTTTAAACAATCTTTTGGCTTTCTCCTCTTTTGTATCTGATTTTGTTTATTTGGGTCCTCTCTCTTTGTTTCTTGGTGAATGTGGCTAAGGGTTCATCAATCTTGTTTATCTTTTAAAAGAACCAGCTCTTTGTTTCATTTATTTTTTTAAATGTTTTTTTTTTTTCTAATATATATGTAATTTATTTCTGCTGTGAACTTTACTATTTCTTTTCTTCTACTTGCTCTGGGATTTTCATTTTGTCTATTTAGTGTTTCTTTAAGTTGTAGGGTTCAATAGTCAATTAGAAATTTTTCTTATTTTTTGAGGTAGGCCTGTAGTGCTATGGACTTCCCTCTCAGAATTGCTTTCTTTGCATCCCATACATTTTATATTGTTGTGTGTTCATTTTCATTGGTTTCTAGGAAGTTTTTATTTCTTCCTTTATCTCCCTGGTAATCAATCCATTGTTTAATAATATGCTAGTTAACCTCCATGTTTTTAAATATCTTTGCATATTTGTGTTGCAATTTATTTCTAGTTTCATGCCATTGTGATCTGAGAACATGCTTGATATGATTTTAGTCTCTTTGGACTTAAAGAGATTTAGTTTGTATCCTAACACGTGGTCTATCTTCTAGAATGTCTCATGTGCACTTGAAAAAAAATGTAGATTCTGAAGTTTTGTTGTATCTGTAAAATCTATTGAATCCATTTGATTAGTGCATCATTTAGAGTATTTATTTATTTTTTTTGTTAACCTTTGTCCAAAGCATCTATCTAGTCATGTCAGTGGGGGTGTTGATGTCCCCTGCAATAATTGTGTTGCTGTTGATTCCTCTTCTGAAATTCTCCAAAAGTTTTTAAATGTATTTTGGTGCTCCTATAGTGGATGCATATATGTTAACAAAGGTTGTATACTGCTTTTGGATAGTACCTTTGCATATCATGTAGTGGGCTTCTTTGTCTCTCACTGTGGTCTTAATTTGAAGACTATTTTATCAGATATGAATATTGCTGTCCCAGCTTTTTTTTTTTCTCTCCATTTACTTGGAAAAAATTTTTTTCATCCCTTCACTTTCAAACTATGTAAGTCTTTTGTTTTGATGTGGGTCTCTTGTAAGCAACATGTATATGGCTCATGCTTTCTTATCCATGCATCTACTCTGTGTCTTTTGATTGGAGCATTCAATTGGTTTACATTTAAGGTCATTGTTGATATGTACTTATTTATTGCCATTTTTATTTATTATGGTTATGTTTACCTCTCTATTTCTTCTGATTATTAAAGTAGTAATTTTAACATTTCTTGCAGTACTGTTTTGCTGCTGATATATTCCCTTAGCCTTTTTTGTTGCTGTTATTGTTTGGGAAGCTCATTATTTCACCTTCTATTTTGAATGATAGCCGTGTGGATAGAGTAGTCTTCAATTCAGATCTTTGTTTTTCATTACCTTGATTAGTTCATGCCACTCCTTTCTGGTTTGCACTGTTCTTGTTGAGAAATTACTTGATAGTCTTATGGGGGCTCCTTTGTAGGTAACCTGTTGCTTATCTCTTGCTGCCTTTAGGATTCCCTCTTTGTCTTTAATTTTTTGCATTTTAATTATGTTGTGTCTTGTGGGCCTCTTTGGGTTCTTCTTACTTGGAGCTCTCTGTGCTTCTTGAACTTGTTGGTCTTTTTGTTCAAGTTAGAGAAGTTTTCTGTCACTATTTCTTCAAATATGTTTTTTAAACCTTGCTCATTTTTTTTTTATTCAGGAACACCTATAATTTGCATGTTTTTATGTTTCATGTTGTCTCACCGTTCTCTTAAGCTGTCTTCCTCTTTTCTAATTGTTTTATTTTTGTTTTGTTTTCTTATTAGGTAATTTTCTCTATCCTGACTTCTAATTCACTAATCTGGTCCTCAGCTTCCTCTACTCTGCTGGTTATTTCTTTCAACATGTTCTTTATTTTTGCTATGCAATTCTTCATTTTCGCTTGGTGGTTTTTCACTGCCAGTTGGTGGGTTTTGTTTCTATATCCTTACTTATTCCTGTGAGCTCTTTTTTTTATGCTGTTGAGCTTCCTCATAATCATTACTCTGAACTCCACCTCTGATAACTTGTTTAATTCCATTTCATTTACCCCTTCTTCTGCAGAATTATCTTTTTTTTTTTTTTTTCAGTTGGTATTTGTTTCTTTGTTTTACCATTTTGGTTGTCTCAGTGTGTTTTGAAGCCTGACAAATTTTTCCTGTAGATGTTGGTTTTCTGTTAATTGTGGCTTTTTCTCCTGGGTTTGGATAAGTGTAGGAGGGCCCAAATTAAACACCAATGTCAAGTCTTACTTTCCTGAGTAGATTCACAGGCCAAGTAAAAATTCAGTATCCTATAGTTTTTTGGTGCAAGCTATGTGTCTCAGTTACTTTATGAGCCTTGGGTTTTAGCCCTCAGCTGAATGAAAAATCCCTCATGTGTACAGGATAAATGTATTTCTAGAGAGTGGGGTAATTGCTTTTCTGTGGGTTAAACTTGAATTGATAAGAAAGTGGTTTATTCAGTTTGTATTGTTAGCACAGTGTGAGTGTTCTGGCCTCTGCCTTCATAGCTCAGTCCCCAGAGCCACAGGGTGGTGTTAAATTCCCAAGGGAGGGGCATTTGCTTTTCCCCCATCTAAAACAAAAGGCGACTTGACAGAGATGGCTACCAAAGCCATGGGAAATTGTCTCAGCATAAGAACTCAGGCCTCAGCCTTCATGGCTCAGTCCTTAGAGCCAGGACCTCCAATACTGTGAGCTGGGTCTAAATTTCAAGAGGCTGATTTTTTCCCTCCTTGCTTGCTGGTAGACTCTAGCTGTTAATGAGCCTCATTTTGCATTTCTCCAGGTGGTTGATGTTAAGTTCCTGAGGGAGGAGCCATTGTTTCTCCCCAGGACCTGGAAAGGGGTTCTTTGTGTAAAATAACTATTGTTCTGTGAAAAAATTATCCAGCAAAAAACTCTCAGTGTCCTCCTTCCCAGCTTTCTCCCCAGTGCTATGAACCCCCAACTCTCTTCACACAGTTCCAGTCCAGTCTGTTGTTCCTGTGCTGGAGGCCAAGGTGAGTGGCTATAGCTGATTTAGTGCCCTGGCCCTCCAGGAAAGTCCCAGTGTTCCTGGTGCCTCTGCTTTTGTAAATTCCTCATCCAGGTATTATATTGGAGCTATGCCTATCCCCAACTCTCTCCCTCTGATTCTGGTCCCACAGAAGTGTGTTTTTCCTAATAGTAAGAATAGCCTTTTAGTGTTCCACCACTCTGTGCTGTGGAGCCAGCTTAGGGTTTTAACTCCTGTCTTATCAGAGGGAACTGTTCACAGCTAAGATAGCCTTTAGGTGCTGCCTGTTGGCACTCAGCCAGTCCTCTCATGACTCGACAGCTCTTACCAGAATCAATTTGGTGTCCTCTTTCTGTCCCTTGTCTCTCCAGTTGCTCTTTAGTTGTTTTTTCCCAATGAATTTTCTTTATTTTAGTTCTAATTCCTGTTTGGTCCTGGGGGACAGTCTGTGTAGCTTCCATTCACTTCACTGCCATTTTTCTGACTCTTCATTGTATCTGTTTTAACATGTAATAATTTTTTATTAAAATGTAATTGACATACAATAGTACATTAGTTTCAGGTGTATGATATAGGGATTCAACATATTACCTTATAGAGTGATCACCACATTAAGTCTTATATCCACTTGTCACCATGCAATGTTATATTATTGACTATATTCTCAGTGCTATACATTACATCCACATGACTTATTTGTTTTATAACAAGACATTTATACCTCTATTCTCCTTCACTTTTTTCACCATCTTACATATTTCTCCCATCTGGCATCCATCAGTTTGTTCTCTGTATCTATAAATCATATCTTTTGACAAACTGTAAATTAGACTCAGCTATGCCTATCTCCAACTCTCTCCCTCTGATTCTGGTCACACAGAAGTGTGTTTTTCCTAATAGTTAGAATAGTATGATTTATACTGTATTTCTCTGAAGATACAACATAAGGATTTAATGGACCTCAAAATTAATATTTCCTCCTTTAGTACCAGTAGTTTCATGTTAATTTAAAAATAACACAACTGACAGTCTCTTATTAGAGTATGTATAGTAGGTGAGGATGTGTTAAACCTACTTGGTTCCTGTTCTGACCAACATGCTATTGTAAATTGTTTGGCTGGGTCAGTGATTTCAAGTTATGGCCATAGAACTGATTACACTAAATGGCCCTTTCTGTATTGTGCTCATTTTCTTCAGCTCACAGACACAGAATGTGTTAGAAGTCCATATTTTATTTTATGTAAATATTCCTATAAAATAACAGTTATTTCTGAGAACCTCTGCTCCTGGAAGATGATGTATTTGGAGACAAAATTCTGATACTCTGACCATAAATAAATAAAAAGAAAGCACAACTTCCATTTAGTATAACCAAGCTCCCACAGTTCATGTCCCAATGAGAAATCTCAAAAAAAAGAATAACTCTTTTCTAGATAGATAACCTGTGAATAGGAGAGGTCTTAACAAATGCCCAGTATATTAGATGGTATTTTTAGATCATAATAGAAGACTCATCTTAATAACTGTCTTTTTTTCTTTCTTTCATAAAATTTTAAGGTAAACATACTTTATTTTTTGTCACATGAAAGAATAATGGTCTTTAACAATGGCTATTTGGTTTGTAAACTATTTGAGCTCAATCTTTTCCTGAGGCACATAATTGCCAAGGATATTGTCATTATTATATTATCCTTGCATACTCAGTAGTGGATTTTAAGACTCTAGAAAACTTTCTTTGCATGAAACCAAGTCTCCTGAAAAGACAGAGATGACTTGGTAATAAAGTGGAGACTAAGATCTTCTGCAAATATTATATTCTCTTTTTATTACCACTGTATAATGGAACACAAGAACACTGCTTTATAGTCTAAGCTGAGAACAGCATATATTGACCTCTCATCAGTACTTTAGTCTAGTGTTTTCAGTGTACGGTTGAGATATAGTATAGCTATTAACAAGCAGAAGGAATTGCCAAAGATAGAGCATATATTATTAAGGCAGATAATTTTCCCATCAACAGTTTATGTCTTGATCTGGATAATTAGTGGGGTTTTAGATGGTATTAGTATAGTATTTGGGCATGCATGTGCCAAAGGAATATACATATACTGAGTTAGAAAAGAAATGTACTCACTTATGAGGAAGCTGTGCAATGTAAATGGCACACACATAGAAATTGACCTCTGAGATCATTCACATTGTTTTCCCATTATACTCCTACAAATGGCCTGTTTATTACTCTTTTTCTATACAGCTGACCTAAGGTCATTATGTTTCTAATGTTATATCATTGCCTATAACAGAGGCTAGCTTTTAATTCACCCACCATCACCCTGCATAAACTGAAGAAAAAGACTATTCTAACTCAGCAAGAAGCCTGGAGACACGTCATCCAGAAAAAAATAATTAATAAAATGAACTGAGGCCATTTACATTGCCAAAGTATGTTCAGAAGGAGGTGAGGATCCATGTATTTAATCCAGATGTGCTGCCTCTAGATGATTACAAGCATCTAGATATTCTTTTGTCCCTGATATGTGCTGTATAAGGAAACATTTTTACCTAATTCTATCTTCAAAGTGTAGAAATTCACTTCAAGACTTTTACTTTTTATATGGATATGTGTCTTTCTGTGGTTATGGTCCATTACAATACTCAGTACTTTTGGGTTTCTGTCTTTCTAAAATAATTATTTAAATTGTATTTTGTATCATCATGGTTCTAACAAGGAACCTTCACCTCAGGTGGTTCAATTAAAAACACTTAGATGAAGAGACTTTTTACAGAAGTGAACAGGATTAAGAGAACCAATTATGGATGTTGAAGCATCCAGAGACTAGCAAGAGCAGGAAGCCATTACCATCTCTAGGGTTGAAGAAGTAAAGGGAGGTAAGGGCACTTCCAGAGCTCACTGAGAGCTAAGCTTATTGAGGAGAGGTCTCTTAGCAACATCTGTAATTGTGAAGGAATGCACTGCCAGAGAAGTAGTACAGAATCAGGGAAGATGTTGGGGAGAAATAAGACTTTTAACTTCTCTACTCCCATCTTCTGTTGTCCTGTTGGTGCCTTCAATGGGCTAAAACCCATCCAGAAGACAATCAGCAAGTGAATGGTGTTCCATCTTCAGTACACAGAATGAAGAAAGGAAGACATAAAGTAGATATGGGGAGGGTGGAGTGGGGGAACAGAGAACAAATAATATATTTAGAGGTTACTGCTTTTCCATAGAAGGATGAGGTGGGAATAGAAACATTTGACACTATTCCATGTCACCACCATTTTCTCACTGGACAATTGCAATTCTACTCTAACCAGTTTCCCTCACATCAATATTTGTCTACATCCAACTAGAAAATGACCAAAGCCAGATAAATCAGTTCTAAATAAATGTGATTATCAAATCTTCCCTCTTCTAACCTTTCCCTTCAGCACTTAACCCTTCAGTGGATTCCATTGCATTGAGGACAGAAATTAAAATCTTCATCAGAGCCTGCAGTGTTCTATCTTGTCTGGTTCCAGTCTAATTCTTTAATCACATCTTGCTCCATTCCCTCTGTTGTTCAGACCCCCTTAGCATTACTGAATTTCTTTGTCTTCTGTCTGATTCAGAACATTTGAAATGCAGCTTCTTCTTCCTGAAATGTTATTCCTGCTTTCTACTCTTCCTTAATTAGTGTTGCTTTATTCCCTCAGATCTCATCTCAAAAGTTACTTCTTAATGAAAGCTTTCACATAATTCCTAGATCTGATCAGCGATCAATTTATATATATACACACAACTGTGTACATTTTCCTTACTGAATCTCAGTTTAAAATTCTACATGTTTTTATTTGATTATTAGCTTGATTTCCATATATTTTAATAAATAGTAAGCATCCTGAAGCAAGAAATATAACTGGTTTTGTTCACACTTTTATCTGAAGGCCCAAAGTCGGCACCTCCACATGGTAAGCTTTCAAAAAATAATCAGAAACAGGAGGGAAAAATGGAGGCAGAGTGAATAAAAACGACAAAAACCATATCCCAGGATTTAACTGAAATTACAACTAAATAAAGACAAGTCATCTGGAAAAAGCAACTGAAGAGCAGCTGAAGTGAATCCTTATAAACAGGAATGTAAAGAGGACCCCAAATCTGGACTGATAGAAGATGCAGAGGCATTCGAGAACTGGATTCCCACAGGCAGCACCTGAGGGCTATCTGAACAGTGAAAAGCTTCTTTTGAGAAGTCTGGGGTTTTAATCCTAAGGTGACACCCTGGCACAAAGCAACAAAACAGGGAAAGGTGCCCACATAACACCTGGTTAAGAAAATAACAAGAACAGAAGTTCTATCTGGCAGGTAGAGGCATTGGGAACACCAGCACTCCCATGAAGGGCCAGTGCACTAAATTAAAGCTATAGCCATTCAACTTGTGCTCCTGAAGAGGGAGTGGACTGGACTGGAGCTGTCTGAGGAGATTTAGGGGTTCATGCACTGGGGATAGAGCTGGGAAAAAGGCAATTAGGAGTTCTAGGCTAAGTCATTACCCTACAAGGCAGCAGCCATCTTACTCAAGAAGCCTCTTTCCATCAGAGAAGCTTTTGCCCAAGGTAGAAGCAACAGCCACTCTCTCAGGAATGTAACACCACCTGGTCGGGACATGCAACCTGAGGCTCATTAACAGCTATAAACTACCTGTGAGTCAGTAGGCAGAAAAGAGTCTCTGAAACCTTTGAGCTTTAGACCTGGCTCTCACTGTTGGGTGTTGTGGCTCTAGGGACAGGGCTGTGAAGGCTGAGGCCTGGGTCCCTGCACTGAGCCATTAAAACACACTGCAGAAACAATGTTATTCTCAACTTTAGCTTAGAGGAAAGCAATTGGCTCACCCACTGGAAATCCTCATACTGTGCCCACCTGTGGGATTTTTCATTCAGCTGAAAGCTACAGCCAAGGCTTATTAAGTAAAAGCAACTAATACTCGGCCTGCAGGCAAAACTTCTGGGTAGTTGAATTTTTGCTTGGCCTGAGACTCTACTCAGGAAAGGAAGATTATACATTGGTCTTATGCATTGTCCCTTAACATACTCATCCAAACCCCGCAGTGGGAGCCACAGTATTCTGATGTTCAGTAGAACATTGACACGCACAGGGGAAATTTGTCAGGCTCCAAACCCTGATAAGACAGCCAAAATGGTAAAACAAAAAAAACAAATCCCAATGAAAGACTAAGATAATTCTACAAAAGAAGGGGTAAATGAAATGGAGTTAAGCAAGATATCAGATATAGAGTTTAGAATAATGATTAAGAGAAAGCTCAACAACATGAGTAAAAAGCTCAACAGCATGAGTACAGATATAACAACAATAAAAATAAAACAAGTGGGAGTTGAAAACCATGAAGCAGAAATGAAGAATGACATAGGAGAAATAAAACACACATTGGAAAAAATAACCAGCAGGTTAGAGGAGCTGAGTATAAGATCAGCAAATTATAAGACAGGGTAAAAAAATAAAAATCACTCAAGCAGAGAACCAAAAAGAAAAAGCAATTAAAAAACTGGAGAACAGTTTAAGAGAGCTCTGGAACAACATGAAATGTAGTGACAAATGCATCATAAGAAGAAAATGAGCAAGGGGTACAAAATCTGTTTGAAGAAACAGAAAACTCCCTGACTTGGTAAATAAAAAAGGCATACAAATTCAGGAAGCATGGAGATCTTCAAGCAAGATAAACCCAAAGAGATTGACACAAAGACATCATAATTAAAATGCCAAAAATTAAAGAAAAAGAGAGAACCATAAAAGTAGCAAGAAAACAACAACAGATTACCTACAAAGGAGGTTACCTACACTACAGGCCAGAAAGGAATGGCATGAAGTAATCAAGGTAATGAAAAACAAGAATCTGAATAGAAGACTACTTTATCCAGCACAGCTATCATTCAAAAAAATAAAAAGCAAAATAAAGAGCTTCCAAAAAAAAAAGTCTAAAGGAATATATTAGCACTAAACCAGCACTGCAAGAAATGTTAAAGATCTGCTCTAATAAACAGAAAAAATAGAGAGAGAAGCATAGCTATAATAAATTAAAATGAAAATAAATATGTCAATGTCAATAATAACCTTAAATGTAAATGGATAAAATTTTCCAATCTAAAGACAAAGAGTAGCTGAATGAATAACAAAATTACATATATATATATATATATATATATATATATATATATATTTCACAAGAGACCCACCTCACAACAAAAAACTAATGCAGGTTGAAAGTAAAGGGATGGAAAAAATAGTTTCCAAGCAAATGAAAAGGAAAAAAAAATAGCTGGGGTGGTAATACTCATATCTGATACAATTAGACTTCAAAATGAATGCCATAATAAGAGTGAAAGAGGGCCACAATATAATATTGAAAAAATCTATCCAACAGAAGGATGTAACCTTGGTAAACATACATGCACACAATATAGGAGCATCAGAATATATTTAAAAAATAAAATAAAAAAAACTCTGGAGGACTAAAAATGAGAAATCAATAGCAATACAATCATAGCAAGGGACTTCAACACCACTCTAACATCACTGGATAAATCCTCTAGACAAAAATTTAACAAGAAAACAGAGGATCTAAATTGAACACTAGATCAAGTGGATTTAATAGGTATTTACACCTCCAAACTGCAGAATACACATTCATCTCAAGTGCACATGAGACATTCTCAATGATAGACCACATGTTAGGAAACAAACCAAGTCTCTACAAGTTCAAGAAGACTGAAATCATATCAAGTATCTTCTCAGATCACAATGGTATGAAACTAGAAATTCATTACAATAAAAATATTCAAACATATGGAGGTTAATAGCATGTTATGAAACAGTGAATGGGTTACCAAAGATATCAAGGAAGAAATTAAAGAAACCTCCTGGAAATTAATGAAAATAAAATAAAACAACATAAAATCTATGAAACTCAGCAAAAGCAGTCCAGAGAGGGCAGATCATAGCATACAGGCCTATCTCAAGAAATAACAAAATTTTCTAATAGACAATCTAACCCTACAACTTAAAGACCTGGAAAGTAAAAATACTAGAGGGAAGACAACAGTGCACTAAACTGGAGGGAGGGTGTGTGTGAGAGAGAGTGAGCGAATGTGTGAGAGGACATGAAGGTGGATAACCAAACCCCCAAGCAGTGCAGAGCTCAAGAGCAGAAAGTTCCTGTGCTGTGGACAGGAGCAGCCAGCTACTGCGGTAAGTGGCACTCCAGGGCACTTCACCCTATGCCAAGGGGAGACCCCACCATTTTGGAAGATCCCAGGTCTTCCCTGGGAGGAGGCAGTGGGAGCAGTTAGTGCCCAGCAACCTGAACCCACCAGCACAACTGGCACCATTGGACCACTGGACACTCTCCATCAACACAGACCAGTGCACAGTAGTGGAGCTCCCAAGGTGCCAGTCCTGGAAGCCATTGACAGCCAGGAGCCAAGCACCATCCCCCATAGTAGCAGCCCAATCAGAGTCCAGATACACAGCCAGCAACAGAGGCTGGGGAGCAGACATCCATCCCCAGGCAACAGAAACACAGACCAGAAGCTGAGACCCATCCCCAAAAACTACAGCCAAAGCTGAACAGGCGTTGAGCCTCACTGGGCAACAGCACTCCCTAGCCACCAGTAGTGGGACCTGAGGCTCCACAGAGGCCTGTGCAGTCCAGTAGCCTACAAGCACAATAGGAAGCCAGACCACAGAGAGACTGGTACCATCCAGCTGCCCGCCCATGGGAACTGAAGGGTGAAGGGGCACCAGAGAGGCCTGTGCAAACCAGCAGGGACTGTGCAATCCAGTTACTGGCAGGACCTTCAGGGTGCTTCAGCACCGGAGAGGCCTGTGCAACCCAGCAGTGACTGTGCAATCTAGTTACCAACAGGACCTGCAGGGTGCTGAAACTCCAGAGAGGCCTGTGTGACATAGCAGGCACTGTGTGATCTAGTTACCAGTGGGACCTGCCTGGTGCTGAAGCACCAAATAGGCCCGTGCAACCCAGCAGTGACTGAGCGATCTAGGTACCCGTGAGACCTGCAGGGTGCTGAAATACCAGAGGGGCCTGTGTGGCTTAGCAGGGACTGTGTGATCTAGTTACCAGTGGGAACTGCATGGTGCTAAATCACCAGAGAGGCCTATGCAACCCAAAAGTCCATAACATAGGCATAGAGCTAGGGCCCCAAAGGGACTGTGCCATCCAGTTACCGCAGGACCTGCAGGGTATGAGGGCACCAGAAAGGCCTGTGAAACCCAGTTGCACACAAGATAGACTTAGAGGATGTGAAAATGGAGGAAGAAATGAATGGAAGCTACACAGATGATGTCCAAGGACCAAACGGGAATTACAACTAAAATAAAGCAAATCCTTGGAAAAAAGCAACCAATAAACAGCAGGACAGGACCATATAATGAGAGACACTGGTAGGATCTGCGGAGGCACAAGAGGGTGGCAGGCTGGGAGTCCACGAACAGCAGCAGTCTGAGCTGTGAGCAGCGCCCATGAGGAATAAAGACCAAGCCTGCTGTACAGCACAGAGAGCTGGAAAAGAGCACTAAAATACCCACAGCCACTCACCTATGAGCAAAGGCAGAGGGAGGGCAGACTGGGTTGGAACTCTGTGGGGACAACCGGGATTTGGAGGACACTAAGAGTTTTTGCTAAGTTGCAGCCACAAAGGAAGGTGGCCAGTGTACTCCTTCCCAAAGCAGTAGGGAAAAGCAGCAGGCCCGCGCCCTGGAATTCATCCTTTACAAGGTGAGGAAAAAAATGCAAATTGAGGCTCATTAACAATAAGCATCCATCCCACCCTCTGGAAATTCTCTTATGCAGAACACCAGGGCTACATTCCAAGGCACTGAGTAACTGAGACTACTAGCCACCAGGAAAAAGCTAAAGGATAACTAAACTTTTCCTGGGCTTGCAAATCTACCCAGGAAAGTAAGACTTGACAGGGGTGTTTAACGTGGGCCCACCCAGGCTAATCCAAACTCAGTAGAGGGAGCTACAAACAGCAATACACCAACTCCCACAGGGAAAATTTAGCAGACTCAAAAACCCACTATGATAGCCAAAATGGTGAAACTAAGAAACCCAAATGAAAGAACAAGAGAACTCTATCAAAGATGAGATAAATGAAAGGCAGCTAAACAAATTATCAGAAGTAGAGTTCAGAGCCATGATCTTCAGGAAGCACAACAGCATGAGTAAGGACATCAGCACCATGAGTAAAGATATAAAAACTTTAAAAACCAACCAAGTAGAAATGAAGAATGACATAGCAGAAATTAAAAACACATTGGAAGAAGTAACCAGCAGAGTAGAGGAAGTTGAGAACCAGATCAGTGAATTAGAAGACAGGGTAGAAAGAATAAACCAATCAGAAAACCAAAATGAAAAATACAATTAAAAACCAGAAAAACAGATTAAGAGAACAGTCAGACAACTGGAAATAAAATAACATTTGCATCATAGGAGTCTCCGAAAAAAAAAGAAAATGGGCAAGGGTTAAAGAATATATTTGAAGAAATAGTGACAGAAAACTTTCCTAACTTGGTGAAGGAAGTAGGCATTCAAGTTCAAGAAGCACAGAGCGCCCCAAGTAGGAATAACCCAAACAGGCCCATACCAAGATACATAGTAATTAAAATGCCAAAAATTAAAGAAAAAGGGGAATCCTAAAGGCAGCAAGAGATAAGCAACAGGTTACTTACAAAGGAAACCCTATAAGGCTCCAAGCTGACTTCTCAACAGAAACAGTACAGGCCAGAAGGGAGTGGCATGAAATAATCAAGGACATAAAAGACAAGAATCTGAATCCAAGACTACTCTATCCAGCAAGGCTATCACTCAAAACAGAAGGTCAAATAAAAAACTTTCCAGACCAAAAAAAAAAAAGGGGGGTGGGCTAAGGGAATATATTAACAGCAAAGCAGCACTGCAAGATATGCTAAAAAAAAAAACAAAAAAACCACACCCTGTAATTAATACAAGACATAAAAAGAAAAATATAACCAGACTAAACAAAAATGCAATAAATAGATACATATCAATTATCACCTTAAATGTGAATGTTTTGAATGTTCCGATAAAAAGACACAGGGTAGCTGACGGGATAAAAAAGCATAACTCACATATATGTTGTTTACAAGAGACCCACCTCAAAAAAAAGACTCACATAGGTTGAAAGTGACGGGATTAAAAAAATGTTCAAGCAAACGGAATGCAAAAACAAACAAACAAACAAACAAAATCTGGGGTAAGAATACTCATATCTGATAAAGTAGATTTCAAAATGAAGGACATAACCACAGACAAAGAATGCCACCACATAATATTAAAAGGATCTATCCAACAGGAAGGTATGCATCTAATATAGGAGCACCAACATCTATTAAAAATCTTGTGGAGGACTTCAGAGGAAAAATTGACAGTAATACAAACAGAGCAGGGGACTTCAATACACCGCTGACATCTGTGGATCAATTCTCTAGACAAAAAATTAACAAGAAACTACATACTCTAAATGAAGCGCTAGATCAAATGGATTTAAAAGATATCTACAGAGAATTATCCCCCAAAACTGTACAATTCACATTCTTCTCAAGTACACATGGGACATTCTCAAAGATAGACCATATGTAAGGGCACAAACTCTCTACAAGTTCAAGAACATTAAAATCATATCAAGCATCTTCTCAGATCACAATGGCATGCAAGTAAAAATCAATTTAAACAAGAATATGCAAAAACATTTGAAGAAATGGAGGCTAAATAGCATGTTATTGACCAATGAATGGTTACCATGGAGATGAAGGAAGAAATTAAAAACTTCCTGGAAACCAATGTAAATGAACACACAACAACACAAAATCTATGGGATGCAGTGAAAGCAGTTCTGAGAGGGAGGTTCATAGCACTACAGGCCTACCTCAAGAAGCAAGAAATATTTCTAATAAATTATTTAACCTCACAACTTAAAGAACTAGAAAGCAAACAAAAAGAAAACCCCAAGGAAAGAGGAAGGAAGGAAATAGTAAAGATCAGAGCAGAAATAAATGACATGGAGACCAAAAACACAATTCAAAAAATCAATAAAACAAAGAAATGGTTCTTTGAAAAGATAAACAAGATTGATCAATCCTTAACTAGACTCACCAAGAAACAAAGAGAGAACCCAAATACTCAAAATCAGAAATGAAAGAGAAGAAATAATAACTGACACCACAGAAATAAAAAGGATTATTAACAAATATTATAAACAATTATACAGCAGCAAATTCGACAATCTAAGCACAATGGACAAATTTCTAGAAACACGTACTTCGCCAAAACTGGACTGGGAAGAGATAGAAAACTTGAATAAACCAATAACAACAAAAGAAATTGAAGATATAGTCAAGACTCCCAGCAAAAAAAAAGCCCTGGCCTGGACAGCGTCATGGGGAAATTTTACCAAACATTAAAAGAAGAACTAATACCTATTCTCTTCAAACTACTTCAGAAAATTCAAGAAGAAAGACTTCCAAACTCGTTTAATCAGGCCAGTGTAATTCAAATTACAAAACCAGTAAATACACTACAAAGAAAGAAAACTACAGGCCAATATCCCTGATAACCATAGATGCCAAAATCTTGAATAAAATACTAGCAAATCGAATCCAGCAATACATCAAATATATTATTCACCATGACCAAGTAAGATTCATCCCATGGATGCAAGGCTGGCACAATATTCACAAATCAATAAATGCGATATACCACATAAAGAAAATGAAAGATGAAAATCATATGATCATATCAGTAGACACAGAAAAAGCATTTGCAAAATCCAGCACCCATTTCTGATAAAAACGCTCAGCAATCTGGGAATAGAGGGGTCATATATTGACATAATGAAGACCATATATGAAAGACCTACAGCCAACATCATACTCAATGGGCAAAAATTAAAAGCATTTCCCTTAAGAACAGGAATAAGACAAGGATCCCCACTTTCTTTATTCTTATTCAACATAGTACTGGAAGTCTTAGCCACAGAAATCATACAGGAAGAAAATGTAAAAGGGATACAAATTGAAAAGGAGGTAGTAAAACTGTCCTTATTCACAGATGACATAATATTATACATAGAAAACCCTAAAGACTCCATCAAAAATCTCCTAGAATTAATAAATGAATTTGGCAAAGTAGCAGGACACAAAACTAACATCAAGAAATCGATGGCATTTTTACACACCAATGATGAACTCACAGTGAGAGAAACTAAAAAAAAAACAATCCCATTTACCATGTTGGCAAAAAAAAATTATGATACTTAAGAATAAACTTAACCAAAGAAGTAAAGGACCTATTTGCAGAAAACTACAGGAAATTGAAAGATGAAAGAGAAAAATATATAAAAAAGTGGAAGCACGTACCTTGTTCATGGATTGGAAGAATTAACATAATTAAAATGTCCATATTACCCAAAGCAATCTATGGATTCAATGCAATCCACATCAGAATACCAACAACATGCTTAACAGAACGAGAACAAATACTTCAAAATTTTTTATGGTACCAAAAAATACCCCGAATAGCCACATCAATCTTAAAAAAAGAAGGACAAACTGGATGCGATCACAATACCAGATATCAGATTATACTACAAAGCTACTGTAATCAAAACAGCCTGGCACTGGAACAGAAACAAGCATATAGATCAGTGGATAAGAACAGAGAACCCAGAAATGGACCCAAGACATTATGCTCAATTAATATTTGAGAAAGGAAGCAAGAGCATACAATGGAGTAAAGACAGCCTCCTTAATAAATGGTGTTGGAAAAATTGGACAGCTACATGCAAAAAAAAATGAAACTAGACCATCAACTTACACCATACACAAAAGTAAACTCAAAATGAGTAAAAGACTGAAATGTGACCCGTGAATCCATAAAAATTCTAGAATAAAAATGTAGGCCACAAAATTTCAAACATCATATGCATCAGAATTTTCACTGATACATCACCTAAGGCAACAAAAACAAAGGAAAAAAATGAACACGTGGATTACATCAAACTAAAAAGATTCTGCACAACAAAAGATACATTCTTCAAAATGGAAAGGCAACCCACTGTATGGGAGAGCATGATTGCCAATGATATATCAGATAAGGGGTTAATTTCCAAAATATACAGAGTACTCATGCAACTCAACAAAAGGAAGACAAGGAACCCAATTAAAAAATGGGTGGAGGAGCTGAATAGACACCTCTCCAAACAGGACATACAAATGGCCATGAGACATATGAAGAAATGCTCAACATCACTCATCATCTGAGAAATGCAAATTAAAACAACAATGAGGTATCACCTCACACCTGTCAGAATGGCCGCCATCAACACCTCATCAAAGAAGTGTTGGTGAGGCTGTGGAGAAAATGGGACTCTAGTACATTGCTGGTGGGAATGCAGACTTGTGCAGCCACTGTGGAAAACACTATGGTGTTTCCTCAAAAAATTAAAAATGGAACTGCCATTTGACCCAGTGATCCCACTTCTAGGAATATACCCTAAGAAGCCTGAAACACCAATCAGAAAGAATATATGTACCCCCATGTTCATAGCAGCACTATTTACAATAGCTAAGATCTGTAAACAGCCCAAGTGTCCATCAGTAGACGAATGGATAACAAAGCTGTGGTACATATACACTATGGAGTGCTATGTAGTTATAAGAAAAAAAGATCCCTTAACCTTTGAGAGGACATGGAGGGACCTGGAAAGTATTATCCTAAGTGAAATAACTCAAGGAGAAAAAGAAAAATACCACATGGTCTCACTCATTTGTAGAATATAATGAACATAACAGTCTGAGGAATAGGGTAGACCCAGAGACATGAAAGTACGGTACAGCCTGATAGCCCTCAGTAGAGGGGATGGTGGGGGGAGGGAAGAGATAAACCACAGAACTTATATGCATGTATGCATAACTAATGGATATGGACAACAAAGCCAGGGATGGGGTGGGGGGATGGGGAGGTGGATGTCAATGGCATAAAACAGGAGATACATCTGTAACAAAAATAAAATTTTTAAAAAATTAAAAAAAGAAACCAACATTAAAATATAAAGGGAACCCACTCTCTGGAAGAACATATTTGGCAATAATACATTGAATAAGTGTTAATATCTAAAATATATAAAGTCCTCCTATAAATTAACAAAGAAAAGACAAACAATCCAATTAAAAAAAGGTCACTTCTGGCCACTTTGACTCAGCATTTAGAGAATCAGCCTGCAGGCCAAAGAGTCCCCGGTTTGATTATGGTGAAGGGCGCATACCTTGGTTGCAGTTCAGTCCTTGGCCTTGGTAGGAGTCCTGTGGAAGGCAGCCAATTGATATGTCTGTTTCACATCGATGTTTCTTTCTCTCTTTCGCTCTCTCACTTTTGTGCTCTCCCTCCTACTCTACGTGAAGATAAATGGAAAAATATCCTGGGGTGAGGATTTAAAAATAAAAAGTTGTCAGAGGACATGGATAGACACTTCTCCAAATAGGACATAAAAATGGCCAGGAGACATAACCGCAAACACCATACTAATGAAAAAATGCTCTAATCATCAGAGTGATGCATATTAAAACAATTATGAGATATCACCTTAACCTTGCCAGCATGGCTGCCATCAGCAAATTCTCAAACAACAAGTGCTGGCGAGTATTTGGAGAAAAGGGGACTCTAGTACATTGCTGGTGGGAATGCAGACTGGTGCATCCACTATGGAAAACACTATAGTGTTTCCTAAAAAAATTCAAAATTGAACTGCCATTTGACCCAATGATCTCACTTCTAGAAATATATTTTAAGATGCCTGAAACACCAATCAGGAATAATATATGCTCTCCTATGTTCATAGCAGCACTATTTACAATTGCTAAGATCTGAAAACAGCACAAATATACATCATTAGATGAGCTGATAAAAAAGCTGTGGTACCTTTATACAATGGAATATTATGTAGCTATAAGAAAGGAAGATCTCTTATACTTTCAGACAACATGGAGGGACCTGGAGAGTATAATACTGTGTGAAATAATCTGGTCAGAGAAAGACAAGTACCACATGATCTCATTTATTTCTGGAACATCATGACCAAAATAAGCTGTCAACCAGAGCTTAGTTAGTCTGTTCTCTAGATCCAGAGTCATGGAGGTAGAGAACAGAATAACAAACCTCAGAGGGATAGGGGGCGGAGTGGTGAGAATAGATACACCGAAGAATTTATATGCATATATGTACAACCAATGGACACAGACATTAGTTTGTGAAAATCAGCAGGGGCTTGGGAACAGGGATGAGGGGGTCAATGATGGAAAAAGGGGTAACATTTCTAATACTTTCAACAATTAAAAAATAGAAGAAATTATAACTAGGAACAAATTAAAAGACATTTCGTTTCCTCATCTGTAATTCATGATGATAATATGAGCTAAGACACATGCATGTGTGTCTGAATATTTAATCAAATATGAATTTATTATTCAGTTTATTATACAGAAAAATGTATCATAACCCATTGTTTATATGGGCTCTTCATGTATTTAATAGGTAAACTAGTGTTTTTTAGAATTGTATTTTTAAGTTATGTCAGTTAAAAGTTGTTGGTAGAAGTATTTATGATGATAACAAATGAGTTAGTGTCTAAAAAAATGTAAAATGACGTTCCTTAAACTGTGTTTAAAAAACACATTTTAGCCTTGGCCGGCTTGGCTCAGCAGTTAGAGCGTTCACCTGCGGTCTGGAAAGGCCCAGGTTCGGTTCCCGATAAGGGCATGTACCTCGGTTGCTGTTTGTCCCCGGCCCTGGTTGGTCGTGCGGGTGGCAGCCACTCGATGTGTCCCTTTCACATCGATGTTTTCCTCTCTCTCTCTCCCTCCCACTCTGTCTGTACAAAAAATGGAAAAATGTCCTCGGATGAGGATTTAAAAATAATAATAATAATAATAAAAAACACTTTTTACAGACTAGAAAAATGGCAGCGGAATGAATGGAAGCTACCCAGACCATTTCCCAGGACCAAACTAGAATTACCACGAAAATAAAGAAAAATTGTCAGGAAAACGAAACGAAAAGCAGCTTGGAGGACCACATAACCAAGGACACTGACTCAATCCTGGTAGGCTTGCGAAGACACGAGAGGGGGCCTGGAGCCCACAGTCTGCAGCGGCCTGGGCTGGGAAATGCGGCGGCCTCGACAGGGACCTGTGGCCCCCGCTGGGAACTGCGGCAGCCTTGGCTAGGGCTTCGGCAGTGACTTGTGCTCTCGGCTGGGACCTATGGCCCCAGCTGGGACCTGCAGCAACCTCAGCTGGGACGTGTGGCCCCGGCTGGGACCTGCGGCCCTGACTGGGAACTGTGACAAACTCAGCTGCGACCTGTGGCCTCAGCAGGTACCTGCGGCCCGGACTGGGACCTGCAGCAGCCTCTGCTGGGAGCTGCTGCCTCGAGTGGGGGCTATGCCCTCGGCTGGGAGCTGCTGCAGAGTCGGCCAGAAACAAAGGCCTTAGATGGGAGAAACGCTCTTGGGTTAAAGTTCCAAGCAGCTCCACAGAGCAGAGCTGAGGCAGAGGCTAAATTAGCAGAGGTGAGTCATCTTGGGCACCGGCAGAGGGAGGGCAGACTGGACTGGAACTGTGTGGGGACACTCGGGATTTGAAGGGAACTCAGAGCTTTGCTGAGTTGCAGCCACACAGGTCACCTCACTCCTTCCCAGGGCCCAGGGAGGGGTGGTGGCCCCTCCCTCAAAGATTCAACCACACCTGGTGGCCATTGAAATACTAATTGAAGCCCTTTAACAACCAGCATCTGCCCCATCCTTGGGAAATCCTCTTAACAGTGGGCACCTGAGGGAGTTTTTCAGTCAAGTCAGAAACCAAGGTTCTTAAGGTGACCGCTATTAATAGACTGCAGGCAAAAAAGCTAGAAGATAACTACCATTCCCTGGGCTAGCAACTTTAACCAGGAAAGTTAAAACTTCACAGTGCTGTTTAAAGTGGGTCCTCCCTGCCTCATCCAAACCCAGGAGAGGGAGTCACAAACAACAGAACACCAACACCCACAGGAAAAATTTGGCAGACTCCAAAGCCCACTGAGATAGCCAAAATGGTGAAAAACAGAAACAAAAGCCAAATGAAAGAACAAGAGACCTCTACCGAAGATGACGTAAATGAGGTGCAGTTAGGCAAGTTAAAAGACCTAGAATTCAGAGCCATGATCTTGAGGAAGCTCAACAGCATATGTAAGGACATCAACACCATGAGTAAAGACATAGACATGTTGAAAATCAACCAGTTGGAAATTAAAAACCACCAAAAAGAAATGAAGAATGACATATCAGAAATAAAGAACACATTGAAAAGTCTATTTAGCAGAGTAGAGGAAGCGGAGGATCAAATCAGTGAATTAGAAAATAAGGTAGAAAACATCAACCAATGAGAAAACCAATAGGAAAAAACAATTAAAAAACAGTAAGACAGCTTAAGGGAACTGTGGGACAACTGGAAACGTAATAACATTCACATCATAGGAGTCCCCGAAGAAGAAGAAAATAAGCAAGGGGTAGAGAATATATTTGAAGAAATAGTGATAGAAAACTTCCCTAATTTGGTGAAGAAGAAGGCATTCAAGTTCAAGAACCACAGAGAGCCCCAAGTAAGAAGAACCAAAACAGGCCCACACCAAGACACATAGCAATCAAAGTGCCAAAAATGAAAGACAAAGAGAGAATCCTAAAAGCAGCAAGAGAAAAGCAACAGGTTACCCACACACACACACAAAAAAATGCCATAAAGCTCTCAGCTGACTTCTCAACTGAAACACTACAGGCCAGAAGGGAATGGCATGAAGTAATCAAGGTCAAGAAAAACAAGAATCTCAATCCAAGATTACTACACCCAGCAAGACTATCATGCAAAATAGGTCAAATAAAGAGCTTCCCAGAGGAAAAAAAAAAAAAGCTAAGGAAATATATTAGCACCAAACCAACACTGCAAGAAATGTTAAAAGGACTGCTGTAATTAGCAAGAGAAATAGGACGAAAAATATAACCACACTAAACAAAAATGGCAATACACACGTACTTGTCAATAATCACATTAAATGTAAATGGATTGAATGTTCCCATAAAAAGACACAAAGTAGCTGATTGGATAAAAAGCATGACTCATCTATATATTGTTTACAAGAGACCCACCTCACAACAAAAGACTCACATAGGTTGAAAGTGAAGGGATGGAAAAAAAATCTTCCAAGCAAACGGAAAGGAAAAATAAGCTGGGGTAGCAATACTCATATCTGATAACATATATTTCAAAATAAATCCATACATAGAGACAAAGAAGGCCACTACATAATATTGAAAGTATCTATTGAACAGGAAGATATAACCTTGATAAATATATATGCACCCAATATAGGAGGATCAAAATATATTACAACTGCTCTGGAGTATTTCAAGGGAGAAATTGAGAGCAATACAATTATAGCAGGGGACTTCAACACCCAGGTGACATCACTGGATAGATCCTCTAGACAAAAAATTAGCAAGGAAACAGAGACTCTAAATGAAGCACTAGACCAAATGAATTTAATACATATCTACAGAGAATTACACCCCAAAACTACAGAATTCACATTCTTCTTAAGTGAACATGGGGAATTCTCAAAGATAGACCACATGTTAGGACACAAAATAAGTCTCTACAACCTCAAGAAGACTGAAATCATATCAAGTATCTTCTCAGATCACAGTGGCATGAAACAAGAAATCAATTGCAACAAGAACATGCAAAGTCATTTGAACACGTGGAAGCTAAATAGCATGTGATTAAACAAAGAATGGGTTACTGAGGAGGTTGAGGAAGAAATTAAAAACTTCCTGGAAACCAAAGAAAATGAAGACACAACAACACAAAATCTATAGGATGCAGCGAAAGCAGTTCTGAGAGGGAAGTTCATAGCACTACAGGCCTACCTCAGAAAACAAGAAAAATCTCTAATACACCATCTAACTTCACAACTTAAAGAATTAGAGAGCAAACAAACAAACAAACAAAATCCCAGTGCAAGTAGAAGGCAGGAAATAGTAAATATCAGAGCAGAAATAAATGACACAGAGTCCCCCCCCCAAAAAAACAATTCAAAGGATCAATAAAACAAAGAGTTGGTTTTTTGAAAATACAAAAAACATTGATGGACCCTTAGCAAGTTTCACCAAGAAAAAAGAGAGAGAACCCAAATAGACAAATCAGAAATGAAAGAGGAGAAGTAACAACTGACAGCGCAAAAATACAAATGTTGTTAACAACTACTATGAACAATTATATGGCAAAAAATTTGACAATCTAAGCAAAATACACATATTCGTAGAAACACATAGTCTCCCAAAACTGGACCAGGAAGTGATAGGAAACGAACAAACCAATAACAACAGAAGAAATTGAAGATGTAATCAAGACTCTCCCAGCAACAAAAGCCCAGGCAAGGATGGGTTCACGGAGGAGTTTTACCGAACATTCAAAGAAGAACTAATACCCATTCTCCTCAAACTATTGCAAAAAATTCAAGAAAAAGGAAGACTGCCAAACTCGTTTCATGAGGCCAACCTAATTCTAATTCCAAAACCAGGAAAAGACACTACAAAGAAAGAAAACTACAGGCCAATATCCCTGATGAACTGAGATGCCAAAATCCTGAACAAAATACTAGGAAATCAGATCCAGCAATACACCAAAAAAATTATTCACCATGACCAAGTGAGATTCATCCCAGGGATGCAAGGCTGGTACAATATTCACAAATCAATAAATGTGATACACCACATAAACAAAATGAATGATAAAAACCACATGATCATATCAATAGATGCCGAAAAAGCCTTTGACAGAATCCAGCATCCATTTCTGATAAAAACACATAGCAATGTGGAAATAGAGGGATCACATCTTGACACAATAAAGGCCATATATGAAAGACCTACAGCCAACATCTAACTCAATGGGCAAAAAATAAAAGCATTTCCATTAAGAACAGGAACAAGGTAAGGATGCCCACTTTCACCACTCTTATTTTACATAGTACTGCAAGTCTTATCCAAAGCAATCAGACTGGAAGAAAAAATAAAAGGGGTCCATATTGAAAAGGAGGAAGTGAAATTGTCATTATTCTCAGATGACAAGATACTATATGTAGAAAACACCATAGACTCCATCAAAAATTTACTAGACTTAAAAAAATAAATTTGGAAAAGTAGCAGATACAAAATTAACGTCAAGAAATTGATGGCATTCCTATATAGCAATGATGAAATCACCGAAAGAGAAACTAAGAAAACAATCCCATTTACCATTGCGGCAAAAAAAGTAAGATACCTAGGAATAAGCTTAAGCAAATAAATAAAGGACCTATTCACAGAAAACTACAGGTCATTGAGAAAAGAAATAGAATAAAATATCAAAAACTGGAAGCACATACCCTGTTCATGGATTGGAAGAAATAACATCATTAAAATGTCCATAGTGCCCAAAGCAATCTATAAATTCAATGCAATCCCCATCAAAATACCAACAACATACTTCACAGATTTAGAACAAATGCCTCTAAAGTTCATATGGAACCAAAAAAAACCTTGAATAGCCACAGAAATCTTGAAAAAAAAAAAAAAAAAACAAAGTAGAAGGGATCACATTACCAGATTTCAGGTTACACTACAAAGCCACTCTAAACAATACAGCCTGGTACTGACACAAGAACAAGCATATAGATCAGTGTAACAGAATAGAGAACCCAGAAATGCACCCAAGGCAATATGCTCAATTAATATTTGACAAAGGTGTCAAGAGCATACAGTGGAGTAAGGACAGCCACTTTAATAAATTGTGTTGGGAAAATTGGAAAGCTACATGCAAAAAAATGAAACTAGACCATCAACTTATACCCTACACAAGAATAAATTCAAAATGGATAAAAGATTTAAATGTGACTCATGAATCCATAAAAATCCTAGAAGGAACTGTAGGCAACAAAATTTTAGACATTATACACAGCCCAATTTTAAGGGATATAGCACCTAAGGCAACAGAAACAGATGAGAAAATGAACACATGGGACTACATTAAACTCACAAGCTTCTGTACAGCGAAAGATACAATCATTTAACAGAAAGGCTACCCACTGTATGGGAGAGCATAATTGCCAATGATATATCAGATAAGGGGTTTATTTCCAATAGATATAGAGTGCTCATACAACTCAACAAAAGGAAGTCAATGATCCTAATTAAAAATTGGGCAGAGGAACTAAATAGACACCTCTCCAAACAGGACATACAAATGGCTGAGACATATGAAGAAATGCTCAACATCACTAATCATCAGAGATGAAAATTAAAACAAAAATGAGGTATCACCTCACACCTGTCAGAATGGCCGCCATCAAAAAATCATCAAAGAACTACTGACGGCGAGGGTGTGGAGATAAGGAGAGTCTAGTACACTGCTGGTGGGAATGCAGACTGGTGCAGCCACTATGGAAAACAATATGGTGTTACCTCACAAAATTATAAATTGAACTTTCATTTGACCCAGCAATCCCACTTCTAGGAATATACCCTAAGAAGCCTAAAACCCCAATCAGAAAGAATATATTTACCCCCATGTTTGTAGCAGCACTATTTACAATAGCTAAAATCTGGAAGCAACCCAAGTGTCCATCACTAGACGAATGGATAAAAAAACTGTGGTATATATACACCATGGAGTACTATGCAGCTGTAAGAAAGAAAGATCTTTTATCCTTTGAGACTACATGGAGGGACTTGGAACGTATTATCCTAAGCGAAACAAACCAAAGAGAGAAAGACAAGTATCATATGATCTCACTTATTTGTGGAATATAATGAATATAACAATCTGAGGAATGGGGTAGTCCCAGAGATCTGGAAGTGGGATACACACTGACAATCCCCAAAGAGTGTTGATGGGGGAGAGATAAACCACAGAACTTATATGCATGTATGCATGAACAATGGACATGGACAACAAAGCTGGGGACAGGGCAGGAAGGGAGGGGGAGGGGAGAATCAGTGGAGGAAAAAGGAGAAACATCTGTAACAAAAATAAATTAATTAATTAAAATAAAAAAAAAACACATTTTAACTGTCTTGCATTTTTCTTTCTATAAAACTGATGTTTTCATGAAAAGAATATAATTGGCAAGAAAGTGGTGTGAACATGAATGAATAATATTTAAAATTATTCAAACTAAATGTTCCTTTAGACAGAAAAATTGTTATGAGAGGAAATGCTGTAGGTTTCCTATGAGACCATTCTAAACAAATAATTATAAACCACATTTTTTATATGTCCTATGAAGTTCTGAAATGCAGAATA
This sequence comes from Molossus molossus, assembly GCF_014108415.1. Lineage (NCBI taxonomy): Eukaryota > Metazoa > Chordata > Mammalia > Chiroptera > Molossidae > Molossus > Molossus molossus. The sequence goes on along the minus strand of NW_023425355.1, from coordinate 83,105,621 downwards.
TTATTTAATAGGCTTAGCCATGTTTAGGGAAAAATGAGTTAGGCCCTGTTGCTGCATCCCTTATTAAGGCTGTTTCTGCACAAGCAAGAGGGTATATGTGTGTGGAAAACACCTTAGAATTTTGTTGAATTAATTTTGTCATTCACAATTATTTTTCACATTCTAAGAAGCAAAGAAAAAAGGTGTAACCCCCTTACTACACCTATTGGAATGGAGAGTAAGGAGTCTATGTAAATTACAATGTATAGAAAGTGCTTAGCATGGTATGTAAGAGTACATACTATGTAAAATCACACAGTATATACCTTGTAAATATTAGTTCCCTTTCTCTCCATTTATGGAGATACTAAAGTTGTCAAGGAATCACTCACTACAAGAATACAATGACACAGCTGAAGGGACATATTATAGGGACAGGTAGTGTATTCTTTACCTTTATTTGTATTTTTTCTCAACTGGGAATAAAGGAAACATGGACAAAGATTTAAAGATTCAAAATTAGAAGGCTCAATGTGGTATAAGAGAAGCTATGGGAAAGAAAAGGGTATCTGTTAAAAAGACAAATAGTGACTTTCCTCTTTCCCCCCTTTTATTTATTCATTTAATTTTAAAATACTTTTATTTTTTTTATTAGACTTGGTGCATTAGGACCACCACTGTGAAACTTGCTTTGGATTTTCTGCTGTGACATCTTGTAGCCCTCATTTGATTTGAGTGCTTTTTTTAAAAAGCATTTTATATTTTTCAATTACATTTGATGTGCAAAATTATATTTGTTTTGGGTGTACAACCCAGTGATTAGGTATTTATATAACTTACAAATCGATCACCTTGATAACTCTGGTATCCATCTGGCACCATACACAGTTATTACAATATTATTGACTGTATTTCATATGCTGTACTTTACATCCCTGTGAAGTGCCATTACTCTTATAACATATATGCAGGTAGTGAAAAGTCAGAACTGAGCAGCTTATCATGTTTTTAAACAGTAGTGCCTGATGTTTCACTGGAGTCTTACCCAGGATTCTAATATATCAAAAACATAAAAGAGGAACTCATGTGGTGGTTGTTGTCAGAGGAAGGAGTGCAATAAGACTCCTATTCTCTCTTTCCACTTAACTCCAGCACCTGTTAGAAACTTTTGTGGTTCTATAAAACTTGGCATGAAAACTTGGTTCTGTAACTGCTATTCAAATAACACTGTAGTGATATAGCTCAGAGTGCAACCACAGCACAACAGGTTCAAGGAATTTTATAGTCAAGTCTTGAAGGAAAATTGAGTTTTAAAATAGTTTCTAACTGAAGTTTAAAAAGAGAAAGTACTTAATTTACACCTACGAATGTCTTGCTTCAAAATTGCATCCTTCATTAATTGCATATTACATAGATTGAAATCCTAAATTACTGATAGTAATCATTGCTTAGGCACTTTCAATCCATTTGGTTAAATATTTTATTTTATAAGAAAAAGACTAGATCATTTGTTAAATTATTTGTTATATTTAAAAAATCAGTAGACCCTGATATTGCTGTCTTGATATAACTATTAAAACTAAGTTTTATAATAGAAAAAAGATGATATATAAATTCAAACCTTGCCTTTTAAATAGATGGTATTCTCAGTTGAATGAAAAACTCCCTCAGGTGCTCAGCTTGAGATGATTTCCCAAGAATGGGCAGATGCTGGTTGTTAATGGGCCTCAATTAGCATTTCAATGGCCACCGGGTTGGGTTAAATCTCCGAGGGAGGGGCCTCCACCTCTCCCCATGTATGCATAAGCAATGGATAGGGACAACAAACCTGGGGAGAGGACAGGGAGGGAAGGAGGGGGGAATCAGTGGGGGGAAAAGAAGAAACATCTGTAACAAAAATAAATAAATAATTTAAATAAAAAAATAAATAGATGGTATTATTTTTTTTCCAAATAGCAAAGTTGTTAAAACAGTATGAGAAGAAATTTTAAAAAATAGTTATTGTGATTCCTGTTTATATTATTTAACTTCTATTGCCTTTACAACAGTGGTTTTTAATAATTTCAATTTAATTGTCAGCTATCATCACCTAATGGAAGCCATTAAACACAACACAATCTATAAAGCCTATCCTTTGCAACCCCAAGTGGACTAATACACTGTTAACGCCAGGCTAAATTGGGAATGTGAACTAAATATAAGCCTACAGTTAAAAAGCAAAGATGGGGATAAAAGCAATTAGACAAAAAGTACTTTGTTTTCCCACCACCAAACCTACTATTCTCTTAAATGTGTACCTGTATATTTTGTTTCTTTCTTCCCACTGAAATAGAAGGAGAGAGTCTGCAATTGTATAGTTACCAATAGGATGTGGGTCAAGGCAGTTAAGGGTTTGTGCACATTCTACACATTCGTTCTCTTTCCAAACTCTAAGACTGGAAATGATGGCCTTTTAGATGGCATCATTAAAATTTGCAAGGAGCACAGATCTTCAGTCATGGCTTGGAGACTAGTTTGATCCATATGTTACTGAGTCATTAGTGACAAACCTTTGTTGAGTAAGGCACTGAAAATTCAAGTTTGTTTCCACAACATAGGCTTCACCATTCTGGCCTATCCCAACTAATATGGATGGCAAGGGGCTTTGTCAGTTTCTCAATCATTTCATGAAGATTCAAGAACCATTATATTACATACTTGGCTTGGTTTTCTGTATGTAAACATGTCTGTACTTTGAGATCTGCATTTCTTTATACTGATTATAAATAGATCATATCCTAAAAAGTCAGTGGTATAGAAAATAATCTAATTTGGTTTTATTCTAGCATTTCCGAAAGCATTTTTCTAGAATCATTACTTCTGGGAGATATCAATGTGTGTACCTGAACAGAATTTCCAAGCCTCTATCATTTTGGAAAATGCTATATTCAATAAACTCTTCTTTTTAATTTTTATTTTCTTTATTGATTATGGAGAGAGAGGAAGGGGAAAGGAGAGAGAGAGAGAAACATCAGTGAGAGAGAACATCGATTGGCCACCTCCTGCAGGCCCCCTTCACTATTGAGGATTTGGCCCACAACCTGGGCATGTACCCTTACCGGGAGTCAAACTGGTGACCTCTTGGTGCATGGGTTGATGCTCAACCACTGAGCCACACCAGCTGGGCTTCAATAAATCCCTCTTGAAGACACTTGACATTATGTCATCATATTGAAGTCTCTGAGAAGACATGCAATAAAGAAGTCAAAGTTACTTAGTACCAAAAATATCTCACATTTATCTGACTATATATATATTTTTTTCTGCAAACATTTCTCAGTAGTTCCATTTGTGGAAGCATAGATGAAGAGAGAACCTGATAAACATGTCCTATAACTTCATTTACAAAGATCTATTTTTACCAAAAAAATATTGAATTAGTTAGGATTCTACAAAAGAAACATAACCAGTAGGTTAAGTAAGAGTTATTAGTTTCCTAGGTTTGTTGTAACAAATTATCACAAATTTGATGGGCCTAAAAACACCCAAAAATGTATACTCTCACAGTTCTGGAGGCCAGAAGTTTGAAATCAAGATATCATAAGGGCCATGCTCTATCTGGAGATTCTGGGGGAAAATCATCCCTTGCCTCTTCTAGCTCCTGGTGGTTGCTGACAAGCTTTCACATTTCTTGACTTTCTTCCCTGTGTTTTTTCTGTGTCTTTAAATCTCCTTTTCCTCATAAGGATACTAGTCATTGGATTTTGGGTCCACTCTAATCCAATATGATCTCATCTGTAAGGTAGCCAGGTGCCACTGGTGGGAGGTGGGAAGAAACCGAAGAGCCAAACAGCCAAATAAGCAGAAATCAGGCTTTATTGGGTACACTCCGGGCGGGTTTACAGACTCCGGGGGTCGAGTCCGAGAAACCGCACCCGATGCTGGGGTTTGTGATTTTTATATTTGCGCCTGTGGCAGCGGGAATTTGTTGTTAGGGTTAGGTCCTGAGGGGCTACGCATGGGGGCCCCTGGAATGTGAGTCTATTGTCCTGGAGCAAACAGTTCCTGGACTAGGACAGGAGAATGGGACAGGAGTTGATCTATGAGTTTAGGGCAAGCAGTTCCTGAAACAGGGTGGGAGTTTAGGTTGGGTAAGCGAGGTAACGGCTGAACAGTTTGCCTGGCGCCAGTTCCCAGGTTATCGGACATCATCTAAATTTGATTGCAAAGACCCTATTTCTAAATACGATCACATTGAAGAAGTGAGGCAAAACTTCAGGCAGGGGCGCCACTCCTCTCTCCATACCTTGTGGGCTCCAGCCCGTGCCGCGGGCTGCCTGGGCCGCCAAAAAGTCGATGACCCCTCCCAGGTTTGCAGGCCCTGGGCAGCTCTGCCAGTAGAAGCGGAAAAACTTCCAAAAGGCGTCTTCCCCTGGCTCCCTCGCCAGTGTAGCCACAGAGCTCAATGCCGCCTCCATCTTCGCCATCTTGCCTCCTGGCCTCCTCTGACTTTAAAGCAGATTTCCTGTGCCTGGGATCCCGCAGGTTTTTCCAGGGTCCTGACCACAGGTCACGGTTGTCCCTCAGTTTAACGATGGTGGTTTAGGCAGTGAGGGGCGCTGTGGCTCTGTGGGCAATGCTGGCTGGCCCATTGTTTTTGTCAGAAAAATTTCCTGGACCGCCAGCTTGAGTGAGCTGAGAGAACACTACACAGTTTGGCCATGTACAAAAGTGCACTGTACCTTTTGACAAAGAGACTGGCTATCACAGAGGTATGGGTTGGATTCAATTTTCTTCTTCAGAGAAACTTCAGAATGCATTACAACAGGACAGTTATGTTATTGATGGCGTAAAACTCCATGTTCAAGCTCAGAGACCCAAAATGTTGCAAAAGGATCAAACATCTGATGAAGAGAAAGATTTTTGAGACTAGTTTTTCCTATTAAATAAAGAAAAAAAAACTTTAAAAAATAAATAAATAAGATCACATTCACAGATTCTTGGATTGCAAGTTATTACCTCAAAATATATATTTTTTTCAGTATCTGGTTAGGCATTTCAGAAATATATAGAGCAGGCTGCAGGCTGAAACTCTTGGGCAGGAGCCAAGACTGACATACACAGACAAAATTGCTTTTACTTCAGGTAAACCTCTTTTTTTTTTTTTTTTAATCTTAAGGCCTTTCAGTTGATTGGGTTAAACTCACACAAACTATTAAGGATCATCTCCTTTACTTAAAGTCCATTGGTTGTAGATGTTAACCACTTCTATAAAATTCCTTCACAGCAAAATCTAGATAGTATTTGATTGAATAACTGGGTAGTATAGCCTGCCTAAGTTGACAAAAAGAACTAATCATCACAAACAAAATTAAATTTTCAGGTCAAGCCTAGCTGGCATGGTTCAGTGGATTAAGCATCATCCCATGCACGGAGAGGTCCTGGTTCAATTCTTGGTCAGGGCACATGCCTAGGTTGCAGGCCTGATCCCCAGTAGGGGGAGTGAAGGAGGCAGCCAATAAATGTTTCTCTCTCATATCGATGTTTCTATCTCTCTCTACAAAGAGCAATAAAAACATATTTTTAAAAAAATGTCAGGTCAAGAAGATGGTGGCAGGCAGGACCAGAGGGAAGGTGAGTGTGTGAGAGAGTGAGCTAGTGTGTGAGAGAGTGTAGTGGGCATGAAGGTGGAGAACCAAACCCGAGCAGTGCAGAGACACAGAGCAGAAGGTTCCTGTGCTGTGAACGGGAGCAGCCAGCTACTTTGGTAAGTGGCTCTTCAGGGGGCTACTCTCTGCCCCGTGGGGAGGTCCCACCATTTTATTTTCTTTTAGTTTATTTGGCTTGAGATAGAGTGGGAGGGGGAGAGAAAGAGAGAGAGAGAGAGAAACATCAACAAGAGAGAGACACATCAACTAGTCGCCACCTACACGACCCCAACCAGGGCCAGGAACAAACTGCAACCAAGGTACATGCCCTTAGTGGGAACCAAACTCAGGCCTCTCTGGTCCACGGGCCAATGCTCTAATGGCTGAGCCAAACCGACCAGGGCTTTTTTTGGAAGATCCTGGGTCTTCCCTGGAAGAATGCAGTGGGAATAGTGAGGGCCCGGCAACCTGAGCTCAACAGCACACCTGGCACCATTGGACCAATGGACACTCTGTGTCAACACAGACCTGTGCACAGTAGTGGAGCTCCCAAGGTGCTGATCTCAGAAGCTGTGGACAGCTGGGATCCCAGCACCATCCCCCATAGTGGCAACACAAGCAGAGTCCAGACATACCCCCAGCAGTAAAGGCTGGGAAGCAGATATCCATCCCCAGGCAAAGAAGTACAGACCAGAAGCTGAGACCCATGCCCAAAATCTACAGCAAAAGCTTAGCAGAAGTTGAGCCCCATGATGCAGCAGCACTCCCTAGCCACCAGCTGTGGGATCTGGGGCTCCACAGAGGCCTGTGCAGTCCAGCAGCTCACAAGAGCAGTGAGAACCCAGAGCCCTAGAAAGACTGGTGCAATCCAGATGCCTGCCCACGGGACCTTCAGAGTGTGGGGGCAACAAAGAGGCCTGTGCAATCCAGCAGGGACTGTGCAATCCAGTTACCCATGAGACCTGCAGGGAGCTAAAGGACCAGAGAGGACTGTGCAACGAATCAAAGACTGTGTGATACAGTTACCCGTGGGACCTGCAGGGGGCTGGGGAACCAGAGAGGGCTGTGTGGCCCACCTGCACACAAGATAGACAAAGAGGATGCAAAAAAGGAGGCAGAGTGAATGAAAGGTACACAAACAATTTCCCAGAACCAAACGGGAATTACAACTAAAGTAAAGACAAATCCTTGGAAAAAAGCAATAGAAAAGCAGAAGGACAGAACCATATAACCAGAGACACCAGTAGAATCTGCAGAGGCACAAGAGGGTGGCGGGCTGGGAGCCCACAGACAGCAACAGTCTTAACTGTGAGAAGGGCCCTAGGGGAATAGAGACCAAGCCAGCTCCACAGCACAGAGAGCCTGGACAGAGGGCTAAAATAGCCACAGCCACGTACCTGGGGGCTACGACAGAGGGAGAGCAGATTGGGTTGGAACACTGTGGGGACAACCAGGATTTGGAGGGCACTCAGAGTTTTTGCTGAGTTGTGACTACAAAGGACGATGGCAGAATTGCTGCTTCTCAGAGCTATAGAAAAAGCAGCAGCCCCTCCTAGGAGATTCAGCCTTTCCCAGGAGAGGCAAAGAAGTACAAATTGAGGCTCATTAACAACCAGCATCAATCCTACCTTCTGGAAATCACCTTATGCAGAACACCAGGAATATATTCCAAGGCACTGAGTAACTGAGACTACTAGCCACCAGGAAAAAGCTAGAGAATAACTGAACCTTTCCTGGGCTTGCAAATCTACCAGGAAAGTAAGACTTGATAGTGGTGTTTAACATGTGCCTACACAGGTTCATTTAAACACAGTAGAGGAAGCCAAAAACAGCAGAACACCAACACCCATGGGAAAATTTGGCAGGCTCCAAAACCCACTGAGATAGCCAAAATGGTGAAACTAAGAAACAAATCCCAAATGAAAGAACAAGAGAACTATATCAAAGATGAGATAAACAAAATGCAGCAAAGCAAATTATCAGAAGTAGAGTTCAGAGCCATGACCTTGTGGAAGCTCAACAGCATGAGTAAGGACATCAGCACCATGAGTAAAGATATAGAAACATTGAAAGCCAACAAAGTGGAAATGAAGAATGACGTAGCAGAAATAAAGAACACATTGGAAGGACTAACTAGCAAAGTAGAGGAAACTGAGGACAGAATTAATGAATCAGAAGACAGAGTAGAAAAAATCAACCAATCAGAAAATAAAAGGAAAACACAATTAAAAAACAGGAAGAGAGCTTAAGAGAACTATGGGGCAACTGGAAACGTAATAACATTCTCATCATAGGAGTCCCCGAAGAGGAAGAAAATGGGCAAGGGTTAGAGAATATATTTGAATAAATAGTGACAGAAAACTTTCCTAACTTGGTGAAGGAAGAAGGCATTCAAGTTCAAGAAGCACAGAGAGCCCCAAGTAGGAAGAATCCAAACAGGCCCACACCAAGAAACATAGTAATTATAATGCAAAAAATTAAAGACAAAGAGAGAATACTAAAGGCAGCAATAGATAAGCAACATGTTACTTACACTGGAATCCCCATGAGGCTCTCAGCTGAATTCTCAGCAGAAACACTATAGTCCAGAAGGGACTGGCATGAGTTAATCGAGGTTATGCAAAACAAGGATCTGAATCCAAGACTCCTCTATCCAGCAAGGCTATCATTCAAAACAGAAGGTCAAATAAAGAGCTTTCCAGACAAAAAAACAAAAAATACAAAAAGGCTAAGGCAATATATTAACACCAAACCAGCACTGCAAGGTATGCTAAAAGAAAAGTTCTAATTAGAAGATGAAATATGAAGAAAAATTGTAACCACACTAAACAAAAATTGCAATAAATAAGTACTTATTAATTATCACCTTATATATGAATGGTTTGAATGCTCTGATAAAAAGACGCAGAGTAGCTGACTGGATAAGAAAGCGTGACTCATAAATATGTTGTATACAAGAGACCCACCTCAACACAAAAGACACAAATAGGTTGAAAGTGAAGGGATGGAAAAAAATCTTTCAAGCAAATGGAAAGGGAAAAAATGCTGGGGTAGCAATACTCATATCTGATAAAGTAGATTTCAATATGAAGACCATAACTACAGACAAAGAAGGCTACTACATAATATTGAAAGGATCTATCCAACAGGAAAATATAACCTTGGTAAACATATATGCACCCAATATAGGAGCACCAACATATATTAACAATCTTCTGGAGGACTTCAAAAAAGAAATAATCAGAAATACAATCATAACATAGGACTCTAACACCCTGCTGACATCATTGAAGAGATCATCTAGCCAAAAAATTAACAAGAAAACACGGACTCTAAATGAAGTGCTAGATCAAATGCATTTAATAGATGTCTATAGAGAATTACACACCAAAACTGCAAAATTCACATTCTTCTCAAGTGCACATGGGACATTCTCAAAGATAGACCATATGTAAGGGCACAAACTCTCTACAAGTTCAAGAACATTGAAATCATATCAAGCATCTTCTCAGATCACAACGGCATGAAACTAGAACTCAATTGTAACAAGAACACGCAAGACTTTTGAAAACATGGAAGCTAAATAGCATGTTATTGAACAATGAATGGGTTAACATGGAGATGAAGGAAGAAATTAAAAACTTCCTGGAAACCAATGAAAAGAAACACACAACAACACAAAATCTATGGGATGCAGCAAAAGCAATTTACAGATGGAAGTTCATAGTATTACAGGCCTACAGCAAGAAGTAAGAAAAATTTCTAATAGATTATCTAACCTCACAACTTCAAGAACTAGAAAGCAAACAAAAAGAAAACCCAGAGCAAGAAGAAGGAAGGAAATAGTAAAGATCAAAGCAGAAATATATAACATAGAGACCAAAAAAAAAAAAAAAAAAAATGAATTCAAAAAATCAATGAAACAAAGAGCTTGTTCTTTGAAAAGATAAACAAAATTGATGGACCCTTCACTAGAGTCACCAAGAAACAAAGAGAGAGAACACAAATACACAAAATCAAAAATGAAAGAAGAGAAATAATAACTGACACCACTGAAATGCAAAGAATTGATAAAAAATATTATGAACAATTATAAGGCAACAAATTTGACAATCTATTTGAAATGGACAAATTCCTAGAAACACATAGTCTCCCAAAAGTGAACTGAGAACAGATAGAAAACGTGAACAGACTAATAAGAACAAAGGACATTGAAGATGTAATCAAGTCTCTCCCAGCATACAAAAGCCGAGGCCTGGATGACTTCACAGGGTAAATTTGCCAAACATTCAAAGAAAAACTAATACCCATTCTCCTCAAACTATTTCAAAAAATACAAGAAGATGGAAGACTTACAAACTCATTTTATGAGGCCAGCATAAATTTAATTCCGAAACCAAAAAAATACACTATAAAGTAAGAAAACTACAAACAAATATTGCTGATGAACATAGATGCTAAAATCCTCAACAAAATGCTAGCAAACAGAATCCAGCAATACATCGAAAAAATTATTCACCATGACCAAGTGGGATTCATTCCAGGGATGCAAGGCTGGTACAATATTCACAAATCAATAAATGTGATACACCACATAAACAAAATGAATGATAAAAAATCATATGATCATATCAATAGACTCAGAAAAAGCATTTGACAAAATCCAGCATCCATTTCTGTTAAAAATGCTCAGCAATCTTGGAATAGAGGGATCATATCTCAACATAATAATGGCCATATATGAAAGATCTACAGCCAACATCATACTCAATTGGCAAAAATTAAAAGCATTTCCCTTAACAAAAGGAACAAGGCAAAGATGCCCACTTTTGCCACTCTTATTTAACATAGTACTGGAAGTCTTAGCCCCAGAAATCAGACAGGAAGAAAAAATAAAAGGGATCCATATTGGAAAGGAGGAAGTGAAACTGTCATTATTCGCAGATGACATAATATTATACATAGAAAAATTTAAAAACTCCGTAAAATATCTACTAGACATAATAAATTAATTTAGCAATGTAGAAGGATACAAAATTAACATCAAGAAATTGACAGCATCCTTATACACTAATGATGAACTCACAGAAAGAGAAACTAAAAAACAATCCCATTTACCATCGCAGCAAAAAAATAAAAAATAAAAATAAGATACCTGGAAAGAAACTTAACCAAAGGAAAAAAAGGACCTATTCGCAGAAAAATACAGGTCATTGAAAAGAGAAATAGAGAAAGATATAAAAAGTGGAATCACATACCTTGTTCATGGATTGGAAGAATTAACATTATTAAAATGTCCATACTACACAAAGTAAACTATAGATTCAATGCAATCCCCATCATAATACCGACATACTTCACGGAACTAGAACAAATACTTCAAAAGTTCATGTGGAATGAATAAAACCCCGAATAGCTACAGAAATCTTGTAAAAGAAGAACAAAGGTGGAGGGATCACATTACCAGATTTCAGGTTATACTACAAAGCCATTGGAATCAAAACAGCCTGGTACTGGCACAGAAACAGGCAGATAAATCAATGGAACAGAATAGAGAACCCAGAAATGGACCCAAAACAATATGCTCAATTAATATTTGACAAAGGTGGCAAGAGCATATAGTGCAGTAAAGACAGCCTCTTTAATAAATGGTGTTAGAAAAATTGGACAGCTACATGCAAATAAATGAAACTAGACCATCAACTTATACCATACACAAGAATAAACTCAAAATGGATAAAAGACTTAAATGTGACTAATTAATCCATAAAAATCCTGGAAGAGCCCTGACCGATTTGGCTTAGCAGTTAGAGCATTGGCCTGCAGTCTGGAGAGACCTGGATTTGGTTCCCACTGGGAGCACATACCTTGGTTGCAGTTTGTCTCTGGCCCTGGTTGGGTCGTGTTGGTGGCAGCCACTTGATGTATTTCTTTTGCGTCGATGTCTCTCTCTCTCTCTCTCTCTCTCTCTCTCTCTCTCTCTCTCTCTCTCTCTCTCCCTCCCTCCCTCCCTCCCACTGTATCTGACAAAAATATCAAAAGATTTCCTTGGGTGAGGATAAAAAAATAATTCTTAGAAGAAAATGTAGGCAACAAAATTTCAGACTTCATAGGAAGCATAATTTTCACTGACACATCACCTCAGGCAACAGATAAAAGGGGAAAATGAACACATGGGACTACATCACACTCAAAAACTTCTGCAGAGCCAAAAAAAAAAAAAAAAAAACCCACCAAAATGGAAAGGCAACCCAAACTATGGGAGAGCATACTTGCCAATAATACATCAGATAAGGGGTTAATTTCCAATATATGTAGAGTGCTCATAAATCTCAACAAAAGTTATACAAAGAACTCAATTAAAAAATGGGCAGAGGAACAAAACAGCCACCTCTCCAAACAGGACATACAAATGGGAAGAGACATATGAAGAAATGCTCAACATCACTAATCATCAAAGGGATGCCAATTAAAACAACAATGAGGTATTACCTCACACCTGTCAGAATGGCTGCCATCAACAAATCATCAAACAACAAGCATTGGCGAGGTTATGGAGAAAAGGGGACTCTAGTACACTGCTGGTGGGAATGCAGACTGGTGCAGCCACTATAAATAACAATATGCTGTTACCTCAAAAAATTAAAAATTGAACTGCCATTTTACCCTGTGCTAAGAAGCCTAAAATACCAATCAGAAAGAATATATGTACCCCCATGTTTATAGCAGCAATATTTACAATAGCTAAGATCTGAAAACAGCCCAAGTGTCCAACAGTGGATGAATGGATAAAAAAGCAGTGGTACATATACACAATGGAGTATTATGCAGCTATAAGAAAGAAAGATCTCTTATCCTTTGAGACAACATGGAGGGACCTGGAAAGTATTATCCTAAACAAAATAAGCCAATCAGAGAAAGAGAAGTATTATATGATCTCACTTATTTGTGGAATATAATGAACATAACCGTCTGAGGAAGTGGTAGTCCCAGAGATGTGGAAGTGGGGTACAGATTGACAATCCCCAGAAGAGGGGGTGGGGGAGAGAGATAAACCACAGAAATTATATGCATGTATGCATGAACAATGGACATGGACAACAAAGCTGGGTACAAGGCGAGGAGTGAGGGGGAAGGTGGTATCAGTGGGGGGAAAAGGAGAAACATCTGTAACAAAAATAAATAAATTAATAAATTGTTAGGTCAAGAACTTTCTAATATTCTAGCCCTTCTAAAGCTCTTACCACACAAACGCTTTATTTTTTTTCTTAATTAACAAAATTTTTTGGGATGCCTTTATTAGACACAGGTCTGGTGAAGTAGCCATTATTAGCTGTGTCTCTGAATGATAAGGAGAATTGATGTAATATAATTTATTTCTTTTCAGATATTTTTTAAATGACCTCTATTTGTCTGTCTTGAAATATTTAATTTGAAATGATCTTAGCACCAAAGCTAATATTCTTACTTTACCAATAGGGGTACTTAGCTCAGAGTGGAAAAGTACCTTACTCATATTTATCTGGCAGATTTAGACTTAACCTGTGATGAAAACCCAGTCAAGTTTTTTTCCACAGTGCCTATCAGACAACTCTCAAAGGGGATACTAAACTATATTGAGACAATGGATAGATAAACTCTCTGGATTTGGTCTTCCTGACTTTATACTGAGGAATCATCCTGTGCTCTTCACTAGGGCACAGAGCTTAGCAGCCAAGAACTGTCACTGCTGTTGCAGACTCAGGGTGCTTGGGTGTGAGGATAACTTTCCCAGCAGAATGCTTTTCTTGCACTGAACTGCTCAGAACCCTCAAAGCGTGGGTCACATTCTTCATCTGCCTCACATTTAGAACTCAATTTTAACCACTTTGAGTATACAAGGTTGGACTTCCTCTGCATTTCAATGACACTCTATGTTTTGATATCCTAGGTGATATGTCTGCCTAGATATATCAAGAAAAAAACAGCGAAAGTTATAACTTTCCTTATTACTGAAGTTAAAATTTAATGAGCCAGATCACAGGCTGCTTTAAAAATGGTCATACCATGTTAATGGGGCTCTGGCACTGAAGCCAATTTCACTGGGTACAATTATATCCTAGTCTAATAGCTGCAAGTCAAAGTTACACAAATACTGTGTCTCTGAGTAATTACTAGCTAGGAAGCAGGTGAGGGGAAACCAAGCAAATTGTCATTGATCATACAGAAGACACACAGAGAGCACAGAACTTGTAGCTCTTCTGGGTGTGTGTGTATCATTTATTGCTAAGAAGGAGCTGGCTTAGTCAGAAAGCCCACTTCTTCTGGCACTGACCAAAAGGATATGTGACTTTAAAGACTCTTTTAGAAAAGTAGCTGAAATGTGAATAGTAGGAGAGAGAAAGAAACAACTTAGAAAGCTGTTTCCCTGATGATATTGGAAAATTTAATGGGCTGACATTACTAATTTTTTCCCACCTAAATTCAGGGGAGTGTTACCAAAACCCAAAATGATATTGTAAAATTTTAACAAACAAACATCAAAGATTTACTTAATAAAATACCTCCTTTAAGTTTTCTCTTATCCTCATCCTTGAGGCTATTTACAGGTCCTGTACACATGGCTAAATGGGGGCTACTGAATAGCCTTCTGACAACTGAATTTCCATATAATCTCATGGATCAATTTGCACAGTATTGATTTTTGTAAAGCCTTTGAGGAACCAACAACACATCTGTTTCTCCAAGTGAGACACATGGGTTTATGCTATCAATGAGTAAATATTTAAAATACAGGGGTGTGAGGGTAATGTTTTTATAATGAAAGCATTAATGACATTTACTGGAACTGTGGGAAAGTCATTGCAGACAAGGGCAGCTGTACCTATGAGCAATGTTTTTGAATATTACAATGTTTATAAGGAAATGAGTATTAAATAAATGACACAAGCAATGTCAATTTGTTAAAAAGTTATTTGTTTCCAAGAGGTTAAAGATTTCAAAAAGTAATTTCTAATATTAATTGTTCAGACATAATTGGAAAGACTTCAAGAATGACTCAAGAAGTTTACCAAAATCCTTTCAAAATAATGAATTAGTTCACGGTAGTGTAGAAACAATTGAGCAAGAGGAAGTATCTGGTATAGTGTGAAGTCAGATCATGTCTTCCTACTGCTTGTTCTAATATTAAATGTTGGTAATATTGCTCTTTTTCATTGTCAGAAGAAGAGTAGGAAAGGGCTTTTGGGTTGGTTATATATTTATTCTGTCCCTTTTCTCTATTTAAACAAAACTCATTTTTCCAAATCCTTCCGTGTTTACCACACTCTTCAAAACACAATTTGCATTAACTCCTCGATTAAGATTGCTATTTTTTTCTTGGCTGTCTTCCTCAGAAATTTTACTTAAGAACTTAAATTCTTAACCACTATGTTTTTTTTCAGCATTATTTACAATAGCCAAGATATAGAAGCAACCCAAGTGCCCATCAATAGATGAGTAGATAAAGAAATTCATGGTACATATATACAATGGACTATTACTTGGCCATAAAAATAATAAGATCTTACCATTTGTGATGGCATGAATGGACCTAGCAGGTATTGTGCTAAGTGAAATAAGTCTGACAGAAAAAGACAAACATCATATAATTTTATGTATATGTGCAATCTAAAGAGAAAAATAAGAAAACAAACAAAATTAAAACAGACTCCTAAAAAAAAAAAACAAACAAACAAAAAAAACAGAATAATGATGGGAAAGGATGAAAACCTGGGAGGAAAAGGTGAAGGGATTAAGTAGTACAAATACATAGTCACAAAATAGTCCTGAGGATACGAAGTACAACATAGGGAATATAGTCAATAACATTGTAATAACTATGTACAGTGCCATGTGGGTACTTGAAATATCAGGGGGACTACTATGTAAAGTATGATTGTCTAACCACTGTGCTGTACACTTAAAATGTTCAATGTAAACTGTAATTAAAAAATAAAATGTCAATTAAAAAAAAGCATTATGCCAATACCAGGCTGTTTTGAGTGCAGTGGCTTTGTAGTATAACCTGAAATCTGGTATTGAGATTCCTCTTACTTTGGTCTTCTTTTTCAAGATTGCTGTAGCTATTCAAGGTCTTTTTTGGTTCCATATAAACTTTTGAAGTATTTGTTCTAGTTTTGGGAAGTATGTCGTTAGTATTTTGATGGGGATTGCACTGAATCTATAGATTGCTTTGGGTAGTATGGACAAAGTAGGAGGGATCACATTAACAGATTTCAGGTTATACTACAAAGTGACTCTAAACAAAACAGCCTGGTACTGGCACAAGAACAGGCATATAGACCAGTGGAATAGAACAGAGAACCCAA
Organism: Molossus molossus; assembly: GCF_014108415.1. Lineage (NCBI taxonomy): Eukaryota > Metazoa > Chordata > Mammalia > Chiroptera > Molossidae > Molossus > Molossus molossus. The sequence continues at coordinate 83,089,666 of NW_023425355.1, read as the reverse complement.
AAATAGACCCAAGGCAATATGCTCCATTAATATTTGACAAAAGTGGCAAGACCATAAAGTGAAGTAAAGACAGCCTCTTTAATAAATGGTGTTGAGAAAATTGGACAGCTACATGCAGAAAAATGAAACTACACCATCAACTTACACCATACACAAGAATAAACTCAAAATGGATAAAATACTTTAATGTGACTCATGAATCCATAAAAGTTCCAGAAGAAACTGTAGGCAACAAAATTTCAGACATCATACGCAGCAGAATTTTTACTGATACATCCCCTAAGGCAACAGAAACAAAGGAGAAAATGAAGACATGGGACTACATCAAACTCAAGAGCTTCTGCACAGCAAAAGATACAATCATCAAAATGGAAAGGCAACCCACTGTATGGAGAGCATTCTTGCCAATAATATCTCAGATAAGGGATTAATTTCCAATATATATAAAGTGTTCATACAACTCAAAAAAAAAAAAAAAGGAAGACAAAGAACCCAATTAAACAATGGGCAGAAGAATTAAATAGACACCTCTTCAAACAGGACATACAAATAGCTAAGAGACATATGAAGAAATGCTCAACATCAGTAATCTTCAGAGAGATATGAATTTAAATAACATTGAGGTAATGAGGTATCAACTCACACCTGTCAGGATGGCTGCCATCAACAAATCATCAAACAACAAGTGTTGGTTAGAGTGTGGAGGAAAGGCAACTCTAGTACACTGCTGGTGGGAATGCAGACTGGTACAGCCACTATGGAAAACAACATGGTGTTACCTCAAATAATTAAAAATCGAACTTCCATTTGACCCAGTGATCCCACTTCTAGGAATATACCCTAAGAAGCCTGAAACACCAATCAGAAAGAATATATGTACCCCCATGTTTGTAGCAGCACTTTATGCAACAGCTAAGATCTGGAAACAGCCCAATTGTTCATCAGTAGATGAATGGATCAAAAAGCAGTGGCATGGCACTAGAAAATGGGGGCGGAATGAATGGAAGCTACACAGACCATCTCCCAGGAGTAAACTGGAATTGCAACGAAAATAAAGACAAATTGTCAAGAAAAGGCAACCAAAAAACAGCTTGGAGGACCACATAACTAGGGACACTGACTCAATTCTGGTGGGCTTGCAAAGATGCAAGAGGGGGCCAGGAGCCCACAGTCTGCAGCGAACTGGGCTGACAGCTGTGGTGGCCTTGGCTGGGAGCTGTGGCGGCCTCAGCTGGGACCTGCAGTTACCTCAGCTGGGAGGTGTGCAATCGGTTAGGAGCTGTGCCCTTGGCTGGGAGCTGCGGCGGCCTCAGCCTTGGCCTGGATCGGCGGCCTTAGCTGGAAGCAGCACCCTTAGTTGGGACCAGCGCCCACGGATTACCCTCCCAAATGGTTCCACAGCATAGAGCCAGGACAGAGGCTAAAATAGCAGCAGCCACTCATCTTGGGCTCCGGCAGAGGGAGGGCAGACTGGACTGGAACTCTGTGGGGACACTCAGGATTTGGAAGGCGCTCAGAGCTTTTGCTGAGTTGCAGACACACAGGACTGTGGTCACCTTACTCCTTCCCAGTGCCCAGCAAGAGGCATTGGCCGCGCCCTCAGAGATTCAACCCCAATTGGTGGCCACTGAAATGCTAATCGAGGCCCATTAACAACCAACATCTGCCTCACCCTCAGGAAATCCTCTTAGACTGAGAACCTGAGGGAGTTTTTCATTCAACTGATGAATAAAGATTCTTCAGGGGACCACTACTAATAGCTTCAAGGCAAAAAGCTAGAAAAAAACTGCCATTCCTTGGTCCAGCAACTCAAACCAGGAAAGTAAGACTTGACAGTGGTGTTTAAAGTGGGTCCTCCCTGCCTCTTTCAAACCCAGGAGAGGGAGCCACAAACAGCTGAACACCAAACCCAAAGGGAAAATTTGGCAGACTCCAAAGCCACTGTGATAGCCAAAATGGTGAAAAACAGAAACAAAAGCCAAATGAAAGAACAAGAGACCTCTACCAAAGAGAAGATAAATGAGGTGGAGTTAGGCAAGTTAACAGAACTAGAACTCAGAGCCATAATCTTGAGGAAGCTCAAGAGCATGTGTAAGGACATGAGCACCATGAGTAAGATATAGAAATGTTGAAAATCAACCAGTCGAAAATTAAAAACCACCAAAAAGAAATGAAGAATGACATATCAGAAATAAAGAACGCATTGGAAAGTCTAAATAGCAGAGTAGAGGAAGCTGAGGACCAGACCAGTGAATTAGAAGATAGGGTAGAAAACATCAACCAATCAGAAAACCAATAGGAAAAAATAATTTAAAAACAGGAAAACAGCTTAAGAGAACTGTGTGACAACTGGCAACATAATAACATTCGCATCATAGGAGTCCCCGAAGAAGAAGAAAATGAGCAAGTGTTAGAGAATATATTTTAAGAAATAGTGACAGAAAACTTCTCTAATTTCGTGGAAGAAGGCATTCAAGTTCAAGAAGCACACAGAGCCCCAAGTAAAAAGAACCCAATCAAGCCCACACCAAGGCACGTAGTAATCAAAGTGCCAAAAATTCAAGACAAAGAGACAATCCTAAAAGCAGCAAGAGAGAAGCAAGAGGTTACCTACAAAGAAAACACCATAAGGCTCTCAGCTGACTTCTCAACTGAAATATTACAGGCCACAAGAGAATGGCATGAGGTAATCAAGGTCATGAAAAACAAGGATCTCAATCCAAGACTACTACACCCAGCAAGACTATCACCCAAAATAGAAGGTCAAATAAAGAGCTTCCCAGACCAAAAAAAAAAAAGCTAAGGAAATACATTAGCACCAAACCAACACTGCAAGAAATGTTAAAAGGACTGCTGTAATTAACAGGTGAAACTGGAAGAAAAATATAACCACACTAAACAAAAATGGCAAAACATAAATGCGTGTCAATAATCACCTTAAATGTAAATGGATTGAATGCTCCCATAAAAAAACACAGAGTAGCTGATTGGATAAGAAAGCATGACTCATCTATATGTTGTTTACAAGAGACCCACCTCACAACAAAAGTCTCACATAGGTTGAAAGTGAAGGGATGGAAAAAAGTTCTTCCAAGCAAATGGAAAGGAAAAAAAAGCTAGGGTAGCAATACTCATATCTGATCAAATAGATTTTAAAATGAAGGCCATAACTAGAGAGAAAGAAGGCCACTACATAATATTGAAAGGATCTATCCACAAGGAAGATAGAACCTTGAAAAACATATATGCACCCAATATAGGAGCACCAAAATATATAAAAACTCTTCTGGAGGACTTCAAAGGAGAAATCGACAGCAATACAACCATAGCAGGGGACTTCAACACCATGCTGACATCACTGGATAGATCCTCTAGACAAAAAAATTAGCAAGAAAACAGAGACTCTAAATAAAGCACTACACCAAATGGATTTAATAGATATCTACAGAGAATTACACCCCAAAACTACAGAATACACATTCTTCTCAAGTGCACATGGGACAGTCTCAAAGATAGACCACATGTTAGGGCACAAACAAGTCTAAAAATTTCAAGAAGACTGAAATCATATCAAGCATCTTCTCAGATCACAATGGCATGAAACTAGATACCAATTGCAAGAAGAACATGCAAAGACATTGAACACATGGAAGCTAAAGAGCATGTTACTAAACAATGAATGAGTTACCGAGGAGATCAAGGAAGAAATTAAAAACTTCCTGGAAACCAATTAAAATGAAGATAAAACAACACAAAATCTATGGGATGCAGCGAAAACAGTTCTGAGAGGGAAGTTTGAATCACTATAGGCCTACCTCAAAAAACATGAAAAATCTCTAATAGACTATGTAACCTCACAACATAAAGAACTAGAGAGCAAACAAACAAACAAACCCCAGAGCAAGTAGAAGGAAGTAAATAGTAATGATCAGGGCACAAATAAATGACAAAGAGCTGGTTTTTCGAAAAGATGAACAAGATTGATGGACCCTTAGCTAGACGCACCAAGAAACAAAGAGAGAGAACCCAAATACACAAAATCAGAAATGAAAGAGGACAAGTAACAACTGACACCACAGAAATACAAAGAATCATTAAAAACTACTATGAACAATTATATGGCAACAGATCCGACAATGTAAACAATATAGACAACTTTCTAGAAACACATAGTCTCTCAAAACTGGATCAGGAAGAGATAGAAAACTTGAACAGACCAATAACAACAGAAAAAGATAAAGATTTAATCAAGACTCTTTCAGCAAACAAAAGCCCAGGCCCAGATGGCTTCACGAGGAAGTTTTACCGAAAATTCAAACAAGAACTAACACCCATTCTCCTCAAACTATGTCAAAAAATTCAAGAAGAAGGAAGACTTCCAAACTTGTTTTATGAATTCAGCATAATTCTAATTCCAAAACCAGAAAAAGACACAACAAAGAAAGAAAACTACAGGCCAATATCCCCAATGAACATAGATGCCAAAATCCTGAACAAAATACTAGCAAATTGGATCCAGCAATATATCCAAAAAATTATTCACCATGACCAAGTGGGATTCATCCCAGGGATGCAAGGCTGGTACAACATTCGCAAATCAATAAACCTGATACACCACATAAACAAAATGAAAGATGAAAATCATATGATCATAACAAGAGACGCAGAAAAAGCATTCGAGAAAATCCAGCATGCATTTCGGATAAAAATGATCAGCAATCTGCGAATAGAGGGATCAAATCTTAACATAATGAAGGCCATGTATGAAAGACCTACAGCTGCATCATACTCAGTGGGCAAACACTAAAAGTATTTCATTTAAGAACAGGAACAAGGCAAGGATGGCCACTTTCACCACTCTTATTTAACATAGTACTGGAAGTCTTAGCCACAGCAGTCAAACTGGAAGAAAAAATAAAAGGGATCCAAATTGGAAAGGAGGAAGTGAAACTGTCCTTATTCACAGATTACTTGATACTATACGTAGAGTACCCCAAAGATTCCATAAAAAAATCTACTGGACTTAATAAATGAATTTGGCAAAGTAGCAGGATACAAAATTAACATCAAGAAATTGATGGTATTCTTATACACCAATGATGAACTCACAGATAGAGAAACTAAGATAACAGTCCCATTTACTATTGCAGCAAAAAATTTAAGATACCTAGGAATAAACTTAATCAAAAACATAAAGGACCTATTTGCAGAAAACTACAGGTCATTGAATAAAGAAATAAAGGAAGATATAAAAAAGTGAAAACACATACCCTATTCATGGATTGGAAGAATTAACATCATTAAAATGTCCATACTACCCAAAGCAATCTATGGATTCAAGGCAATCCCCATCAAAATACCAATGACATACTTCACAGAATTAGAACAAATACTTCAAAAGATAATATGAAACCAAAAAAGATCTAGAAGAGCCACAGCAATCCTGAAAAAGAAGATCGAGTTTGTAGGGATCACATTACCAGATTTCAGGTTATACTACAAAGCCACTGTAATCACAACAGCCTGGTACTGGCACAAGAACCGGCATATAGAACAGTGGAACAGAACAGAGAACCAAAAATGCACCATGGCAATATGCTCAATTAATATTTGACAAAGGTGGCAAGGGCATACAGTGGCGTAAGGACAGCCTCTTTAATAAATGGTGTTGAGAAAATTGGACAGCTACACGCAAAAAAAATGAAACTAGACCATCAACTTACACCCTACACAAGAATAAACTCAAAATGGATAAAAGACTTAAATGTGACTCATGAATCCATAAAAATCCTAGAAGAAACTGTAGGCAACAAAATTTCAGACATCATATGCAGCAGAATTTTTACTGATACATCACCTAAGGCAATAGAAACAAAGGAGAAAAGGAAAACATTAGACTACATTAAACTCAAAAGCTTCTGCACAGTGAAAGATACAATCATCAAATGGAAACGCTACCCACTGTATGGGAAAGCATAATTGTCAATGACATGTCAGATAAGGGGTTAATTTCCAATATATATAGAGTGCTCATACAACTCAACAAAAGGAAGACAAAGAACCCAATTAATAAATGGGCAGAGGAAATAAATAGACACCTCTCCAAATAGGACATACAAATGGCTGAGACATATGAAGAAATGCTCAACATCACTAATCATAAGAGAGATGCAAATTAAAACAACAATGAGGTATCACCTTACACCTGTCAGAATGGCCTCCATCAACACCTCATCAAACAACAAGTTTTGGCAAGGGTGTGAAAAAAAGGGGACTCTAGTACACTGCTGGTGGGAATGCAGACTGGTGCAGCCACTATGGAAAACACTATGGTGTTACCTCAAAAAATTAAAATTGAACTTCCATTTGACCCAGTGATCACACCTCTAGGAATATACCCTAAGAAGACTGAATCACCAATCAGAAGGAATATATGTATCCCCCTGTTTGTAGCAGCACTGTTTACAATCGCTAAGATCTGGAAACAGCCCAAGTGTTCATCAGTAGACGAATGGATAAAAAAGCTGTGGTACATATATACAATGGAGTACTATGCAGGTGTAAGAAAGAAAAATCTCTTATCCTTTGAGACGACATTGAGGGACCTGAAAGTATTATTCTAAGTAAAATAAGCCAAGCAGAAAAAGACAATTACCACCTGATCTCACTTATATACCAAATTTTCTATAAAGTAAATAGATAGATATTCTTCTTCAATATTTGTATTGAATGTGGCTATTCAGAGAACATAGTGATCAGCCCTACCAACCACTAAGTGCTCATATTGGACAGTATCAGAGAGAAAAGAGGGAAACATATAAGATATAACATACAAAAATTGAAAAGGCACATTTGATGAGGAGCAATACATCCAACACCATATGTTGATTACCCTCAACTAGAACTAATACAACCCCTAAATTATAAATGGACAAGTTTCAGATGTATTTAAAGAAAACACAGATGATGCTCTGCCAATTTGGCTCAGAGGTTAGAGTTTCGGCCTGGGGTCCAGAGAGACCCGGGTTTGGTTCCCGCTAAGGGCACGTTCCTCGGTTGCAGTGTGTCCCTGGTCCTGGTTGGTCATGCGGGTGGCGTCCCCTCGAAGTGTCCCTTTCAGATTGATGTTTCTCTCTCTCTCTTCCTCTCTCTCCCTTTTACTCTACCTGAACAACAACAACAACAAAATGGAAAATGTCCTTGGGTGAGGATAAGAAAACAAAAACAAAAAAACGTCAGATGCTCTGGTGGGTTACTGTCATATCAATGGTCCATATTAGAGGAAAAACACAAAAACAGATCACAAGTGAGTTTTCATGTCACTCGCAAAATTAATTTTTCTTAAAATGGAGTTCAAGAATGACCCATATGAATCCACATTCTAGCACCTTGTTACTTAGATTGGCCCATGGACTAGAGGTATTAGTATTGCTTGGGAGCTGTTAAAAATGAAAAATCTCAGGCTCCACCGCACACCTACTGGATCAGAATTTTCACTTTATCAAGATCCCAGTGTGGCTTGTAAGCACATTAAAGCTTGAGAAGCACTGCCTAAAACACAATAGATCACGAGGTTCCAGTGTCTACTTTTATTATAATCTTTGTAGAAAAGCATTTAAAACATTCAAGATTTAGCTATAGAGTCAGTTTCACAAATTTCTCACCAGGTCCATACTCATATTTTTCTCTATATTATGAGAAATTAAATGAATTATTGTTAAATGGCTATACTAAGGACAGCATTGTCTTAGTGCAACAAATGCTAAACTTAGAGTCAAAGAGACTTATGCTCAATTTCTAAGTTACTACTAGCTATGTGAACTTGAAGAGGATGCTTTATCTTTCTAGTTGTCATTTTTTTTTACTTAAATAATTGCATTAATACTACCTGTGTCCGTGATTTTAAGAGAATGCACTGAGATAATGTAATCAGAATACTTAAATCTAAGTTTGATTTGTTACCTGAGAGCTATCTTTAAAATTTTCCCCCTGAACCTCAGTATTAATTTATCTTCTCAGGTTAACTTCATAGTTTGTTGCTTCAAAGGTATTAGGCAAGTTCACATCCCTGAAGTTTTCAGATTTGAGACTCACATTTCCTTAAAGCAATAGTAGTTAATTAATAGTTTCAAAGTTATCATTACTCATTCTGACCAGATGTAGCCCAAATAATGGCATGTCACTAGAAAGCAAATGAGAGGTAGATGATTTCACTCTAGAAGTTCTCAAAACACAATAATTCAGGTGAAATAATTTTATTTATGCCTCACTGCAATTAGAAGATTCCTGGAGAACCCCAAGACATTTGATAACCATTTGTCACTATGGCTTGAAGAATTCTAAGCCCCATATATAATATAAAATAATTGATCCAGAGGACTCTTCTCATTAAGATAGTTTGATTATCTGCCCTTGTTTTCCCAGCACAATTCTAGTTTACTATTGTTTATACAGGTGTGATTATTAACAACCACAAATTTACTTAAAACAGTACCCCACTATAAAGTATATAGTCATCTATAAGCAAATGACTAGTTATCCAAAATTGACAGCAAATACAGAATAAATGTTGTACTTGTTCCCTTGCTTTGCCTAAGCAGCTCTTCAAAAGTTGTTTCTGATATAGAACCCTACAAATTTCACCAGTCTCCCAATCCTGTGCTGGGCTTGGTATTCTCTGTTGACATTTAGTACCCCTGTACATCACACTCTATATCTTTTACTCTACTGTAGAGGATGAAAACGGGACTGCATGCACCATATTGTCTTGCCATATAGTCTTTTATTTTGTTACAAATGTTTCTTGTCCCACCCCCCTACCCACTCCTGCCTATCCCACCCCAATAAAGCATTGTTGTATATGTCCATTGCTTATACATACATGCATATACGTCTTTTGGTTTATATTATCCCTCTCCCCTGCCCCACTCCTCTGAAGTTTGTCAGTCTTAATCATACTCTTTTTTATGTCTCTGGCTCAATTTTGTTCATCAGCTTCTTTTGTTCATTATATTCCACAAATAAGTGAGATCAGGTGGTATTTGTCTTTCTCTGATTGTAGTAGCTCGCTTAGCATAATGTTCTCCAGGTCCCTCAATGTTGTCTCAAAGGATAAGAGGTCTTTCCTTCTTAGAGATGCATAGTACTCCATTGTGTATATGTACCACAGCTTTTTTATCCATTTGTCTACTGATGGACATTTGGGCTGTTTCTAGATCTTAGCTATTGTAAATAGTGCTGCTACAAACATGGGGGTACATATATTCCTCCTGATGGGTGTTTCAGTCTTCTTAGGATATATTCCTAGAAGTGGAATCACTGGGTCAAATGGAAGTTCAATTTTTAATTTTTTGAGGAAACACCATATTGTTTTCCATAGTGGCTGCACCAGTCTGCATTCCCACCACCAGTGTATTAGAGTCTCCTGTTCTCCACACCCTCGGCAACACTTGTTTGAAGATTTGTTGATGGCAGCCATTCTGGCAGTTGTGAGCTTATACCTCACAGTTGTTCTAATTTGCATCTCTTTGATGATTAGTGATGTTGAGCATTTTTTATATGCCTCTTGGTTGTTTGTAGGTGCTGTTTGGAGAGGTGTGTATTTAGGTCCTCTGCCCATTTTTTTAAATTGGTTTCTTTGTCGTCCTTTTGTTGAGTTGAATGAGTACTCTATGTATTTTGGAAATTAACTCCTTATCTGATGTATCATTGGCAGTTATGCTCTCCTATATAGTGGGTTCCCTTTCCATTTTGATGATTGTCTCTTTTGCTGTGTAGAGATTTTTAGTTCAATGTAGTCCCATGTGTTATTTTATTTCTTTGTTTCTCTTACCTTAGGCATTATATTGATGAAAATTCTGCTGCATGTGATGCCTGAAATTTTGTTGCCTATATTTTCTTCTAGGATTTTTATAGATTCACAGGTCACGTTAGGTCTCTTTTACGTTTTGAGTTTATTATTGTGTATGGTGTAAGTTGGTTGTCTAGTTTCATTTATAGTCTTAAATTTCATTGTAAAGTACATTAATATAAGATTTGACAGGCAGATAAGAAGCACACTCTTACTTCACTTTTCTTTCTGTAAGTGGCAAGCAGACTCGTGAGATCCTCAAATATGTGTGTGCTTTTTGTTGCAGCTTCTACATTTCCTAGCCATTTAATCTGCTTTGAGTCTGAAGAAGATCTATAAAGTTGGCAGCGATCTGCTGCAGATCCCCTACCCTAGGCAACAGCATCTCTAAGCCTCTGCTTAGGTGAAAATGAAAACTAGTGGCAGAAAATTTGACATTCACTCCTTCTATCCTTTGCAGTGCTTTGTTGTTGTTTTTCATTTGCTTGAATGTTGATATTTTTAAAATTCTACTAATTTATAACTGATATAATTAACTCTCTTACTCGTCTTTGCTCCCCACACCAAGCAGCTAATGCTCTACATTCTGTCACTATAAATTAGTTTACATTTTAACTTTTATATAAATGCATCTTAAAACATATACAGTTTTATCTGGTTTCTATCAATTACTATGCTTTTAAAAAAATATTCATGAATGTTGTTGCAGTGCCAGATTTCATTATTTTGTTGTTGTTTTTTTTTCATTTTCAAAGACAATTTTATCTCATTTTTAAATTAATAAATTAATTAATTTTTAACACATATTTCTCCTTGTTCCACCACTGATACCCCTCCCTCTCCCTCCCGACCATATAACCAGCTTTGTTATTCATGTCCATTGTTCATACATACATGCATATAATTCTGTGGTCTATCTCTCCCCCTCCACCCCCTCTTCTGGGGATTGTCAGTCTGTACCCCACTTCCACATCTCTGGGACTACCCCATTCCTCAGACGGTTATGTTCACTATATTCCACAAATAAGTGAGATTATATGAAACTTGTCATTCTCTGTTTGGTTTCTTTCAAAAAGCGTGATACTTTCCAGGTCCCTCCATGTAGTCTCAAAGGATAAAAGATCTTCTTTCTTACAGCTGCATAGTACTCCATTCTGTATATGTACTACAGCTTTTTTATCCAATCATCTACTGATGGACACTTGGGCTGTTTCCAGATCTTAGCTATTGTAAATAGTGCTGCTATAAACATGAGTGTACATATATACTTTCTGATTGGTGTTTCAGGCTTCTTAGAGTATATTCCTAGAAGTGGAATCACTGGGTCAAATGGAAGTTCAATTTTTAATTTTTGAGGTAACACCATATTGTTTTCCATAGTGGCTGCACCAGTCTGCATTCCCACCAGCAGTGAAGTAGGGTCCCCTTTTCTCCACACTCTTGCCAACACTTGATGATTTGTTGATGGCGGCCATTCTGACAGGTCTGAGGTGATACCTCATTGTTGTTTTAATTTGCATCTCTCTTATGATTAGTGATGATGAGCATTTCTTCATATGTTTCTTAGCCATTTGTATGCCCTGTTTGAAGAGGTGTATATTTAGTTCATCTGCCCATTTTTTAAATTGGGTTCTTTGTCTTACTTTTGTGGAGTTGTATGAGCACTTTATATGTATTGGAAATTAACCCCTTATCTGATATATCATTGGCAATTATGCTCTACTGTACAGTGGGTTGCCTTTCCATTTTGATTATTGTATCTTTTGCTGTGCAGAAGCTCTTGAGTTTGATTTAGTCCCATGTGTTCATTTTCTCCTTTGATTCTATTGCCTTAGGTGATGTGTCAGTGAATATTCTGCTGCGTATGATATATGAAATTTTGCTGCCTACAGTTTCATCTAGGATTTTTATGGATTCATGAGTCACATTTAAGTCTTTTATCCATTTTGAGTTTATTCTTGTGTAGGGTGTAAGTTGATGGTCTAGGTTCATTTTTCTGCAAGTAGCTGTCCTATTTTCCCAGCACCATTTATTAAAGAGGCTGTCCTTTATCCACTGTATGCTCTTGCCACCTTTGCAAAATATTAATTGAGCATATTGCCTTGGGTACATTTCTGGTTTCTCTGTTCTTTCCACTGGTCTATATGCCTGTTCTTGTGCCAGTACCAGGATGTTTTGGTTACAGTGGCTTTGTAGTATAACCAAAAATCTGGTATTGTGATCCCTTGAACTTTGTTCTTCTTTTTCAAGATTGCTGTGGCTATTCGAGGCCTTTTTTGGTTCCATATGAACTTTTGAAGTAATTGATCTAATTCTGTGAAGTAAGCCGTTTGATGGGGATTGCATTGAGTCTATAGATTGCTTTGGGTAATATGGACATTTTAATGATGTTAATTCTCTCAATCCATGAACAGGGTATGTGCTTCCACTTTTTTATATCTTCCTCTATTTCTTTATTCAATGACCGGTAGTTTTCTGCGAATAGGTCCTTTATATCTTTGGTTAAGTTTATTCCTAGGTATGTTAACTTTTGTTGCTGCAATGGTAAATGGGATTGTTTTTTTAGTTTCTCTTTCTGTGAGTTCATCATTGGTGTATAAGAATGCCATCGATTTCTTGACGTTAATTTTGTATTCTGCTACTTTGCCAAATTCAATTATAAAGTCTAGTAAACTTTTGATGGAGTCTTTGTGGTTTTTTATGTATAGTACCATGTCATCTGCAAATAATGACAATTTCACTTTCTCCTTTCCAATTTAGATCCCTTTTAGTTTTTCTCCCTGTCTGATTGCTATGGCTAAGACTTCCAGTACTATGTTAAATAAGAGTCGCGAAAGTGGGCATCCTTGCCTTGTTCCTGTTCTTAAGGAAAATGCATTTGTTTTTTGCATGTTGAGTGTGATGTTGGCTGTAGATCATCCATATATGTCCTTTATTATGTCTAGATATGATCCCTCTATTCTCACACTGCTGAGCGTTTTTATCAGAAATGGATGCTGGATTTTGTCGAAGGTGTTTTCAGCATCTATTGATATGATCATGTGGTTTTTATTCTTCATTTTATTTATGTGGTGTATCACATTTTTGGATTTGCGAATATTGTACCAGCCTTGCATCCCTGGGATGAATCCCACTTGGTCATGGTGGATAATTTTTTCGTTGTATTGCTGGATCCGATTGGCTAGTACTTTGTTGAGGATTTTGGCATCTAAGTTCATCATGGATATTGGCCTGTAGTTTTCTTTATTTTCTTTGTTGGGTCTTTTTATGGTTTTGGAATTAGAATTATGCTGGTTTCATAAAACGAGTTTGGAAGTCTTCCATCTTCTTGAATTTGTTGAAATAGTTTGAGAAGAAGGGGTATTAGTTCTTCTTTGAATGTTTGGTAAAACTTCCTCGTGAAGCCATCCGGGCCTGGGCTTTTGTTTGCTGGGAGAGTCTTGATTACATCTTCAATTTCTTCTGTTGTTATTGGTCTGTTCAAGTTTTCTATTTCTTCCTGATCCAGTTTTGGGAGACTATGTGTTTCTCGAGATTTGTCCATTTCAGTTAGATTGTCAATTTTTTTGCCATATAATTGTTTAGAGTAGTTGTTAATGATCTTTTGTATTTCTGCGGTATCAGTTGTTACTTCTCCTCTTTCATTTCTGATTTTGTGTATTAGGGTTCTCTCTCTTTGTTTCTTGGTGAGCCAAGCTAAGGGTCCATCAATCTTGTTTATCTTTTTGAAAAACCAGCTCTTCATTTCATTGATCCTTTGAATTGTTTTTTTGGACTCTATGTCATTTATTTCTGCTCTGATCTTTACTATTTTCCTCCTTCTACTTGCTCTGGGTTTTCTTTTTGTTTGTTCTCTAGTTCTTTATGTTGTGTGGTTAGATAATCTATTAGAGACTTTTTCTTGTTTTTTGAGGTAGGCCTGTAGTGCTATGAACTCCCTTCTGAGAACTACTTTCACTGTATCCCATAGATTTTATGTTGTTGTGTGTTCATTTTTATTGGATTCCAGGAAGTTTATGATTTCTTCCATTATCTCCTCGGTGACTCATTCATTTTTTAATAACATGCTATTTAGCTTCCATGTGTTTAAATGTCTTTGTATGTTCTTCTTGCAATTGATTTCTAGTTTCATGCTATTGTGATCTGAGAAGATGCTTGATATGATTTCAATCTTCTTGAACTTGTAGAGACTTAGTTTGTGCCCTAACATGTGATCTATCTTTGAGACTGTCCCATGTGCACTTGAGAAGAATGTGAATTCTGTAGTTTTGGGGTGTAATTCTCTGTAGATATCTATCAAATCCATTTGGTGTAGTGTTTCATTTAGAGTCTCTGTTTCCTTGCTAATTTTTTGTCTAGAGGGTCTATCCAGTGATGTCAGCATGGTGTTGAAGTCCTCTGCTATGATTGTATTGCTATCGATTTGTCCTTTGAAGTCCTCCTGAAGATTTTAATATATTTTGGTGCTTCTATATTGTGTGCATATATGTTTGTCAAGGTTATACCTTCCAGTTGGATAGATTCTTTCAATATTCTGTAGTGGCCTTCTTTGTTTCTATTTATGGCCTTTATTTTGAAATCTATTTGATCAGATATGAGTATTGCTACCCCAGGTTTTTTTTTTCTTTTCTGTTTCCTTGGAAAATTTTTTTCCATCCCTTCACTTTCAATCTATGTGAGTCTCTTTTTGTGAGGTGGTTCTGTTGTAAACAACATATAGATGAGTCATGCTTTTTATCCAATCAGCTACTCTGTTTTTTTTTTTTTTTTCTTATGGCAGCACTCAATCTATTTACATTTAAGGTGATTATTGATATGTACTTATTTATTGCCATTTTTGTTTAGTGTGGTTCTATTTATCATCCCATTTCTCCTGCTAATTATAGCAGTCCTTTTAACATTTCTTGCAGTGTTAGTTTGGTGCTAATGTATTCCCTTAACCTTTTTTTGTCTGGGAAGCTCTTTATTTGACCTTCTATTTTGTGTGATAGTCTTGCTGGGTATAGTAGTCTTGGATTGAGATCCTTGTTTTTCATGACCTTGATTACCTCATGCCATTTCCTTCTGGCCTGTAGTATTTCTTGTGAGAAGTAAGCTGAGAGCCTTATGCTGTTTCCTTTGTAGGTAACCTGTTGCTTATATCTTGGTGCTTTTAGGATTCTCTTTTTGTCTTTAATTTTTGGCAGTTTGATTACTGTGTGTCTTGGTGTGGGCCTGTTTGGTTTATTCTTACTTGGGGCTCTCTGTGCTTCTTGAACTTGAATGCCTTCTTCCTTCACCAAATTAGGGAAGTTTTTTTTGTTTTTTGTTTTTTTCATTATTTAACTGAATATATTCTCTAACCCTTGCTCATTTTCTTCTTCTTCAGGGACTGCTATGATATGAATATTATTACATTTCCAGTTGCCCCACAGTTCTCTTATGCTGTCTTCCAGTTTTTTTAATCGTTTTTTCCTTTTGGTTTTCTGATTGGTTGATTTTTTCTACCCTGTCTTCTAATCCACTGATCCGGGCCTCAGCTTCCCCTACTCTGGTTTTTAGACCTTCCAATGTGTTTTTCATTTCTGATATGTCATTCTTCATTTCTTCTTGGTAGTTTTTAATTTCCAACTGCTCGATTTTCAACATTTCTATGTCTTTACTGATGTTGCTCATGTCCTTACACATGCTGTTGAGCTTCCTCATCATTATGGCTCTGAATTCTAGTTCTGTTAACTTGCTTAACTGCTGCCCATTTATCTTCTCTTTGGTAGAGGTCTCTTGTTCTTTCATTTGGCTTTTGTTTCTGTTTTTCACCATTTTGGCTATCACACTGGGCTTTGGAGTCTGTTCAATTTTTGTTGTGGGTGTTGGTGTTCTGCTATTCGCTGCTCCCTCTCCTGGGTTTGGATGAGGCAGGGAGGATCCACTTTAAACACCACTTTCAAGTCTTAGCTTTTCTGGTTAGTGTTGCTACCCCAGGGCATGGCAGTTATCTTCTAGCTTTTTTTGCCTGGAGGCTATTAGTAGAGGTCACCTGAAGAACCTTGGTTTCTGAGTTGCCTGAAAATCTCCCTCAGGTGCTCAGTGTAAGAGGATTTCCTGAGGGTTGAGCAGCTACTGGTTTTTAATGGGCCTCAATTAACATTTCAATGGCCACCAGGTGGCGTTGAATCTCTGAGGGAGGGGTTGCCCTTTCTACCCAGGGTCCTGGGAAGGAGTAAGATGACCACAGTTCTGCGTGGCTACACTTAGCAAAAGCACTGAGCACCCTCCAAATCCAGAGTTTCCCCACACAGTTCCAGTCCAGTCTGCCTTCCCTCTGCCGGAGCACAAGGTGAGTGGCTGCTGCCAATTTAGTCTCTGTCTAGACTCTGTGTTGTGGAGCTGCCTGGGACTTTTAACCCGAGGGCGCTGCTTCCAGCCAAGGGTTGCCATGGCTGTGGCAGCAGCCGAGGGCGTCGCACTGAGCCGAAGCCACGGGACTAAGCCGCAGTAGCAGGACACAGCTGAGGTGGCAGCAACTTCCAGCAGAGTCCCCTGGCCCTGGCCGAGTCCTTGTGGCACCAGCCAAGGGCTTAGCACGCAGCAGAGTTTGCAGGACTCAGCTGGGGTCGCAGCCGAGATGGCAGCAGCTGCCCACCGAGTCCCCTAGTCCCAGCCGAGTCTGCTGGTCCCAGCCCAGGCCACTGCAATCCGTGGGCTACTGGTCCCCTCTCACATTCTCCCAAGCCTACCAAGATTGAGTTGGTGTCCCTGGTTATGTGGTCCTCCAAGGTGTCTTTCGGTTGCCCCTTCCTGATGATTTGTCTTTATTTTTGTTGTCAATCCAGTTTGGTCCTGGGAGATGGTATGTGTAGCTTCCATTTACTCCGCTGCCATTTCTGTTTTCCCTTAATTTGCATTTCTCTGATGACTAGTGATGTTGAACAATTCCTCATATGTCTCTTAGCCATTTGTATGTCCTGTTTGGAGAGGTGTTTATTTAGTTCCTCTGCCCATTTTTTTAATTGGATTCTTTGTCTTCCTATTGCGCTGTATGAGCACTCTATATAGATATTGGAAATTAACCCCTTTTCTGATGTATCACTGGCAAATATGCTCTCCCATAGAGTGGGTTGCCTTTTCATTTTGGTGGTTGTTTCTTTTGCTTTTGAGTTTCATGTAGTCCCATCAAACTCAAAAGCTTCTGCACAACAAAAGTGTTAATTTTCTCCTTTGGTTCTGTTGCTTTATGTGATGGATCGGTGAAAATTCTGCTGTGTATGATGTCTAAAATTTTGTTCCCTAGAGGATTTTTATGATTTCATGAGTCACATTTAAGTCTTTTATTCATTTTGTGTTTATTCTTGTGTATGGTTTAAGTTGATGGTCTAGTTTCTTTTTTTTTTTTTTTGCATGTAGCTGTCCAATTTTTTCAACACTATTTATTAAAGAGGTTGTCTTTACTGCACTTTATGCTCTTGCCACCTTTGTCAAATGTTAATTGAGCATATTGTCCTGGGTCCATTTCTGGGTTTGCTATTCTTTGCCATTGATCTATCTGCCTGTTCTTGTGCCAGCACCAGGCTGTTTTGATTACAGTGGCTTTGTAGTATAACCTGAAATCTGGTCATGTGATCCCTCCCACTTTGTTCTTCTTTTTCAAGACTGCTGTAGCTATTCGGGGTCTTTTTTAGTTCCATATGAACTTTTGAAGTATTTGTTCTAGTTCTGTGAACTATGTTGGTATTTTGATGAGGATTGCATTGAATTAATAGATTGCTCTGTATAGTATGGACATTTTAATGATGTGAATTCTTCCAATCCATAAACAAGGTATGTGCTTTGACTTTTTTATATCTTCCTTTATTTTTTTTCAATGTCCTGTAGTTTTCTGTAAATAGTCCTTTATTTCTTTGGTTAAGTTTATTCCTAAGTATCTTAATTTTTTTTTGCTGTGATGGTAAATGGGATTTTTTTTTAGTTTCACTTTCTGTGACTTCATCATTGGTGTATAAAAATGCCGTCGATTTCTTGATGTTAATTTTGTATCCTGCTGCTTTGTCAAATTTATTTATTAAGTCTAGTATATTTTTGATGGAGTCTTTGGGGTACTGTACGCATAGTATCCAGTCATCTGTGAATAATGACATTTTCACTTCCTCCTTTCCAATTTGGATCTTTTTTTTTTTTATTTTTTCTTCCTGTCTGATTGCTGTGGCTAAGGCATCCAGTACTATGTTAAATAACAGTGGTAAAAGTGGACATCCTTTTCTTGTTCCTGTTCCTAAGGAAAATGCTCTTAGTTTTTCCCCATTGAGTATGATGTTGACAGTTGGTATTTAATATATGGCCTTTATTATGTAGAGATATGATTCCTCTGTTCCCAGATGGCTGAGCGTTTTTACCAGAAATGGGTGCTGGATTTTGTTGAATGCTTTTTCAATGTCTATTGATATGATCATATGATGTTTATAATTCATTTTTTTTGTGTGGTGTATCACATTTATTGATTTTAAAATATGGTACCAGCCTTGCATCCCTGGGATGAATCCCACTTGGTCATGGTGAATAATTTTTTTGATTTATTGCTGGATTTGATTTGCTAGTATTTTTGTTCAGGATTTTTGCATCTGTTTTCATTACAGATATTGCCCTGTAGTTTTCTTTCTTTGTAGTGTCTTTTTTTCTGGTTTTGGAATTAGAATTATGCTGGCCTCATAAAACGAGTTTGGAAGTCTTTATTCTTCTTGAATTTTTAAAAATAGTTTGAGGATAATGGGTATTTGTTCTTATTTGAATGCTCTGTGAAATTCCCCCTGCCTCACCTGGTAACGTCTGAATCTCCTGGTGGTGGTGGCGGGGGGCTGCTGCTTTTTCCCACAGCTCTGGGAAGGAGCACTTCATCCACTATCCTTTGTGGCCGCCACTCAGCAAAATTTCTGAGTGCCCTCCAAATCCCAGTTGTCCCCACAGAGTTCCAGCCCAGTCTGCCCTCCCTATGCAGTAGCCCCAGGTAAGTGGCTGTGGCTATTTTAGTGCTCTGTCCTGGCTCTCTGTGCTATGGAGCAGGCTTGGACTTTATTCCCCAAGGGGTCTGGTCACTGCTAAGACTGTTTCTCTCAGTGGGCTCCCAGCCCACCACCCTCTTGCGCCTCTGCAGATCCTACCAGTGTCCCTGGTTATATGGTCCTGTCCTGCTGCTTTTCTGTGTCTTTTTTCCAAAGATTTGTCTTTATTTTAGTTGTAAATCCTGTTTGGTCCTGGTAGATTGTCTGTGTAGCTTCCATTCATTCAGCCTCCATTTTCACATCCTCTATGCCTATCTTGTGCACAGCTGAGTCACACAGGCCTCTCTGGTGCCCATGAACCCTGCAGGTCCCATGGATAACTGCATTGCACATTTCCACTGGTGACCCAGCTCTCTGCATATTCTATGGGCTGCTGGGCTGCACAGGCCTCTCTGGTACCCTTAGACCCTACAGGTCCTGCAGGTAACTGAATCACACAGTCCCTGCTGTGTTGCACAAGACTCTCTGCTGCCCCCATACCCTGTAGGTCCCATGGGCAGCTGGATTGCTCCAGTCCTTCTCAGGCTTTGGCTTTTCACTGCTCTTGTGGGCTGCTGGTCTGCACAGGCCTCTTTGGAGCCCTAGGCTTTGCTGCTGGCAGCTGGGGAGTGCTGCTGCCCCATGGGGCTCAATTCCTCCACAGCTTTTGTTTAGTTTTGGGGGATGGGTGTCAGCTGCTGGTCTGTGCTTCTGTTGCCTGGGGATGGATGTCTGCTTCCCAGCCTCTGTTGCTGGGTGTATATCTTGACTCTTAATTTCATTATTTTGTATTACTCTGTAGAATTCCATTATGGATAGAACTTATTCATCCACATATATATTAATGGACATTTGCATTGCTTTTTGTTTTAGAGTTATTATACATAAATCTATGAATATTTTTTAATTCTTTGTATATACACGTCTCAATAAATACATAAGTGAGTAATGGCTGAATTATATGGGAGGCTTGCTCAACTTTTGAAAAACTAGCAGTTTTCCAAATGTGATTGTACCATTTTATATTGATTAAACCATTGTATATGAGTTCCAGTAGCTCTGCATGTTTGCCAACACTTGTAATTGTCTTTTCATTTTCTTTGTTATAATAGGAGATAAATAGGACAATCCACATCTCTACCAAGATTTAAATATGGCCACATTACTTTAGAGCAATTTTAGGTGAGATATATAAAATAGTAGGTAATGATAAAGGGTGAGAGAAAATAGAATGAACCATGGAAAAGGAGTAGGCATGAGTAATGATGAAGAAAATATTGTTTCCTTGCCATGTGAGCCTTAATTGAATATGAACCATGAGGATAGTTAACAGGTCAGTTTGGGAATACTCTTTAGAGAGTGGTAGAGAAAAAGGCCTTTTTATCCAACCAAAGAATTTTTACCTCCCAAAAATTATCCCAAAAGAAGTGTTAGAAATGGTACTTTGATGTCAAAGCAGTTTCATGGCCTCCTCAGCATCTGTCACCCCATGTGGATGTCTTACGTGGTGCTTTGTGATGTCTAAGCCTCTCTTAGCAACCGTTGCCTGGGGTAGTGCCTAGCTGACCAATCAAACTGAAGAGTGTGTTTCCTCATTGTTCTGGGATGATATATAATAGGGAGGTCAGAAACAGGGGCTCTGGATTAGGTTGGTTCTTGTCATCATCATGACTAAAGTAGCCAGGATACCACGGGAACCTACAACATTTATAATACAACCAAATCCAAGAATCAAAAGAAAGAACAGGAGGGCCCCCTGTCAGCGGAGATCCAGAAATGGTGTGAAGGTAAGAGTACTCCAACCAAGGTCCTCCTCTCCTCATTAACTTTGCTTCCCATGATGTTTCACTATGCTTGACTTGCTCAAAGCCCTCACTGGCCCACACTCCATTTTTTTGAAGTTCCCCTTCCCATTTGGTCCTCCACTTTCTCTAAACTAATGTCCTACTGGGCTCACATACTTTCTTGCCCTTCCAGGTATCAAAGATAACTGTGAAGGCCAAAAGACCCCTTCAAGGGAATTCAAGAAATAAGTCTCAAACATCCATAAGTCACTCAAAAAAGCTTAAAAAGACAAGAAGGACAACAATATCCACCTGTCATTATATTATTACTAAGAAATGGAGTCAAAATAAAAGAAAGAATCAAAATAAGGGACGGAATCAAAAGAAGAGCTGTAAACAAAAGAAAAATAATCAAAATAAGAGACAAGTTCATCCAGTCCCAGAAAAGGGGCCCCGAGGGGATATCATCCCTTCATGTAACCTGTGCAGCTAGTAGGTGAATAGAAAAAGCCAGAGACCTCAGAAATATTTACTGTCACCAGAGATGTGGTTTCTGAGACTGAATCTTACATCAACAGGGTGAACCTTGGCTATGATTAAAATAAAAATTGAGTCATGAAAAATAGATTTTGTGTGTCTCTGTGAATTTTTTGATGGTGGGAAGGGAGTGAAGAAAGACAAGAGGCAGATGCGTGATAAGGGAAAGATGTGGAATCTTGTATGTTTGGGGACCAGACTTTCAGGTTTATGGCCAGGTATTAAGGATAAAGACTGGGTCAAGGCTGAGTACTAAAGATCAATTTTTATCCTTAATACTTTATTTCAGGGGCAAGGAGTAAAAGGTAGTGTTACTGTATTGGTTTGGGGTAGGGAACAACATAAGGGTCTAGATTGCCAGAACTAAGATGGGAAGAGGGTTTGATGTGTGGAGGGTGACTATAACACTGTCCCAAAATGAGTATACAAAGAAATAACCTCCTGGTTACCTACCTCATAGTGGAGTTTGTTGTATCCCAACTTACACTATGAGGTAAAGGTGAGCAAAAGGCACAAAATGCTCACTCTACTAAAAGTCACAACTAGCACTCCCAAGGACTGAAATAATGCTTGTAGGGCACAAACTTAACACATATTAAGCCATTTTCCTAGTAAGAAACTTGTGGTGGAGCAGTGAGAGTGAGCCTTCCCAGTGCAGGAGATAAAAGTAAAATGGTACAGCTACTGTTGAAAACAGTTTGGTGTTTCCTCAAAAAATTAAACATAAAATTACTATATGATCCAGCAATTTCACTCCTAATTCTATACATAAACTATGCAAATAAGGGACTCATACACTTGTATACCAGTATTCATAATAGCATTATTCACAATAGGTAAAAGGTAAAAGCAACACAAGTGTCTATCGACAGATGAATGAATAAACAAAATGCGGTGTATACATACAACGGTATATCAGTCAGCTATAAAAAGGAATAAAATTCTGATGCAGGTTACAATATGGATAAACCTTGAAAACACTATGCCAAGTGAAATAAGCCAGACACAAAATCACAAATATTGTATGATTCCCCTTACATGAGATACCTAGAATAGAAAAGTTCATAAAGACAGAAAGTAGAACAGAGGTTATCAGGAGCTTGAGGGGAGAGAGGAATAAGTAGTTTCCTTTATTGGGTATAGAACTTCTGTTTGGAATGATGAAAAAGTTGTGGAAATGGATAGTGGTGATAGTTACATCATGAATAAAATTAACACCACTAAATTATACACAAAATTTTTATAAAAAAAGAAATTTAATTTTTGTATGCTTTATCCCAATCAAAATGAAAAAAAAAAATTAGGTAATGTTAAAAATTCAGGTAATGGGAGACCGAAAAATGGCGGCGGAGTGAACGGAGCTACACAGACCGTCTCCCAGAACCAAACTGGAATTACAACTATAACACAGACAACTCGACAGGAAAAAGCAACAGAAAAGCAGCTTGCGAGGACCAGACAACGAGGGACACTGACTCCATCCCGGTAGGCTTGCGAAGGCGCGAGACGGGGCTGGGAGCGCACGGTCGGCAGCTCGGCAGCTCGGCAGCGGCCTCAGCTGTAAGCGGCGCCCTCGGGTCACACTCCCAGGCGGCCCCACAGCGCAGAGCCGGGACAGAGGCTGAAACAGCCACAGCCACTCACCTTGGGCTCCGGCGGAGGGAGAGCGGACTGGACTGGAACTGTGTCGGGACACACGGGGTTTGGAGGGCGCTCAGAGCTTTGGCTGAGTGCAGCCACTCAGGACGGTGGCCACATTGCTCCTTCCCAGGGCTCTGGGGAGAGGCAGCAGCCCCTCCCTCGGAGATCCAACCCCACCCTGTGGGCCATTGAAGTGCTAATTGAGGCTCACTAAAGACCAGCATCTGCCCCACCCTCGTGAAAGCCCCTTGGCTGAGCACCAGAGGGAGTTTTTCAATCAACTGACAACCCAAAACTGATCAATTAACCTAGACTGCTAGCCTCCAGGCAAAAAGCTAGAGGATAACAGTACGTTTCCTGGGCTGGCAACTTTAACCAGGAAAGTAAGACTTGACAGTGGTGTTCAACGCGGGTCCTCCCTCGCTCATCTAAACACAGGAGAGGGAGCCACAAACAGCAGAACACCAACACCCACAAGGAGAACTTGACAGGCTCCAAAGCCCACAGTGATAGCTAAAATGGTGAAACACAGAAACAGAAGCCAAATGAAAGAGCAAGGCACCTCCACCGAAGATGAGATCAATGTGGAGCAATTAGGCATGTTAACAGAGCTAGAATTCAGAGCCATGATCTTGAGGAAGCTGAACAGCATGAGTAAGGACATAGAGACACTGAAAATAAGCCAAATGGAAATTAAAAACCAACAAGAAGAGATAAAAAATGACATATCTGAAATGAAAAACACATTGGAAGGTTTAAAAAGCAGAGTAGGGGAAGCTGAGGACCGGATCAGTGAATTAGAAGACAGGGTAGAAAAAATCAACCAATCAGAAAAACAAAAGGAAAAAACTATTAAAAAACAGGAAGACAGCTTAAGAGAACTATGGGACAACTGGAAACGTAATAATATTCGCATCATAGGAGTCCCCGAAGAAGAAGAAAAGGAGCAAGGGATAGAGAATATATTCAAAAAAATAGTGACAGAAAACTTCCCTAATTTGGTGAAGGAAGAAGGCATTCAAGTTCAAGAAGCACAGAGAGTCCCAAGTAAGAGGAACCCAAACAGGCCCACACCAAGACACATAGTAATTAAAATGCCACAAATTAAAGACAAAGAGAGAATCCTAAAAGCAGCAAGAGATAAGCAACAGGTTACCTACAAAGGGAACCCCATAAGGCTCTCAGCTGACTTCTCACAAGAAACACTACAGGCCAGAAGAGAATGGCACGAAGTAATCAAAGTCATGGAAAACAAGAATCTGAATCCAAGACTACTCTACCCAGCAAGGCTATCATTCAAAATAGAAGATCAAATAAAGAGCTTCCCAGACAAAAAAAAGCTAAGGGAATACATTAGCACCAAACCAGCACTGCAAGAAATGTTAAAAGGACTGCTGTAATTAGCAGTAGAAATGGGAAGAAAAATAGAACCACACTAAACAAAAATGGCAATAAATAAGTACATATCAATAATCACCTTAAACGTAAATGGATTGAATGCCCCCATAAAGAGACACAGAGTAGCTGATTGGATAAGAAAGCATGACTCATCTATATGTTGTTTACAAGAGACCCACCTCTCAACAAAAGACTCACATTGGTTGAAAGTGAAGGGATGGAAAAAAATTTTCCAAGCAAATGGAAAGCAAAAAAAAGCTGGGGTAGCAATTCTCATATCTGATAAAATAGATTTCAAAATGAAGACCATAACTAGAGACAAAGACGGCCACTACATAATATTGAAAGGATCTATCCAACAGGAAGATATAACCCTGATAAACATATATGCACCCAATATAGGAGCACCAAAATATATTAAAAATCTTCTGGAGGACTTCCAAGGAGAAATCGACAACAATACAATCATAGCAGGGGACTTCAACACCCCGTTGACAGCACTGGATAGATCCTCTAGGCAAAAAATTAGCAAGGAAACAGAAACTCTAAATGAAGCACTAGACCAAATGGATTTAATAGATATCTACAGAGAATTACACCCCAAAACTACAGAATACACATTCTTCTCAAGTGCACATGGAACATTCTCAAAGATAGACCACATGATAGGACACAAACTAAATCTCTACAAGTTCAAGAAGATTGAAATCATATCAAGCATCTTCTCAGATCACAATGGCATGAAACTAGAAATCAATTGCAACAAGAACATGCAAAGACATTTCAACACATGGAGGCTAAATAGCATGTTATTAAACAATGAATGGGTCACCGAGGAGATCAAGGAAGAAATTAAAAACTTCCTGGAAACCAATGAAAATGAACACACAACAACACAAAATCTATGGGATGCAGCGAAATCAGTTCTGAGAGGGAAGTTCATAGCACTACAGGCCTACCTCAAAAAACAAGAAAAATTTCTAATTGACTGTCTAACCTCACAGCTTAAAGAATTAGAAAGCAAACAAAAAGAAAACCCCAGAGCAAGTAGAAGGAAGGAAATAGTAAAGATCAGAGCAGAAATAAATGACATAGAGACCAAAAAAACAATTCAAAGGATCAATGAAACAAAGAGCTGGTTTTTTGAAAAGATAAACAAGATAGATGGACCCTTAGCTAGACTCACCAAGAAACAAAGAGAGAGAACCCAAATACACAAAATCAGAAATGAAAGAGGAGAAGTAACAACCAACAACATGGAAATACAAAAGATCGTTAAGAACTACTATGAACAACTATATGGCAACAAATTCGACAATCTCAGCGAAATGGACAAATTTCTAGAAACACACAGTCTCCCAAAACTATTCCCGGAAGAGATAGAAAACTTGAACAGACCAATAACAACTAAGGAAATTGAAGAGGTAATCAAGACTCTCCCAGCAAACAAAAGCCCAGGCCCAGATGGTTTCACAGGGGAGTTTTACCGAACATTCAAAAAAGAACTAACACCCATTCTCCTCAAACTATTTCAAAAAATTCAAGAAGAAGGAAGACTTCCAACCACATTCTATGAGGCCAGCATAATTCTAATTCCAAAACCAGAAAAGACACTACGAAGAAAGAAAACTACAGGCCAATATCCCTGATGAACATAGACGCCAAAATCCTGAACAAAATACTAGCAAATCGGATCCAGAAATACATCAAAAAAATTATTCACCACGACCAAGTGGGATTCATTCCAGGGATGCAAGGCTGGTACAATATTCGCAAATCAATAAACGTGATACACCACATAAACAAAATGAAGAATAAAAACCACATGATCATATCAATAGATGCTGAAAAAGCATTCGACAAAATCCAGCATCCATTTCTGATAAAAACGCTCAGCAATGTAGGAATAGAGGGATCATATCTCAACATAATAAAGGCCATATATGAAAGACCTACAGCCAACATCATACTCAATGGACAGAAACTAAAAACATTTCCATTAAGAACAGGAACAAGACAGGGATGTCCACTTTCGCCACTCTTATTTAACATTGTACTGGAAGTCTTAGCCACAGCAATCAGACATGAAGAAAAAATAAAAGGGATCCAAATTGGAAAGGAGGAAGTGAAACTGTCATTATTTGCAGATGACATGATATTGTACATAGAAAACCCTAAAGACTCCATCAAAAATCTATTAGACTTAATAAATGAATTTGGCAAAGTAGCAGGATACAAAATTAACGTCAAGAAATCGACGGCATTCTTGTACATCAATGATGAACTCACAGAAAGAGAAACTGAAAAAACAATCCCATTTACCATCGCCCCAAAAAAATTACGATACCTAGGAATAAACTTAACCAAAGAAGTAAAGGACCTATTTGCAGAAAACTACAGGTCATTGAAAAAAGAAATAGAGGAAGATATAAAGAAGTGGAAGCACATACCCTGTTCATGGATTGGAAGAATTAACATCATTAAAATGTCCATACTACCCAAAGCAATCTATAGATTCAATGCAATCCCCATCAAAATACCAACGACATATTTCATAGAACTAGAACAAATACTTCAAAAGTTCATATGGAACCAAAAAAGACCCCGAATAGCCACAGCAATCTTGAAAAAGAAGAACAAAGTTGGAGGGATCACAATACCAGATATCAGGATATACTACAAAGCGACTGTAACCAAAACAGCCTGGTACTGGCACAAGAACAGGCATATAGACCAGTGGAACAGAACTGAAAACCCAGAAATGGACCCAAGGCAATACGCTCAATTAATATTTGACAAAGGTGGCAAGAGCATACAGTGGAGTAAAGACAGCCTCTTTAATAAATGGTGTTGGGAAAATTGGACAGCTACATGCAAAAAAATGAAACTAGACCATCAACTTACACCATACACAAAAATAAACTCAAAATGGATAAAAGACTTAAATGTGACCCGTGAATCCATAAAAATTCTAGAAGAAAATGTAGGCAACAAAATTTCGGACATCATACGGAACAGAATTTTCACTGATACATCACCTAAGGCAACAGAAATAAAGGAGAAAATGAACACATGGGACTACATCAAACTAAAAAGCTTCTGCACAGCAAAAGAAACAATCATCAAAATGGAAAAGCAACCCACTGTATGGGAGAACATCATTGCCAATGATGTATCAGATAAGGGATTAATTTCCAATATATACAGAGTGCTCATACAACTCCACAAAAGGAAGACAAAGAACCCAATTAAAAAATGGGCAGAGGAGCTGAATAGACACCTCTCCAAACAGGACATACAAATGGCCAAGAGACATATGAAGAAATGCTCAACATCACTAATCATCAGAGAGATGCAAATTAAAACAACAATGAGGTATCACCTCACACCTGTCAGAATGGCCGCCATCAACAAATCATCAAACAACAAGTGTTGGCGAGGGTGTGGAGAAAAGGGGACTCTAATACACTGCTGGTGGGAATGCAGACTGGTGCAGCCGCTATGGAAAACAATATGGTGCTACCTCAAAAAATTAAAAATTGAACTTCCATTTGACCCAGTGATCCCACTGCTGGGAATATACCCTAGGAAGCCTGAAACACCAATCAGGAAGAATATATGTACCCCCATGTTCATAGCAGCACTATTTACAATAGCTAAGATCTGGAAACAGCCCAAGTGTCCACCAGTAGACGAATGGATCAAAAAGCTGTGGTACATATACACAATGGAATACTATGCAGCGGTAAGAAAGAAAGATCTCTTATCCTTTGAGACGACGTGGAGGGACCTGGAAAGTATTATCCTAAGTGAAAGAAGCCAAGCAGAAAAAGACAAATACCACATGATCTCACTTATATACGGAATATAATGAACATAACAGTCTGAGGAATACAGTAGACCCAGACATATGGAAGTAGGGCACAGACTGACATCCCTCAGAAGAGGGGATGGGGGGTGGGGGGGTGGGAAGAGATAAACCACAGAACTTATATGCATGTATGCATGACCAATGGACATGGACAACTAAGCCGGGGACAGGGTGGAGGGGGGGTGGGGTTGGGGGTGCCAATGGGGTAAAAAGGTAAAATATCTGTAACAAAAAAAATAAATAAATAAATAAAAATTTCAAAAAAAAAAAAAAAAAAAAAAAAAAAAATTCAGGTAATGTTTAAAAATAATTGTCTTCTTTGGGAGTTAATTTGGAGATGACCCTATTATACAGTTGGCCTGAAGATAGGCTGGCACAGTTACCACTGGTGCTAACTTTAGAAAATTATTAATGCTTTGGAATTGTTGAGATCAATTTCTGCACATGTCCACTTTGCAATACCTGAGGTAATGTGTATAATACACACATCTTATATTTAGACAGAAGATTCTAAATACACAACCATATCACAAAGATTGTAAAGGTAAAGACATATGTATTAACTTGAATAAGCTGCTAGAAAACAGTTTGATACTTTGGGTATTAATCTAAAGCTTTATTAGGTGGGACCAGAGTAGTAATTAGTATAGGGCTAATTTTTCCTCACTCCTTACACAAGACACTCTGTGTACACTACTTTGTGTACTATAGACTACTTTGTACACTATTCCCAACCCTGTTTGAGACCTGGGAATTGTTCCTCCTGATCCTCTTTGGTAGTTCTTTCTTTGGCCTAGGGTCATTTCTTCAAATGTATTCACCAATCAGTATTCTGCTGAATTCTTGATGGGGACATCAGCAGATCCCTGAATCTTACACACACACACTCTCTCTCCCTTGTCCCTTCCTTCCTCTCTGTGCTTCTCTCTAGTGCTCTACTCTCTGAACTCCAGCCAACTTGGTTGACTGGACTCCCAACTCTGTCTCTTCACCTAACGATGACCACCAGGATCTTCCTGGTATTCTTGTGACTGTACCACAGCCTGGAAACATTCACCAGGCAGGAAGTTGGATCGTCCTAAGTCTTATTTTGTTTTTATTCACTCTCACAGATGTCACTGTCTCTCATTATCCAATGTCCAATGTTTCAAAAACCAATGTTCAATACATTTTGTCTGTTTATTGTTTTTGTTTTTTAGTTGTTATAGGCAGAAAGGTAATAGAGTTCTTGTTACTCCTTCTTTATCAGAATTGGAACTCTTACCCTGGTAGTGGTTTTGAAAAGAATGAATTTACTGTAATAAATCATTTTCTGTCTGAACAACATAGAATTGTTTCTGTTTTACTACTAAAACAATGACTATAGATATGCCTAGAGTTTGAAATAAACGAGGTAAATACAGAAACACAAGCTAACATTTATTTAGTACTCATTGTTTTCTGAGCAAATTTCACATTTAGGAAAAACCAGGGAATATTAGCTAAATTTGAATATCATTAATTTTATTGGTTAATGTTTTAGTGTTCTTACATGAATATATGTATTTATAATTACATTTATTTTAAACTCTATAATTATATAGGGAGGGTGTTGCTGGAAATAGCGGTGTTCATGCTAAACCAGGAGCCAAACAAGTTCTAAATGCTAGCAAATTTAATAAAGGATTTTTAACATTCTGTGGCTAAGTGACTATATATTATTCAATGATTATTTACATAGATTGAATGAGTCCCTATATTACTTGGCTAACCTTATGTTTTGTTGTTGTTATTATTTTAATTGATATTTTGGACAGAGAAGGAGGGGAGGGAGAAAGAGATAGAAACATTAATGAGAGAGAAACATTGATCGACTGCCTTCTGCACACCCCTCACTGGAGATGGAGCTCAAAACCTAGGCATGTGTCCTGACCTGAAATTGAATGGGCGATGTCTTGGTGCAAAAGACGATGCTCAATCCACTAAGCCATACCAGCCAGCAGCTTGCCTAATGTTTTAAACACTTTTAAAAGTAGGTTACTCCAGTATGGCCGGTGTGACTCAGTGGATTGAGTATCATCCCATGGACTGAAAGGTCTCAGTTTGATTCCTGGTCAGGGCATATGCCAGGGTTGCTAGCTTAGTCTCCAGTGTGGAGCACACAGGAGGCAGCCAATCGACATTTCTCTCACACATTGATGTTTCTCTCTCTCTCCCTTCCTCTCTCTCTAAAAAATCAATAAGACATATACAAAATTAAAGTATGGTTCTCTAAAACTACAAAATATTATTATAAATGTGAAATTTTATTTTTAGACCTGAATTATAAATTTCAAACATAATAGAAAATTTTGTAAAATATTTTGAAAATACAGAAAAGTTTAAAGAGGAAAAGTAAACAAGCAATAATCTCATTAGCTTCTGAAAAAATTATTTTAACCAACTTTATAGCTAACCACTAGTTTTTCTAAATTTATGTGTAATTGTTTTTTCTAGGTTTTTGTAAAATTGTATTGCTAGTATATCTGTAATGTGCTTTTATAAATCATAAGTTTAGTTTTTATAGTTTATACTATTTATACCATTTTATAAAAACTGTGTTGAGAAAACATAGTCTGTTATACATCTACTTGCCTTTATTTTCAAATCAAAATCGCCTTCCACTATTCCACACCATAATAATTTTGGCCTATCCTAAGAGTATACCTCTGTATTTGTTTAGAAGTTGTCTATAAAAACATTATGTTTTTGTTAAAATTATGCTGCAACCAGTGGTGTGAGAGAGTCCTACCATGCTGCTTTGCAAGAGCTGAATATGAACATTTCTTCATAATATCACATTCAGTGATACACATTTGTGGCTTGAATTCAGCCACTGGTATATTTACAATATAGAAAAAGAAAAATGGTACAAAATAGTCCTTTTTTTCTGGAGAACCAGATGTTAGACATTTACTAACCTACCTTTGGGTACAGTTAAGTTATAGAATAACATGCTATTAAATGAAGACATAAATAGCTAAGAAATAATTTAAAGCATAGAAAACATGTGTGTTACATTCTTCTTATTATTAATAATAAATCTACATGCATATGCAAAAAAAGTATCTTTAAGAACTAGAGTAATCTCTGAGAAATATAGATTCAGAGGGATTTTTAAAAAATAAAAATTAAAAATTTAATAGCAGATAATATAAACAATGAAAAATCCAATCTATTTGTACATTAGTAGAAAAAATTGTGAATTATGCAAAATTGTGAAAATTAATTTAAAAAGAAAAGTAAATACTTAAGATTCTTCTCTATGAAAAAGCATCTCACTAACAAAAAACAAATATAATTAAATTAATTATTAGATGAATTGATATGGTTCAAAGGCATGGGCAGATGCTATGTGGTGTTGTCAATGTAGAGTACTCTCTGTCAAAGAGTCAGTGATGCATAGAGTTATATGGGCCTGAATAATATTTACTGGATGCTGGAATTTCATAGAAAAGCCATATAAGTAATGTGCAAAATATTTTCAATGATTATTTTATTTTACTTAAGCAACAGAAATGTATTTTCTCATGGTTTTGGAGGCTGGGAGTCCAAGATCAGGTGCTAGCCAATTTGGTTTTAGGTGAGAGTTCTTTGTGGCTTGCAGATGACTGCCCTCTCCCTGTGTCCTTACATGATGGAGATCAATTAATTTTTAAATACACTTAGTTTTCTTTTTTAATAAATCACATTTTAAAAAAAGTATTCTTTATTTATTTTTAGAGAGAGGAAGGGAGAAGATGAGAGAGAGATAGAAACATAGATGAGAGAGAACTTTGATTGGCTGCCTCCTGCATGCCCCACATGGGGGTTTGGCCCACAACCTGGGCATGTGCCTTCACGAGAAATCAAACCACTTGGCATATGGGTTGATGCTCAACCACTGAGCCACACTGGTTGGGCTACACACTGGCCAGGATACATTTACTTTTTTAGAGCAGTTTTAGATTTACAGAAAGTTGTGCAGAAAGTATAAAGAATTCCTATATATACTCCCTTCCCTCTGGCCCCCAGTTTTTCTTATTATCTTTGCCTTTTCCAGATAGATGTTATAAAGTTGGCACTGTACAGTGTGTAGACTGGCTTTTTTATATAGCACTATGCATTTAAAGTTTCTTCATGTCTTTTCGTGGCTTGATAGCTCATTTATTTTTATTGCTGAACAATATGCCATTGTATGGATATAACACAGTTTGTTTATCCATTCACTTATTGAAGGATATCTTGGATGTTTTCAAATTCTGGCAATGATGAATAAAGCTGCTATAAATATTAGTGTGCAGGTTTTTGTGTAGACATAGTTTTAAAATAATTTTGGTTAATATCTACAAGTACAATTACTGGATTTTATGGTAAGCTAATGTTTAGCTTTGTAAGAAGCTACCAAACTATCTTCCAAAATGGCTGCTTTATTTTACATTTCACTAGCAATGAATGGGTGTTCCTATTTCACCACATCATCACCAGCATTTGGTGTTGTCAGTGTTTGGGATTACAGCTATCTAATAGATGTACAGCAGTATTTCAATACAGTAGATTTTGAAATTCCTTAATGATACATGAGTTGAGAATCTTTTCGTATGCTTATTTGCCATCTTCATATCTTCTTTTTAATGTTATTCTTTACTGCGGAAAATATTTGATGTCCTCCCATTTTCTCCCATTTACACCATCCCATCCCACTCCCACACCCCTGTATTCACCACACTACTGTTTGCATCCACTGGTTGTGCATATGTGCATATAAATTATTTGATATATCTCTTACAAAAGATTCCTCCCCCTTCCCTCTGAGGTTCCTAAGTCTATCTATCTCCTGCTTCCATGTCTGGATATCTTCTGTTCCTTCATTTATTTTGTTCATTAGATTCCACATATAAGTGAGATCATGTGATACTTATCTTTCTCTGACTGGCTTACTTTACTTAGCATAAAACTGTCTAGGTTTCTCAAGGGGAAAGGATCCTTCTTTTCTGTTTGTTTTGTTTTACAGTCACATAGTATTTTGTTGTTTAAATGTACCACAACTTTCTTTTCTTTTTTTATGAATTTTTTATTTATTTTTTTGTTACAGATATTTTACCTTTTTACCCCATTGGCACCCGCCACCCAACCCCACCTCTGCCCCGTCCCCGGCTTAGTTGTCCATGTCCACTGGTCATGCATACATGCATATAAGTTCTGTGGTTTATATCTTCCCACCCCCCCAACCCCCCCACGGCCTCTTCTGAGGGATGTCAGTCTGTGCCCTACTTCCATGTTTCTGGATCTACTGTATTCCTCGGACTGTTATATTCCTTATATTCCGTATATAAGTGAGATCATGTGGTATTTGTCTTTTCCTGCTTGGCTTCTTTCACTTAGGATAATACATTCCAGGTCCCTCCATGTCGTCTCAAAGGATAAGAGTTCTTTCTTTCTTATCGCTGCATAGTACTCCATTGTGTATATGTACCTCAGCTTTTTTATCCATTTGTCTACTGGTGGACACTTGGGCTGTTTCCAGATCTTAGCTATTGTAAATAGTGCTGCTATAAACATGGGGGTACATACATTCTTCCTGATGGGTGTTTCAGGCTTCTTAGAGTATATTCCCAGCAGTGGGACCACTGGCTCAAATGGAAGTTCAATTTTTAATTTTTTGAGGTACCACCATATTGTTTTCCATAGCGGCTGCACTAGTCTGCATTCCCACCAGCAGTGTATTAGAGTCCCCTTTTCTCCACACCCTCGCCAACACTTGTTGTTTGATGATTTGTTGATGGCGGCCATTCTGAAAGGTGTGAGGTGATACCTCATTGTTGTTCTGATTTGCATCTCTCTGATGATTAGTGATGTTGAGCATTTCTTCATATGTCTTTTGGCCATTTGTATGTCCTGTTTGGAGAGGTGTCTATTCAGCTCCTCTGCCCATTTTTTAATTGGGTTCTTTGTCTTCCTTTTGTTGAATTGTAGGAGCACTCTATATATATTGGAAATTAACCCCTTATCTGATACATCTTTGGCAATGATGTTCTCCCATACAGTGGGTTGCCTTTCCATTTTGATGATTGTTTCTTTTGCTGTGCAGAAGCGTTTTAGTTTGATGTAGTCCCATGTGTTCATTTTCTCCTTTATTTCTATTGCCTTAGGTGATGTATCAGTGAAAATTCTGCTCTGTATGATGTCCGAAATTTTGTTGCCTACATTTTCTTCTAGAATTTTTATGGATTCACGGGTCACATTTAAGTCTTCTATCCATTTTGAGTTTATTTTTGTGTATGGTGTAAGTTGATGGTCTAGTTTCATTTTTTTTGCATGTAGCTGTCCAATTTTCCCAACACCATTTATTAAAGAGGCTGTCTTTACTCCACTGTGTGCTCTTGCCACCTTTGTCAAATATTAATTGAGCGTATTGCCTTGGGTCCATTTCTGGGTTTTCAGTTCTGTTCCACTGGTCTACATGCCTGTTCTTGTGCCAGTACCAGGCTGTTTTGGTTACAGTAGCTTTGTAGTATAACCTGATACCTGGTATTGTGATCTCACCTACTTTGTTCTTGTTTTTCAAGATTGCTGTGGCTATTCGGGGTCTTTTTTGGTTCCATATGAACTTTTGAATATTTGTTCTAGTTCTATGAAATATGTCGTTGGTATTTTGATGGGGATTGCATTGAATCTATGGATTGCTTTGGGTAGTATGGACATTTTAATGATGTTAATTCTTCCAATCCATGAACAGGGTATGTGCTTCCACTTTTTTATATCTCCTCTATTTCTTTTTAAAATGACCTGTAGTTTTCTGTAAATAGGTCCTTTACTTCTTTGGTTAAGTTTATTCCTAGGTATCGTAATATTTTTGGAGCGATGGTAAATGGGATTGTTTTTTTCATTTTCTCTTTCTTGTAAGTTCATCATTGCTGTACAAGAATGCCGTTGATTTCTTGATGTTAATTTTGTATCCTGCTACTTTGCCAAATTCATTTATTAAGTCTAGTAGATTTTTGATGGAGTCTTTATGGTTTTCTATGTATAATATCATGTCATCTGCGAATAATGACAGTTTCACTTCCTCCTTTCCAATTTGAATCCCTTTTATTTTTTCTTCATGTCTGATTGCTGTGGCTAAGACTTCCAGTACAATGTTAAATAAGAGTGGCGAAAGTGGACATCCCTGTCTTGTTCCTGTTCTTAATGGAAAAGTGTTTAGTTTCTGTCCATTGAGTATGATGTTGGCTGTAGGTCTTTCATATATGGCCTTTATTATGTCAAGATATGATCCCTCTATTCCCACATTGCTTAGCGTTTTTATCAGAAATGGATGCTGGATTTTGTCGAATGATTTTTCAGCACCTATTGATATGATCATGTGGTTTTTATTCTTCATCTTGTTTATGTGGTGTATCACGTTTATTGATTTGTGAATATTGTACCAGCCTTGCATCCCTGGAATGAATCCCACTTGGTCATGGTGAATAATTATTTTGATGTAGTTCTGGATCCGATTTGCTAATATTTTGTTCAGGATTTTGGCGTCTATGTTCATCAGCGATATTGGCCTGTAGTTTTCTTTCTTCATAGTGTTTTTTTTCTGGTTTTGGAATTAGAATTATGCTGGCCTCATAGAACATGTTTGGAAGTATTCCTTCTTGAATTTTTTGAAATAGTTTGAGGAGAATGGGTGTTAGTTCTTTTTTGAATGTTCGGTAAAACTCCCCCGTGAAACCATCTGGGCGTGGGCTTTTGTTTGCTGGGAGAATCTTGATTACCTCTTCAATTTCCTTAGTTGTTATTGGTCTGTTCAAGTTTTCTATCTCTTCCGGGAATAGTTTTGGGAGACTGTGTGTTTCTAGAAATTTGTCCATTTCGCTTCGATTGTCGAATTTGTTGCCATATAGTTGTTCGTAGTAGTTGTTAATGATCTTTTGTATTTCCGTGGTGTTGGTTGTTACTTCTCCTTTTATTTCTGGTTTTGTGTATTTGGGTTCTCTCTCTTTGTTTCTTGGTGAGTCTAGCTAAGGGTCCATCAATCTTGTTTATCTTTTTGAAAAACCAGCTCTTTGTTTCATTGATCCTTTGAATTGTTTTTTTGGTCTCTATGTCATTTATTTCTGCTCTGATCTTTACTATTTCCTTCCTTCTACTTGCTCTGGGGTTTTCTTTTTGTTTGCTTTCTAATTCTTTAACTTGTGAGGTTAGACAGTCAATTAGAAAATTTTATTGTTTTTTGAGGTAGGCCTGTAGTGCTATGAACTTCCCTCTCAGAACTGCTTTCACTGCATCCCATAGATTTTGTGTTGTTGTGTGTTCATTTTCATTGGTTTCCAGGAAGTTTTTAATTTCTTCCTTGATCTTCTCGGTGACCCATTCATTGTTTAATAACATGCTATTTAGCCTCCATGTGTTGAAATGTCTTTGCATGTTCTTGTTGCAATTGATTTCTAGTTTCATGCCATTGTAATCTGAGAAGATGCTTGATATGATTTCAATCTTCTTGAACTTGTAGAGATTTAGTTTGTGTCCTATCATGTGATCTATCTTTGAGAATGTCCCATGTGCACTTGAGAAGAATGTGTATTCTGTAGTTTTGGGGAGTAATTCTCTGTAGATATCTATTAAATCCATTTGGTCTAGTGCTTCATTTAGAGTCTCTGTTTCCTTGCTAATTTTTTGCCTAGAGGATCTATCCAGTGCTGTCAACGGGGTGTTGAAATCCCCTGCTATGATTGTATTGTTGTCGATTTCTCCTTGGAAGTCCTCCAGAAGATTTTTAATATATTTTGGTGCTCCTATATTGGGTGCATATATGTTTATCAAGGTTATATCTTCCTGTTGGATAGATCCTTTCAATATTATGTAGTGGCCGTCTTTTTCTCTAGTTATGGTCTTCATTTTGAAATGTATTTTATCAGATATGAGAATTGCTACCCCAACTTTTTTTTGCTTTCAATTTGCTTAGAAAAATTTTTTCCATCCCTTCACTTTCAACCTATGTGAATCTTTTGTTGAGAGGTGGGTCTCTTGTAAACAACTTATAGATGAGTCATGCTTTCTTATCCAATCAACTATTCTGTGTCTTTTTATGGGAGCATTCAATCCATTTACGTTTAAGGTGATTATTGTTATGTACTTATTTATTGCCATTTTTGTTTAGTGTGGTTCTATTTTTCTTCCCATTTCTACTGCTAATTATAGCAATCCTTTTAACATTTCTCGCAGTGCTGGTTTGGTACTAATGTATTCCCTTAGCCTTTTTTGTGTCTGGGAAACTCTTTATTTGATCTTCTATTTTGAATGATAGCCTTGCTGGGTAGAGTAGTCTTGGATTCTGATTCTTGTTTTTCATGACTTTGATTACTTCATGCCATTCTCTTCTGGCCTGTAGTGTTTCTTGTGAGAAGTCAGCTTAGAGCCTTATGGGGTTCCCTTTGTAGGTAACCTGTTGCTTATCTCTTGCTGCTTTTAGGATTCTCTCTTTGTCTTTAATTTGTAAATGTACCACAACTTTCTTATCCACTCATTACTGATGAACACTTAGGCTGTTTCCAGATCTTAGCTGTTGTAAATAGTACTACTATAAACACAGGGGTCTATATATTCTTTCAGATTATTGTTTCAGGATTCTTAGGATATACTCCTAGCAGTGTGATCACTGGGTCAAATGTCAGTTCTATTTTTAATATTTTGCGGAAACACCATATTGTTTTCCATAGTGGCTGCACCAGTCTGTATTCCCACCAGCAGTTTCTTAGAGTACCTTTTCCTCCACATCCTCATCAGCAATTATTGTTTGAGAATGTGTTGATGGCAGCCATTCTGACAGTTGTGACGTGATGCCTCATTGTTGTTTTAATTTAATTTGCATCTCTCTGATGATTAGTGATGTTGAGCATTTCTTCATATATCTCATGGCCATTTGTATGTCTTGTTTGGAGACGTGTCTATTCAAGTTCTCTACCCATTTTTATTGGATTATTTGTCTTCCTTTTGTACAGTTGTATGGGTAATCTCTATAGATTGGAAATTAACCTCATCAGATGTAACATTGGCAAATATATTCTCCCATAGAGTGGGTTCCCTTTTCATTTTAATGCTGATTTCTTTTCCTGCACAAAAGCTTTTAATTTTGATGTACTCTCATTTACTAATTATTCCCTTTGTTTCTCTTACCTTAGGTGTTATATCAGTGAAAATTATGCTGTGCGAGGGGTCTAAGATTCTTCCAGAATTTTTATCATTTCATGACTTACACTGAAGTTTTTTTTAGTCTATTTTGAGTTTATTCTTGTTTATGATGTAAATTGGTGGTCTAGTTTTATTTTTTGGTATGTACCTGTCCAATTTTTCCAACATCATTTATTCAAGAGACTTTTTTTCTCTATTTTATGTTGTTGCCTCCTCCTTTAAGTATTAATTGAACGTGTCTTGCGTCAATTTCTTTATTTTTTTATCCTCACCCGAGGACATTTTTCCATTTTTTGTTCAGATAGAGCGGGAGGGAGAGAGAGGAAGAGAGAGTGAGAGAAACATCAATGTGAAGGGACACATTGAGTGGCTGCCACCCGCACGACCAACCAGGGCCAGGGACAAACTGCAATCAAGGTACGTGCCCTTAGTGGGAACCGAACCCAGGTCTCTCTGTACCGCAGGCCGATGCTCCAACCACTGAGCCAAACCGGCCAGGGCCAATTTCTGGGTTCTCTGTTATTTACCTTGATCTATATGCCTTTTGTGCCAGTACCAAGCTGTTTTAATTACAATGACTTTTTAGTATAATTTGACATCTGGTATTGTGTTCTTTCCTACTTTATTCTTATTTCTCAATATTACTGCATCTATTCAGAGTTTTGTTTGTTTGTTTGTTTCATATATTCTTTTGGAGAATTTATTCTAGATTTGTAAAATATGTCATTCATACTTTAATAGAGATGGCGTTGAAGCTATAGATTGTTTTGGATAGTATGGACATTTTAATGATGTTATTTCTTTTAATCCATGAACATGGTATATGCTTCCCTTGATGTAGGGTTGGGGGGGTTGGAAGATGGACGTTTTTTAGCCTTGTGTTAAGCACCTTCAACCTTGTGTTAACATATTCTCTGAATCCTAGCCCACAGGGAAGCCTGGCCCACCCAAGTGTATTGGGGGCTTCATTTGCATGTGAATAAGAGTTTGTTATATTTTGGCTTCAAGCTCTCTTTCCATAAAAAGCAAGAGACAAAGCTAGGGTGTATGTTTGCAGTAATGCCATCTCAAGGAAATAATTTACTTAAATCTACTTGTGACCTGGGGGTACCAATCTGCAAATAAATGGGGCTGCATTCAGAGAACTGGAGATTTTTCTACCTTGCAAAGTTTCCCCTCACTTCAAGCAGTGTATGCTTGTAGTTTCATTGCATGGCACCAATCCTGCAGGCTGAGAGATGGAAAGTGGTGACCCCAATGTGACTCAGGTACAAAGAGGCAAGATTCAACGCTACCAGCAAGTGGTGATGCAGAGGTGAAATTTGACATGACCAGCAATCTAATGGTATGCGAAAGGGAAATGGCAAGCCAGATTCAAAGTAAACTTCAGTCACTCAAGAAAGAGTGTTCTGGAGCCAGTGGTGCCCAGCTTGGGACAGCTGCCAGCATATCTAGTGTCATGAGGGGCTTCCATTTCAGTAAGACAGCATGGGGTGGGTATTTACAGCATTAAAGCATCTGACTCAGGAGATCAGTCCCAGCAGTGAGGCAGCTCCAACCTCTCCTTTGGAGAAAACTCCGGAGCTGACCGCTCCCACATGGTCACCAAAGGAGGAAAGTTTTCCTCCCCATCCTCCACCTTTTGTGGAGAATTTCTTAGCCTCACTATGCCCAGCAATGGAGGGCTGTATCAAAGAGGCCAGGAAAGTGGGTGACCTTGGGACTTTCCCAGCTATAATACAGCCAGGCCAATTACTTGTGCATGAATGTTTACTTTATCAGGTTTTTAAAGAATTCAGGCAAAGCATAAAGGAAAATGGTTCTCAGAGTTTCTTTACGAGAGAAGTGTTGGAGGGAATAGCTGTTATTTATCTGATGACTCCCTGGGAATGGACAGCAGTAGCAAAAACTGTGTTGATGCTGTCCCAATTCGCCATGTGAAAGTTAGAATATCAGGAGAGATCCACACAAAAGGCATTGAAAAATTTTGGAACAGGGATTCCTATTGGACTAGACATGTTACTAGGACAAGGAGGCTATTTGGATCCCCAAGTACAGGCAAGGCAAGATGCTAGATTGTTTCATCAGGCCTCAGATATAGCTACTAAAGCTTAGCATAGGATTCCAGAGTCTGGAGGAAAGACAGGCTTTTATACTACCATTAGGCAAGAAGCTCAGGAATCTTATGTGTCTTTCATTGATTAGTTGCAAGTGTCCATAAGTAAACAGATAGATAACACAGAAGCAACTGATACATTGCTATTACAATTGGCCTATGAGAATAGTAATGCAAATTGTCAGGCTGTGCTTGCTCCATTGAAGGGGGAAACCTCATGTATAGGAGAATACATAAAAGCATGTTAAAATGTAGGGCAAAAATACATCAATCCAGAGCTTAACAGCTGCTCTTGAGAAGTTGCCAATAAGAGAATTCAATAGAAAACAACAAGGGTCCAAATTATGGGTTTTTTAAAAATTTATTTAATTAATTAATTTATTTTTGTTACAGATGTTTCTCCTTTTCCCCCCACTAATACCCTTTTCCTCCTCCCTCCCCGCCCTGTCCACAGCTTTGTAGTCCATGTCCATTGTTCACGCATACATGCATATAAATTCTGTGGTTTAACTATCCCCTCCCTCCTTCTGGGGATTGTCAGTTTGTACCCCATTTCCACATCTCTGGGACTACCCCGTTCCTCAGACTGTTATGTTTATTGTATTCCACAAATAAGTGAGATCATGAGATATTCGTCTTTCTCTGCTTGGCTTGTTTCACTTAGGATAATACTCTCCAGGTCCCTCCATGTCGTCTCAAAGGACAAGAGATCTTTCTTTCTTACAGCTGCATAGTTGTGATACATATACAC
The DNA here is from genome assembly GCF_014108415.1 of Molossus molossus. NCBI lineage: Eukaryota > Metazoa > Chordata > Mammalia > Chiroptera > Molossidae > Molossus > Molossus molossus. The sequence continues at coordinate 83,048,528 of NW_023425355.1, read as the reverse complement.
AATGGAGTACCAAATTATTTTAATTGTGGCAAACCAGGACATTTTCAAAAGGACTATAAAAAAAGAAAGGCCAGAACTAGTGGCCTTCCTATGAAGCCTTGTCCTCAGTGTGGCAAAGGGCTGCATTGGGCCAGTCAGTGTAAGTCTAAATATGGAAAACAAGGAAATCACTTGTCTGTAAATGGGAGGAAGGGCAGGAGACCTAGTGCCCAGACAGCTCCCTGGGTCCCACAGCCTCAGGCTTTTTTGAATCAATCAAAGGGAGAGTTGAAGACCTTGAAGCCTCCACAGCAGGAAGTGCCTGCCTGAATCTTATCTCCACCACAACAGAATTAACCCTTAAGAAGTCGGATGATATTTGTTTAGTGCCTACAGGAGTGTATGGACCCTTGCCAGAGGGAAAAGTATGTTTAGTGATTGGAAGATCTAATTTAACAATGAAAGTATTACAGGTGATGCCAGGGGTAATTGACTCAGATTTTGAAAGAGAAATTAAAGTAATGCTTAAGGCGGTGGGCTTTCATGTATTAACACCAGAACCCTGAATAGCTAAACTCCTTTTATCATCCTACTGGCTTCCTGGAGCCAACTCCACAATTAGAGGGAATGCAGGGTTTGGGAGCACTGGTCAGTGTGATGTTCTCTGGACTACGGCTATTAACACCAAAAAGCTCTTGCTCTCCATTAATATACAAGGGCAATTATTTTCAGGATTAGTAGATACAGGGGCAGACATTTCTATTATAACAACATGGGAATGGCCTAAAGCCCTGGTACCCCTATTAATTACAGGAGTGGGAGGAACTTAAGTTTCTCAACAAAGTACTCGATCCCTTTCCTGTACAGGTCCAGAGGGACAAAAAGGATGGATTTAACCTTATGTAATGGAGTCTCCTCTAAATTTGTGGGGGAGGGATCTTCTCTCTCAATAGGGAATGGTTATTCAAACCCAGCCTTTTGGCTAGGGGTCACTGGTAACATTCCTTTCCTTTCATTGGCCTGGAAAACAACAGACCCAGTATGGGTTGATCAGTGGCCCTTAAAAGGGGGAAAATTGTTACATGCAAACAGATTAGTGAAAGAGTAATTAGAAGCAGGTTATATAGAACCTTCAGTCAGTCCCTGGAAACTCCCACTTTCATAAATTCCAAAAAAGGGTGGAAAATGGAGATTACTACATAATTTGAGAGCAATCAATGCTATTATAAAATCAATGGGAGCATTATAACCTGGGATTCCCAATCCTACAATGATTCCTGAAAATTGGCATGTAATTGTTATAGATCTTAAAGATTGTTTTTTCACTATTCTTTTGGTTCTTACAGATAGAGAGAGATTTGCTTTTTCTGTTCCCTCCATTAACAATAGTAAAACTATGCAATGTTTCAATGGAAGGTACTACCCCAAGGAATGATAAATAGTCCAACAACTTGTCAATACTATGTTAATCATTCTATTCTGCCATTTATTTTTACCATTATATGGATATATTTTATTGGCTGCCTCTATTCCAAAAGAATTAAATCAGGCCTACGTAATGCTTGAGGAGACTTTAAAAAAGGCAGGATTACAAATTTCTCCAGACAAGGTACAGCAATTAGAACCTTGACAATACTTAGGGTGGATATTAGGGATAAGAACTATTCGCCCCCAGAAACTTACCATTTCAGTCAAAGTGACAATTTTAAATGAATTACAAAAATTACTGGGAGCCATCAATTGGCTTTGACCTATGCTTGGTACCACTACTCAACAGGTAACTCATTTATTTAATACTCTCAAGGGTGACCCAGCACTAAATTCACCTAAAACTCTATCTATAGAGGCACAAGAAAAACTTAAAGAAGTAACTACTCAAATACAAACCAGACAAGCTCATTGTTGGTCATTAAAAGACCCCATTAGACTATTTGTTCATCCAACTGCACCATACCCTACAGCACTAATAGGACAATTAACACCTGAACTAAAATATCTTGAATGAATCTTTCTCCCAGCTACCCCATCTAAAACCAGAACTCCATTTGTAGAACAGTTAGCAAATCTTATAGAAAAGAACACAAGAGCTGACAGGTATGACCCTCAGATTCTACATTTTCCCCTTACTCAAGAACAATTTACTACTTTGATTTCCCAGGCAATAGACTTTCAAATAGCTCCAGCAGACTTCATTGGAGAAATTAATTACTGTCTTCCAGCAAATAAGTTATTACAAAACACTCCTCACTTACACCTTCAGTTGGTGCAAAATATCAGTAATACACCATTATCTGGGACTAGAACTGTATTCATTGGTGGATCAGGTAAATCTCACAAAGCAGGAGTAGACTGGAAGAAAAATTAGGAATGTAAAATATCAGCAGCCTTGAGATTGTGTCAACTCAGCATGCTGAATTATGGGCTGCAATATTAGCTCTTCAGCAATTCACAGAAGAGCCCTTTAATATAGTTAGTGATTCACAGTATGTAGTTAAAGTGCTACAAAGAATAGAACAAGCCTTTATTCAGCCTTTAACTGATCAACACCTATTAACCTTATTTTTGTCTCTCCAAGCTTTAATAGACCAATGGAATCATTCTATTTTTATAACCCACATTTGAACTCATTCTACACTCCCCGGACCTTTAACACAAGGAAATCAACAGGCTGATGCTGTCATAGAAACAACTCTTGCATTTCAGCAAGTGCAGTGTTCACATGCCTTTTTTCACCAAAATGCTTGCACACTCATAAGAAGCTTTCATTTGACCCTCTCGCACACCAAAGTATTATTAAGGCTTGTCCAGATTGCCAATTTTCTGGAGGAACTCCAACATCAACTGGAGACAATCCTTGGTGTTTATCCCCAAATGCCTTATGGGAAACAGATGTAACACATATTTCATCATTTGGTCGATTTTAGTGGGTACATGTTACTGTAGATACCCATTCCAATTTTCAACATGCAACTGCTACTGGAAAAAAACAACACAAAAATGTTAAGCATCACTGGCTGTCCTGTATTGCACATAGCAAGGTGCCACTGGAAATTAAAACAGATAATGGGCCAGCCTATACATCTCAAAACATTAATTTATTTTCCCAACAATGGAGCATTAGCCATAAAACTGGCATCCCCTAACACTACAAGAAAAGCTATTATTGACCATGCTCGTGCTACTTAAAATGGAACAGAATAGAAAACCCAGAAATTGACCCAAGACAATATGCTCAATTAATATTTGACAAAGGTGGCAAGAGCATACAGTGGAGTTGAGACAGTCTCTTCAATAAATGGGAAAAATTGTACAGCCACCTGCAAAAAATGAAGCTAGAACACCAATTTACACCATACACAAAAATAAACTCAAAATGGATAAAACAATTAAGTGTAACTTGTGAATCCAAAAATTCTAGAAGAAAATGTAGGCAGCAAAATCACAGACATAATATGTAGCAGAATTTTCACCAATACAACACCCAAGAAAAGAAAAGCAAACAAAAAAATGAACACATGGGACTACATCAAACTAAAAAGCTTCTGCACAGCAAAAGTGACAACCATCAAAATGGAAAGGGAGCTCCCTATATGGGAGAGGATAATTGCCAATGATACATCAGATAAGGGGTTAATTTTTAAGAAATATACAGTGCTGGTAAAAGAAAAAGATGGTGGTGGGCAGGACTGGAGGGAGGGTGAGTGTGTCAGAGAGTGAGCCAGGGTGTGAGAATGTGAGTGGATATGAAGGTGGACGACCAAACCCGAGCAGTGAAGAGATGTGGAGCAGAAGGTTCCTGAGCTGTGGACAGAGAAGCCTGCTACCACAGTGAGCAGCCCTTCAGGGCCCTTCTCCCTGCACTGTGGGGAGATCCCAACATTTTGAACTATCCCAGGTCTTCCCTGGGAGGAGGCAGTGGGAGCAGCTAGGGCCCAGCAACCTGAGCCCACTAGCGCACCTGGCACCATCGGACCAGTGGACACTCTGTGTCAAAAAAGACCAGTGCACAATAGTGGAGCTGCCAAGGTGCCAGATGCAGAAGCCGTGGACAGCCTGGAGCCCAGCACCATTCCCCATAGTAGCAGCATGATCAGAGTCAAGCTATACCCTCAGGAACAGAGGCTGTGGAGCAGACATTCATCCCAAGGCAACAGAAGCACAGACCAGCAGATAAAACCCATCCCCAAAATCTACAGCAAAAGCTGAGCAGGAGTTGAGCCACACTGGGCAGCAGCACTCCCCAGCCACCAGTGGCCAGATCTGCTGCTCCACAGAGGCCTGTGCAATCCAGTAGCTCACAAGTGCACTGAGAAGCCTGAGCACGAGAGAGACTGGTGTGATCCAGCTGCCCGCCCCTGGGAACTGCACAGTGCAGGGGCACCAGAGACCCCTGTGCCACCCAGCAGGGACTGTGCGATCCAGTTACCCAGGGGATCTGTGGAGTGCTGAAGCACCAGAAAGGCCTGTGTGACCCAGCAGGGACTGTGCCATCCAGTTACCCATGGGACCTGTGGGGTGCTGAAGCACCAGATAGGTCTGTGCCACCCAGCAGGGACTGAACAATCTAGTTACCCACAAGGCCTGTGGGGTGCTGAAGCACCAGAGAAGATTGTGCAACCCTGCAGGGACTGTGCAATCCTGTTACCTACAGGGCCTGTGGGGTGGAGAAGCACCAGAGATGTCTGTGTGACCCAGCAGCACATAACATAGGCATAGAGCTGGGTCCCCAGAGGGACTGTGTGATCCAGTTACCCACGGGACCTGCAGGGTGCAGGGGCATCAGAAAGGCCTGTGCAACCCAGCTGTACACAAGATAGGCCAAGACAATATGAAAAAAAAGGCAAAGTGAATAGAAGCAATTCAGATGATCTCCCAGGACCAAACGGAAAGTACAACTAAAATAAAAACAAATCCTCAGAAAAAAGCAGCAGAAAAGCAGCAAGACAGGACCATATAACCAGGGACACTGGTAGGATCTTCAAAGGTGCTAGAGGGTGGCAGGCTGGGATTCCACAGACAGCAGCAGTCTTGGCTGTGAGCAGCACCCTTGTGGAATAAAGACCAAGCCTGTACCACAGCCCAGAGAGCAAGGACAGACCACTAAAATAGCCACAACCACACACATGGAAGCTAGGACATAGAAAGGGCAGACTGGGCTGGAACTCTGTAGGGACACCCGGGATTTGGAGGGCACTCAGAGTTTTTGCTGAGTTGTGGCGACAAAAAATGGTGGCCAGTGTGCTCCTTCCCCAACCTGTGGGGAAAAGCAGCAGCCCTGCCCCCTTGAATATTCAGCCTCTCCCAGGTGAGGCAAAATAAAAAAAAAAAAAAAATTGAGGCTCATTAACACCCAGCATCTATCCCACCGTCTGGAAATCCTCTCATGCAGAACACCAGACCTACATTCCAAGGCACTGAGTAACTGAGACTACTAGCCACCAGGAAAAAGCTAGAGGATAACTGAACCTTTCCTGGGCTTGCATATCTACCCAGCAATGTAAGACTTGACAGTGGTGTTTAACTTGGGCCCACACAGGGGAGTCCAAATCCATTAGATGGGGCCACAAACAACAGAACAGCAACACACACAGGGGATATTTGGCAGGCTCCAAAGCCTACTATGATAGTCAAAATGGTGAAACACAGAAACAAAAGCCAAATGAAAGAGAGACCTCTACTGTAGATGAGATAAATGAGGTGCAGTTAAGGAAATTAACAGAAATAAAATTTAGAGCCATGATCTTGAAGAAGCTCAACAGCATGTGTAAGGACATGGGCACCATAAGTAAAGACATAAAAATGTTGAAAATCAACCAGTTGGAAATGAAAAACCACCAAGAAAAATGAAGAATGACATAACAGAAATAAATAACACATTGGAAGGATTAAACACCAGAGTAGAGGAAGGTGAGGACCAGATCAGTGAATTAAATGACAGGGTAGAAAGAAACAACCAATCAGAAAACCAAATGGAACAAAATGATTAAAAAACAGCAAGATAGCTTAAGAGAAATGTGGGACAACTGGAAACATAATAACATTCGCATCGTAGGAGTCCACAAAAAGGAAGGAAATGGACAAGGGTTAGACAATATATTTGAAGAAATAATGACAGAAAACTTTCCTAACTTGGTGAAGGAAGAAGGCATTCAAGTTCCAGAAGCACAGATAGCCCAAAGTAATAAGAACCCAAACAGGCCCATACCAAGTCACATAGTAATTAAAATGCCAAAAGTCAAAGACAAAGAGAGCATCCTAAAAGCAGCCAGAGATAAGCAACAGGTAACCTACAGAGGAAACCCCATAAGGCTCTCAGCTGACTTCTCAACAGAAACACTACAGGCCAAAAGGGAGTGGCATGAAGTAATTAAGTCATGAAAAACAAGGATCTGAATCCAAGACTACTCAACCCAGCCAGACTATCATTCAAAATAGAAGATCAAATAGAGTTTCCAAGACAAAAAAAAAAAAATGGCTATGTGAATATATTAACACCACACCAGCACTGCAAGATATGCTAAAAGGACTGCTGTAATTAGTAGAAGAAATAGAAAGAAAAATAGAACCGCACTAAAAAATGGTGATAACTTAGTACATATCAATTATCACTTTAAATGTGAATGGGTTGAATGCTTCAATAAAAAGACAAAGAGTAGCTGCCTGGATAAGAAAGCTCTAATCATATATATGTTGTTTACAAGAGACCAATCTCACAACAAAAGACTCACATTAAGTTGAAAATTAAGGAATGGAAAAAAATCTTTCAAGCAAACGGAAAGCAAAAAGAAAAAAAAAAAAAAAGTTGGAGTAGCAATACTCATATCTGATAGAGCAGATTTCAAAATGAAGACCATAACTAGAAACAAAGAAGGCCACTACATAATATTGAAAGGATCTATCCAACAAGAAAATATAACCTTGGTAAACATATATGCACCCAATATAGGAGCACCAACATATATGAAAATTTTTTTGAAGGACTTCAAAGGAGAAATTGATGGCAATACAATTATAGTAGGGGACTTCAACATCCTGCTGACATCACTGGATAGATCATTTAGACAAAAAAAAATTAACAAGGAAACATAGACTCTAAAGGAAGCACTAGAACAAATGGATTTCACAGATAGCTACAGAGAATTACACCCCAAAACTGCAGAATTCACATTCTTCTCAAGTGCCCATGAAACATTCTCAAAGATAGACCACATGTTAGGGCACAAACTAAGTCTCTACATGTTCAAGAAGATTGAAATCATATCAGGCATCTTCTCAGATCACAATGGCATGAAACCAGAAATCAACTGCAACAAAAACATGCAAAGACATTTGAAAACATGGAGGCTAAATAGCATGTTATTGAACAATTAATGTATTACCATGGAGATCAAGGAAAAAATTAAAAAGTTCTTGGAAAGCAATGAAAATGAACACACAACACAAAATTTATGGGATGTAGCAAAAGCACTTCTGAGAGGAAAGTTCATAGCATTACAGGCCTACCTCAAGAAGCAAGAAAAATTTCTAATAGACTATCTAATCTAACCACTTACAGAACTGGACAGCAAACAAAAAGAAAACCCCAAGCACGTAGAAGGAAAGAAACAGTAAAGATCAGAGCAGAAAAAAATGACATGGAGACCAAAACAACAATTCAAACAATCAATGAAAGAAAGAGATGGTTCTTTGAAAATATAAACAAGATTGATGGACCCTTAGCTAGACTCACCAAGAAGCAAAGACAGAATGAAAATACTCAAAATCAGAAATAAAAAAGGAAAAATAATAACCAACACTACAGAAATACAAAAGATTGTTAACAAATGTTATAAACAATTATACGGCAACAAAATTGACAATCTACATGAAATGGACCAATTTCTAGAAACATAGTCTCCCAAAACTGGACCAGGAAGAGATAGAAAATTTGAACAGACCAACAACAACAGAAGAAGTTGAAGATATAATCAAGACTCTCCCAGTACACAAAAGCTCCCCAGATAGCTTCACCAGGGAATTTTACTGAACATTCAAAAAACAACTAATACCCATTCTCCTCAAACTTTTTCAAAAGATTTAAGAAGAAAGACTTTGAAACACGTTTTATGAGGCCAGCATAATTCTAATTCCAAAACCAGAAAAAAGACATTACAAAGAAAAAAAAGAATGCAGGCCGATATTCCTGATAAACATAGATACCAAAATCTTGAACGAAATCGGATCCAGCAACACATCAAAATAATTATTCACCATGACCAAGTGGAATTCATCCCAGGAATGCAAAGCTGGTACAATTTTTGCAAATCAATAAATGTGATACACCACATAAACAAAATGAAACTTATAAATTATATGATCATATCAATAGATGCTGAAAAAGCATTCAACAAAATCCAGTACCCATTTCTGATAAAATCGCTCAGCAATCTGGAAATAGAGGGATAGTACCTCAACATAATATAGGCCATATATTAAAGACCTACAGCCAACATCATACTCAATGGGCAAAAGCATTTCCCTTGAGAACAGAAACAAGACAAGAATGCTCATTTTGCCACTATTATTTAACATACTACTGGGAGTGTTAGCCACAGCAATCAGACAGAAGAAAAAAATAAAAGGGATCCAAATGGGAAAGGAGAAAGTGAAACTGTCATTATTCACATATGACATGATACTATACGTAGAAAACTCCAAAGACTCCATCAAAAATTTACTAGACTTAATCAATGAATTTGGCAAAGTAGCAGGATACAAAATTAATGTCAAGAAATTGATGGCATTCTTATAAAACAATGATGAACTAACAGAAACAGAAACTAAAAAAAAATCCCATTTATCATCATTAAAAAAAAAATATTAAGATACCTAGGAATAAACTTAACCAAAGAAATAAAGACCTATTCACGGAAAATTACAGGTCATTGGAAAAAGAATTAGAGGAAGATATAGAAAAGTGGAAGCACACACCTTGTTCATGGATGGAAAGACTCAACATCATTAAAATGTCCGTATTACTGAAAGCAATCTATAGATTCAATGCAATCCCCATCAAAATACCAACGACAAACTTCACAGAAGTAGAACAAATACTTCAAAAGTTCATACAAAACCAAAAAATACCTCAAATAGCCACAGCAATTTTGAAAAAGAAGAACAAAGATGGAGGGATCACATTACCAGATTTCAGGTTACACTACAATGCCACTGTAATCAAAACAGCCTGGTAGTGCCCCAAAACAAACATAGAGACCAGTGGAACAGAACAGAGAACCCAGAAATGAACTCAAAGCCATATGCTCAATTAATATTTTACAAAGGTGGCAAGAGCATACAGTGCAGTAAACACACTCTTTTTAATAAATGGTGTTGGGAAAATTGGACAGCTACATGCAAAAACATGAAACTAGACCATCAACTTACACCATACACAAGAATAAACTCAAAATGGATAAAAGTCTTAAATATGACTCATGAATCCATAAAAATCCTAGAAGAAACTGTAGGCAACAGAATTTCAGACATCATATGCAGCAGAATTTTCACTGATACATCACCTGAGGCAACAGAAACAAAGTAGAAAATGAACACATGGGACTACATTATAGTCAAAAACTTCTGCACAGCAAAAGATACAATCATCAAAATGGAAAGGCAACCCACTGTATGAGAGAGAATATTTGTCAATGATACATTAGATGAGGGATTAATTTCCAATATACATAGTGCTGTTACAACTCAAGAAAAGGAAGACAAAAACCCAATTAAAAAATGGGCATAGGAACTAAATAGATACCTTTCCAAAAAGGACATATAAATGGCTAAGCGACATATGAAGAAATGCTCAACATCACTAATCATCAAAGAGATGCTAATTAAAACATCTATGAGGTATCACCTCACACTAGTCAGAATGGCCACCATCAACAAATCATCAAGCATCAAGTGTTGGCGAGGTTGTGGAGTAAAGGAGACTCTAGTGCATTGCTAGTGGAAATGCAGACTGGTGCATCCACTGTGGAAAATGCTATGGTGTCACCTCAAAAAGTTAAAAATTGAATTTACATTTGTCCCAGTGACTCCACTTCTAGGAATATATCCTAAGGAACCTGCAATACCAATTAGAAAGAATATATGTACCCCTATATTTATAGCAGCACTACTTACAGTAGCTAAGATCTGGAAAAAAACCAAGTGTCTGTCAGTAGATGAGTGGATTATAAAGCTGTGGTACATGCACACATTGGAATATTTGCAGCTGTAAGAAAGAACGATCTTTTTTCCTTTGAGATGGCATGAATGGACCTGGAGAGTATTATGATAATTAAAACAAGCCAAGCAGAGAAAACAAATATCACATGATCTCACTTATTTTTGTAATATAATGAACTAAACAAACTGCTGAACAAAATTAACCCAGACTCATAGAGGTGGGGTACAGACTGCCAAGTCTCAGAGGAGGGGGATTTTGTGGGGGAAGAGATAAACCACAGAACCTACATGCATGTATGCATGATCAATGAACATAGACAACAAAGCTGGGGATGGGGTGGGGGTGGAGTGGAGGAGGGTGTCAATGGGGCAAAAATGTGAAAATCTGTAACAAAAAAAATTAATAAATAAAATAATTTTTAAGAAAAAATTTTTTATTAGAAAACAAAAAGGGGGGAGTATGTGAGAACCCCCTGTAAATCAGCTTTCTCTGGCAATCTATACCTTAATTTTTTTACATTAAGATTGCTTTGGCAGTACAGTGGCAGAGTGATATTTTCAACAAAAGGCTTCTGCCACAGGGCCCAAGCCTTTAGTCTAGTACAGAGATCCATAGCAAAGACCTGAATGGCAAGGTCCTGCAGTTACTGGCTTGGGGGTGGAGGTATGCTTGTGTTTTACTTCTACAGGTCCCAAGTGGCTGGCAGTGCAGTGGATAAAACCTTACCGTGAACAGGAAGGACCTGCCCTTCAACCTGACTTCTCAAATAACACAGCTTGGACACTTACCCCAGAGAATATTTTTTGGCTTACTTATCTAAAATCTTCCCCAAATCTAGGGTAGGTATTTTATGCTGCTTACCTGTATTATTGAACCCTGTAGCAGCAGATACAACAATTGGAGGCCCCAGTGAGATTCCCTGGTGTTTTTCTGCACCAAGTGCTAGAGGCCTAGGATGAGCTGCCTCTCCATATCCGGCCACTGGACGCCTATAGATCTGAGGGGAGGCGCCCCCTGAGTTCCAACCCCAAAGATCCTACTTGGGTTTCCGAGGAGCGACTGGGAGATGCAAAGATGTCCCCCAAAAAGATGAAAAGAGACCTGGTAAAAGCCTCTGGAGGTGTATTCTGGGTAATTGGACTATCTGGATGAGAGTGAGAGGGCTGGACACTGCACAGCCTCTCCTCTCCTGGGAATCTCCCTAAGACATTAGGTGGGGTTCAAATCTGGCAAAATTCTGTTCAGAGCTGCCACTGGGGCAGAATGGGAGACTGATCAGCTCCGAAGCAGCATAGGTGTCTCTCAGGATAAGAAATATCTGAAAGAACATTTAAATGATGTGTGTGACTCTGTGAATGCAATTGTGTGTAAGTGACAATGCTCCATGACATTTGTAAGCAAAAGTTTCTGTCTTTTGTGTCTTCCCTTGTTCTTGTTCTCATCTACCTCCCTACAGTGTCTCCTTCAACTTTGTTACTGTTTGTCTAATCATAGTTAGCAACCCAGATGCCCAGACCTCATTGGGTTGCATTTTGAAACTTTATTTGAGGAAGGTTCTGATTAGGGCACAACTACTAATTGTGGGCTCCAAACTGGGCCCCAAGAGAGACCTGGGCAAAGGTAGGGCAGTACCTGCAAAGCAGAGATACAGCATAGGACCCGAACAAGTTTCTGGTGCAAACATTTACTCTTTGGGCCCTAGTTAGAGATTGCCTTGATCCTGTGCAAAAGGCTAATAAGGTGGGGAAGCAAGGTGTAGTCAAAGACTTGAGGAAAGCCCAGAATGGCTATGAGTTCTTAAAGACTCCCCCACCTGTCTTCCATTACAGCTGTGATTAATATTTGTGCTTTGAAGGCCTGGAAAGAGCTCCCAACAAAAGGAAAAATTTGCTAAACTATGCATCCATCAGACAAGGACCTAAAGAGCCATATCAAGATTTTGTAGCTTGGTTGCTACAGGGAGTTAACAGAATAATTAGTAATTCAAGGGCCATCCCTGTGGGTGGGCCACTCTGTGCTTCCTGCTTGGCAGCAGCACTTTGAGACTGAGGTCAGTGTAGAGAGCCCCTCCTCTTGAAAAATGGGGGAGGTGTGTGGGTGGACACACAGTCACTTACCTGTGGCCACAGGACTCCCCAGGGAGGGCAGGAGGGTGGCCAGGCCATGAAAGGGGTGTGTTCCTTCAGTGCCAGCCCTGGCAGTTTGTCTGTCTGCTGCCCCAGGCTTGGCAGCAGCTAGTTTCCAACAGGCTTTTCTGAACTTTGGGGAGTTGAATATAGGAATCCCAAGCATAAGTGCAAAGCGCTCTTGGAGAGCTAAAAATTACTCTGCCCTGTGTAAATATGCATGCTGGGACATCACTCTCCTTTCCTGCATTCGTTTGTAAACCTGGAGTCAGAGGAAATTTTCTCATTTTTCTGCCCATGGTGGGACCCAAATACTGTCGAGGGGAGGGCTTCCTTGGACACTTTTCACCGTGTTCTCCTGTTAGGCCTATTACCCCAATTCGCTGAATTAGCAAAGGTAGTAGTAGCAGCCTTAAGGGAAACAGGGCGCACAAAATAGGATCAACCTAGGAATGGTCAGGATGGCAGGCCTAGATCCCAATTAGGAATAGAAACGACAAGGGCAAAGTCAGGTGCGGAAGAACAAAATAAAGTTTTTAACTTAGAATAATGATAGGTCCAAGGCTCCTTCCAACTAAGCCCACAGGAGCCAAGAATAACAAGACAGTAGGGGACAAACTAGTTAATTTCCTGGTATATACTGGTGCAGCAGACTTAGTCCTGACCAGGCCAATGGGCCCCTAACCTACCCCTGGACTTCAAAGAGGACTATGGACCTTGGGAGAAATATTTTGACTCATTTGGTCATGCCGGAGTGCCCATATCCCCTACATGGATGTAATCTTCTCCAGTGACTGTTCAATTGCTGGCCACTGCCACTCCAGCCAGCTCCACATCAAGTTCTACAAGACTTTGACCATCAATCCTGCCAGCCTGCCTAAATCAGGTATGCTGGGGCAGCAGCAATAACTCTGGACTATGTCATTTGGTCTCAGTCATTGAGTAGCAGAACTTTAGCCCAACGGCCTAAACTCATAGCCCTAATCCAGGCTCTCCAATGGGGCAAGGAAAATCTGCTACAGGCCAGAATCAATGGATGATGGACGCTGCCTGATGGGAGGTTGATAGTCCCAGAGGCTCTAGGTCAGACTTTAGTCAACCAGCGGCACCAGACTACCCACTTAGGTTACACCAAGCTTACTAAACTCCTGGGAGGCAGGTAATGTCCAGTAAGGTCACAGGGAAAGGGAAAAGGCAGAGAGAAGCAGGAATGTGTGGATCTGAGTAGGGAAGAGGAAAAGAAAAACTGGGCAATGTGCAGACAGCAGATAGATTGAACAAGCTCTCAGGTTTATGTCAGGAAAAGCACTAGGAAAGTCACAGAGGGTCTATTCAAGATAAAAAAAGATTAAGGCAGAAAGATAGGACCTTAAAGAAAACCTTAACCAAATCTACTTTAAAAACCAGTGAAAACTGGACCACTCTGCTTCCCCTTGCCTTCTTACAGTTCTTGCAGGCCTTGCAGCCTGCCCTGAAAGCTGTCTACAAACTCATCTGTAACACCCTGCCTGTGCTCACCTCAGACCCTATACACACATTCCAGCACGGGGATTCGATATGGTTCTCTGAGGACTCTGGTGAATGTTATACTCTATGCAGAAGACCAGAAAATGAGTGATGATGCTCCAAACCACCGCAGCCATGGTGATGCCAAAATGTAAAAAAAAAAAAAAGGGGGGGGAGATGTGGGGTTGGAGTGTTGGAAGATGGACATGTTAAGCTCCCTCAACCTTGTGTTAATGCAGTCTCAGAATCCTAGCCTGGGGGGAAACCTGACTCACCCAGGTGTATTGGGTGCTTTATTTTCATGTGAATAAGGGTTTGTTATGTTTTGGCTTTAAGATCTCTTCCTGTAAAAAGCAAGAGAAAAAGCTAGGGTGCATATTTGCAGTAATGCCATCTCAAGGAAATAATTTACTTAAATCCACTTGTGACCTGGGGGTACCAATCTGCAAATAAAAGGGACTGCTGTGTCCAGAGAACTGGAGCATTTGCTATCTTGCAAAGCTCCCCTTCACTCCAAGCAGCATGTGCTTGTAGTTTCATTGCATTGCACTGATCCTGGAAGGCTGAGATACAGCACCCTTGTTTTTACCTTACTCTGTTTCTTTCTCAATGTCTTGTAGTTTTCTGACAACAGGTCATTTAACTCTTAATTAAGGTCATTGCTAGATATCTTAATTTTTTGTTGCAATGGTAAATGGGATATCTTTTAAAAATTTTCTTATTCTAAGAGTTTATTATTGGTGTATAAAAATGTTAACTTTGTATCCTGCTACTTTGATGAATTCACTTATTAAATCTAGTAGATTTTTCTATGAAGTTTTTAGGATTTTCTATGTACACTATCATGTAAATAATGAAGTTTTCATTTGTTTCTTTCCAGTTTGGACACTTTTTTTTTTTTCTTGAATGGTTGTTGTGGCTAAGACATCCAGCACTATGTTGAATAAGAATGGTGAAAGTGGGCATCCCTTTCATGTTCCAGCTTTTAAGGGAAACTCTATTAGTTTTTGCCCATTGAGTATGATGTTGGCTGTAGGTTTGTCATATATGGCTTTTATTATATTGAGGTATGATCACTCTATTCTCACCTTGCCGAGAGTTTTTATTAAAAATGGGTGTTGGGTTTTGTTGAATGCTTCTGCTGCATCTATTGATATGATCATATTAATTTTTATGTTTCATTTGTTTATGTGTTGTATCACATGTATTAATTTGGGAATATTGTAGAGTCTTGTATATCTGGAATAAAACGCACTCGATCATGGTTAATTATCTTTTTAAAATATTGTTGGATTCAATTTGCTAATTTTTTTGAGGGTTTAGACATCTGTGTTCATCAAGGATATTGGCCTGCAAATTTCTTTCTTTGTAGTGTTTTTATCTGGTTTTGAAATTAGAATAATGACCTCAGAAAAAGAGCTTGGGAGTCTTTCTCTCTTTTGTATTATTTAGAATAGTGTGAGGAGAACAGGTGTTAGTTCTTGTTTGAATGTTTGGAAAAGTTGCCATGTGAAGCTATCCACTCCAAGACTTTTGTTTCCTGAAAGTTTATTAATTACTTCTTCTATTTCATAAGTTATTATTTTTCTGTTCATGTTTTCTAAATGTTCCTTTTTGGGTTTTGGAAGATTGTATGATTGTACGTTGTCGGTTTTACCTAGATTTTTCAATTTGTTGTCATACAATTGTTCATAGTATTTTCTTACAATCTCTTGTATTTCTGTAATGCTACATGTTTCTTCAGCTCTTTTTCCAATTTTATTTATTTGGGTCCTCTCTCTTGGTTTCTTGATGAGTCTGGCAAAAGGTTCATAATCTTGTTTATCTTTTCAAAGAACTGGCTCTTGGTTTCATTGATGGTATTTTTTTTTTTTTTTTTTGAGTCTCTATGTCATTTATTTCAGCTCTGATTTTTATTATTTCATTCCTTCTTATTCTGGTTTTCTTGTTGTTCTATTTCTAATTCTTTAAGTTGTATGGTTCAATAGTTGATTTTTAATGTTTTCTTTTTTTCTTGAGGTAGCCTACAGTGCTAAGAACTCAAGAATGTGTTTGCTGTGTCCCATAGATTTTGGGTTCTTGTGTGCTTATTTACATTTGTTTCCAGGAAGTTTTTTATTTCTTCCTTATTTTCAATGGTAATCCATTAATTCTTTAATAACATGTTATTTAGTCTCCATGTGTGTGAATGCTTTTGAGTGTTATTATTATACTTGCTTTCTTGTTACATGCTATTGTGATCTGAGAGGATTTTTGATATCATTTTAGCTTAAACTGTAGAGACTTATTTTGTGTCCTAACATTTGCTATACTTTTGAGAATATCTCATGTATATTTTAAAGTTCTGAAAATGTCAATTTAGTCTATCTGATCTAGTGTATCGTTTAAGGTTTCTGTTTTTTGTTGTTGTTGTTGTTGATTTTTTTTTTCATGAAGATATATCCAGTCATGTCAGTGAGGAGTTAAAGTCCCCTACTATTATTGTACTGTTGTTGAACTCTCCCTTAAAGTCTTCCCGAAGTTTTAAAATATATTTTGGTGATCCTATATTGGGTGCATATATGTTTACCAAGGTTATATTCTCTTGTTGGATTGATATTTAATATTATGTAGTGGCTTTCTTTGTCTTCTATAATGGCCTTCATGTTGAAGTCTATTTTGTCAGATGTGGGTTTTGCCACACCAGCATTTTGTTTGTTTCCATTTGCATTTAAAAATTATTTTCAGGAGACTGAAGATGGCGGCGGAGTGAATGGAAGCTACACAGACCATCTCCCAGGACCAAACTGGAATTACAACAAAAATAAAGACAAATCGTCAGGAAAATGTCACCGAAAAACAGCTTGGGGGACCACATAACCAGGGACACTGACTCAATTCTGGTAGGCTTGGGAAGACGCAAGAGGGGGCTGGGAGCCCATGGTCCGCATTGGCCTGGGCTGGTAGCTACAGTGGCCTTGGCTGGGACCTGCAGCCTCGGATGGGACCTGCAGCAGCTTCAGCTGGGACCTGCACTCTTGGCTGGAACTTGCAGCCTTGGCTGGCACCTGAGGCCTTGGTGGGGAGCTGCACTCTCGGCTGAGACATGTGGCCTCGGCTGGGACTTGCAGCCTCATCTGGTCTGGGAGCTATACCCTGGGCTGAAAGCTGCCACAGTCTCAGCCAGAAGCTACAACCTTACCTGGGAGTGGCGCCCTTAGCTGGGAGCAACGCCCACAGGTTAAAGTCCCAAGCGGCTCCACAATGCAGAGCCGGGACAGAGGCCTAAATAGTCGCAGCCACTAACCTTGGGCTCCGACAGACTAGACTGGAACTGTGTGGGGACACTCAAGATTTGAGGGCACTCAGAACTTTTGCTGAGTTGTAGCCACGCAGGACTGAGGCCATCTTACTGCTTCCCAGCATACTGGGGAGAGGCAGCGGCCCCTCCTTTGGAGATTCAACCCCATCCAGTGGCCATTGAAATGCTAATTGAGGCCCTTTAAAAACCACCATCTGCCTCACCCTCAGGAAATCCTCTTACACTGAGGACCTGAGGGAGTTTTACACTCAACTCAGTAACCAAGGTACTTCAGGTGACCTCTACTAATAGCCTCCAGGCAAAAAATCTAGAGGATAACTACCATTCCCTGGGCAAGCAAATCTAACCAGAAAAGTAAGACTTGACCATGATGTTTAAAGTGGGTCCTCCCGGCTTCATCCAAACCCAGGAGAGGGAACCACAAACAACAGAACACCAATACCCACAGGGAAAATTTGGCAGGCTCCAAAACAAATTGTGATAGCCAAAATGTTGAAACAAAGAAACAAAAGCCAAATGAAAGAACAAGAGACCTCTACCATAAATGAGATAAATAAGGTGCAGTTTAGCAAGTTAACAGAACTAGAATTCAGACAGATGATCTTGAGGAAGCTCAACAGCATGTGTAAGGACATGAGGACCATGAATAAAGACATAGAAATGTTGAAAATCAACCAGTTGGAAATTAAAAACCACCAAAAAGAAATGAAGAAAGACATATCAAAAATAAAAAACACATTGGAAAGTCTAAATAGCACAGTAGAGGAAGCTGAGGATTGGATCAGTAAAGTGGAAAATAGGGTAGAAAAAATCAACCAATCAGAAAACCGAAAGAAAAAAAATAATTAAAAAACAGGAAAACAGCTTAAGAGAACTGTGGGACAACTGGAAAGGTAATAAGTATCTACAAGTTCAAGAAGACTGAAATCATACCAAGCATCTTCTCAGATCACAATGGCATGAAACTAGAAATCAATTGCAACATAAACATGCAAAGACATTTGAACACATAGAAGCTAAATAGCATGTTATTAAACAATGAATGGGTTACCGAGGAGATCAAAGAAGAAATTAAAAACTTCCTGGAAACCAATGAAAATGAACACACAACAACACAAAATCTATGGGATGCAGCAAAAGCAGTTCTGAGAGGTAAGTTCATAGCACTACAGGCCGACCTCAAGAAACAAGAAAAATGTCTAATGGACTATCTAACTTCACAACCGAAAGAAGTAGAGAGCAAACAAAAAGAAAGAAAACCCCAGAGCAAGAAGAAGAAAGAAAATAGCAAAAATCAGAGCAGAAATAAATGACATTCAGTCCAAAAAATCAATTCAAAGGATCAATGAAACAAAGAGCTGGTTGTTCAAAAAGATAATAAAGATAGATGGACCCTTAGCTAGACTCACCAAGAAACAAAGAGTGAAAACGCAAATACACAAAATCAAGAATGAAAGAGGAGAAGTAACAACTGATACAACAGAAATACAAAAGATTGTTAACAACTACTATGAACAATTATATGGAACAAATTCGACAATCTAAGCGAATTGGACAAATTTCTAGAAACACACAGTCTCCCAAAACTGGACCAGGAAGATATAGAAAACTTGAAAAGACCAATAACAATAAAATAAATTGAATATTAATCAAGACAGTCCCAGCAAACAAAAGCACAGGCCCAGATGATTTCACAGGGAAGTTTTACCGAACATTCAAAGAACTAACACCCATTCTCCTCCAACTATTTCCAAAAATTCAAGAAGAAGGAAGACTTCCAAACTTGTTTTATGATGCCAGCATAATTCTAATTCCAACACCAGAAAAAGACACTAGAAAGAAAGAAAACTACCGGCCAATATCCCTGATGAACATAGATGCCAAAATCCTGAACAAAATACTAGCAAATCGGATCCAGCAATACACCAAAAAAATTATATACCATGACCAAGTGGGATTCATCCCAGGGATGCAAGGCTGGTACAATATTTGAAAATCAATAAATGTGATACACCACATAAATAAAATGAAAAATAAAATGCACATGATCATATAAATAGATGCCCAAAAAAGCCTTCAACAAAATCCAGCATCCATTTCTGATAAAAACATTCAGCAATATGGGAACAGAGGGATCATATCTTGACATAATAAAGGCCATGTATGAAAGACCTACAGCCAACATCATACTCAATGGGAAAAAACTAAAAGCATTTCCCTTAAGAGCAGGTACAAGGCAAGAATGCCCACTTTCACCACTTTCATTTAACATAGTACTGGAAGCCTTACCCAGAGCAATCAGACAGGAAAAAAAATAAAATAAAAGCAATCCAAATTTGAAAGGAGGAAGTGAAACTGTCATTATTCACAGATGATAAGATACTATATGGAGAAAACCCCAAACACTCCATCAGAAATTTACTAGACTTAATAAATAAATTTGGAAAAGTAGCAGGATACAAAATTAACATCAAAAAATGGATGACATTCTTATACACCAATGATGAACTCACAGAAAGAGAAACTAAGAAAACAATCCCATTTACTTTTGTGCCAAAAATATTAAGATACCTAGGAATAAACTTAACCAAAAAATAAAGGACCTATTCGCAGAAAACTACAGGTCATTGAAAAAAAATAAAATAAATGAAGATATAAAAAAGTGAAAGCACATACCCTGTTCATGGATTGGAAGAATTAACATCATTAAAATGTCCATACTACCAAAAGCTACCTATAGATTCAATGCAATCTCCATCTAAATACCAATGGCATACTTCACAGAATTAGAACAAATATTTTAAAAGTTCATATGGAACCCAAAAAGTCCTCAAATAGCCACATCAATCCCGCAAAAGAAGCAAAGGTTGGAGGGATCACATTACCAGATTTCAGGTTATACTACAAAGCCACTGTAATCACAACAGCTTGGTACTGGCACAAGAACCCTCATGTAGAACAGTGGAACAGAACAGAGAACCCAGAAATGCACCCAAGGCAATATGCTCAATTAATATTTGACAATGGTGGCAAGAGCATACAGTAGAGTAAGGATAGACTTTTTAAAAAATAGTGTTGGAAAAATTGGCCAGCTACATGCAAAAAAAAAATGAAACTAGAACATCAACTTACACCCTACACAAGAATAAACTCAAAATAGATAAAAGACTTAAATGTGCCTCATGAATCCATAAAAATCCTAGAAGGAACTGTAGGCAACAAAATTTTAGACATTATACACAGCCCAATTTTTAGGGATATATCACCTAAGGCAACAGAAACAGATGAGAAAATGAACACATGGGACTACATCAAACTCAAAAGCTTCTGCACAGTGAAAGATACAATCATCTAAACAGAAAGGCTACCCACTGTATGGGAGAGCATAATTGCCAATGATATATCAGATAAGGAATTAATTTCCAATATATATAGAGTTCTCATACAACTCAACAAAAGGAAGACAAAGAACCCAATAAAAAACTGGGCAGAGGAACTAAATAGACACCTCGCCAAACAGGACATACAAATGGCTAAGACATATGAAGAAATGCTCATCATCACTTATCATCAGAGAGATGCAAATTAAAACAACAATGAGATATCACCTCACACCTGTCAGAATGGCCTCCATCAACACCTCCTCAAACAACAAGTTTTGGCAAGGTTGTGGAGAAAAGGGGACTCTAGTACACTGCTGGTGGGAATGCAGACTGGTGCAGCCACTATGGAAAACAATATGGTGTTACCTCAAAAAATTAAAAATTGAACTTCCCTTTGATCCAGCAATCACACTTCTAGGAATTTACCCTAAGAAGCTTAAAACACCAATCAGAAGGAATATATGTACCCCCATGTTTGTAATAGTACTATTTACAATAGCTAAGATCTCGAAACAGCCCAAGTGTTCTTCAGTAGGCAAATGGATAAAAAAGCGGTGGTATGTATACACAATGGAGTACTATGCAGCTGTATGAAAGAAAGGTCTTTTATCCTTTGAGACTACATTGGAAAGTATTATCCTATGCTAAACAAGCCAATCAGAGAAAGACAAGTATCATATGATCTCACTTATTTGTGGAGTACAATACACATAACAGTCTGAGGAATGGCCAAGTCCCAGAGACGTGGAAGTGGGGTACAGACTGACCATCCCCAGAAGAAGGGGTGGTAGGGGAGAGATAAACCAAGGAACTCCTATTATGTATGCATGAGCAATAGACATGAACAACAAAGCTGTGGATCAGGCAGGGAGGTAGGGGGCGGGGGGAATGAGTGGGGGGAAAAGGAGAAACATCTGTAACAAATATAAATTAACTTAAAAAAATTATTTTCATCCCTTAAATTTCATCTTGTGTGAGTCTTTTGTTCTTATTGGGTCTCTTGTACATAAAAATATATGGGACATGATTTCTTAGGCATTCGGTTACCCTATGTTTTTTGATTGAATCATTTAATCCATTTACATTAAAGTTATTATTGATAGGTACTTATTTATTAACATTTTTATTCTTTATGCCTATGTTTCTCTTTGTATATTTGTATACTTATTATAGCAGTCTAGTTAACATTTGTTGCAATGCTGGTTTGGTTGTAATATTTTTTTTAGTCTTTTTTTTTTTTTTTTTGGTTTGGGAATCTCTCTAATTCACCTTCTGTTTTGCATGATAGCCTTGCTGGATAGAGTATTCTTGGTTTCACATTATACTGAATATTTTATGCCATTACCTTTTGACCTGTAGCATTTCTGTTGAGATATAAGTTGATTGATTTATCGGAGATCCTTTGTAGGCAACACATTGCTTTTCACTTGCTGCCTTTAAGGTAGTTTCCTAGACTTTAATTTTTGACATTTTATTTTCTTATATTATTATTATTTTTAAATTATTTATTCATTTTTCTTTTAACAATACATTTTTTAAATTTTTATTTGGTAATTTGTTTTTGTTACCGACCGTTCTAATTTTCCTCCATTGACCCCCCTCCTCCCATCCCCCCCCCCACCCCGCTCCATCTCCAGCTGTGTTGTCTATGTTCACTGGTCATGCATGTAAGTTCTGTAGTGTATCTCTTCCCCCACAAGCACCCCCTCATCTGAAGCTTGTCAGCTTGTACCCCAACTCCACGTCTCTGGGTTAAATTTCTTCAGCAGTTTGTTTAGATCATTATATACCACATGTAAGTGAGATCATGTGATATTTGTCTTCCTCTGCTTGGCTTGTTTCGCTTAGGATAATAGTTTCCAGGTCCCTCCATGTTGTCTCAAAGGATAAGAGATATTTCTTTCTTACAGCTGCATAGTACTACATTGTGTATATGTACCATAGCTTTTTAACCCAGTCATCTATTCGTGGACACTTGGGTTGTTTCCAGATCTTAGCTATTGTAAATAGTGCTGCTATGAACATAGAGATACATATATTCTTTCTGATTTATTTCAGATTTCTTAGGGTATATTCCTAAAAATGAGATCACTTGGTCAAATGGCAGTTCAATTTTTAACTTTTTGAGGTTACACCATAGCGTTTTCCACAGTGACTGCACCAGTCTCCAGTCACATCAGCAGTGTACGAGAGTCCCCTTTTCTCCACACCCTCGCCAACACTTGTTTGTTGCTTTGTTGATGGCAGCCATTCTGACAGGTGTGTGGTGATACCTCATAGTTGTTTTGATTTGCATCTCTCTGATAATTAGTGATTTTCAGCATTTCTTCATATGTCTCTTGGCCATTTGTATATCCTTTTTGAAGAGGTGTGTATATAACTACTCTGCTCATTTTTTAAAAATTAAATAACTTGTTTATTTTGTTACAGATAACTCACCTTGTCCCCCCTCTTATACCCCCCTCTCCCTCCCTCGATGCTCTGACCCCAGTTTTTTTGTCCATGTCCATTGTTCATGCATACATGCATATAAGTTCTGTGGTTTATATTTCACTGCCACCCCCTCTTCTGGGGATTGTCATTGTGTTCCCCACTTCCACGTCTCTAAGACTACCCCATTCCTCAGACTATTAAATTTATTATATTCTATAAACAAATGAGATTACGTGATATTTGTCTTCTCTGCTTGTCTTGTTTTTCTTAGGATACTACTCTCACGGTCCCCCCATGTTGTCTAATTGGATAAGAGATCTTTATTTCTAACAGCTGCATAGTACTCCATTGTATATATGTAACACAACTTTTTAATCCATTTCTCTACTGATGGACATTTGGGCTGGTTCCAGATCTTAGCTATTGTAAATAGTGCTGCTACGAACGTGGGAGGTACATATATTCTTTCTGATTAGTTTTTCAGGCTTCTTAGAATATATTCCTAGAAGTGGGATCACTGGGTCAAATGGCAGTTACATTTTTAATGTTCTGAGATAACACCATATTGTTTTCCATAGTAGCTGCACCAGTCTGCATTCCCACCAGCAGTGTACTAGAGTCCCCTTTTCTCCACACCCTCGCCAACATTTGTTGTTTGATGATTTGTTGATGGGGGACATTCTTACAGGTGTGAGGTGTAACCTCATTGTTGTTTTAATTTGCATCTCTTTAATGATTATTAATGTTGATCATTTTCTTTTCTATGTCTCTTAGCCATTTGTATGTCCTTCCTGTTTGGAGAGGTATCTATTTAGTTCCTCTGCCTATTTTTTAATTGGGTTTTTTGTCTTCTTTTTCTTGAGCTGTACAAACACTCTATGTATTTTGGAAATTAACCTGTTATCTGATGTATCATTGGCAATAATGCTCTCCCATACAGTGGTTTGCCTTTCCATTTTGGTGGTTGTTTCTTTAGCTGTGCAGAAGTTTTCAGTTTAATGTTGTCTCATGTGTTAATTTTTTTATTTATTTCTGTTGCATTAGGTGATGTATCAGTGAAAATTCTGCTGCGTATGATGTCTGAAATTTCGTTGCCTACATTTTATTCTAGGATTTTTATGGATTCATGAGTCACATTTAAGTCTTTTATCTATTTTGAGTTTATTCTTGTGCTGGTTTAAGTTGATGGTCTAGATTCATCTTTTTGCATGTAGCTGTCCAATTTTTCCCAACACTATTTATTAAAGAGGCTGTCTTTACTCCATTGCATGTTCTTGAACCCTTTGTCAAATATTAATTGAGCATATTGTCTTGGGTTCATTTCTGGGTTCTCTATTCTGTACCATTGATCGATCTGCCTGTTCTTGTGCCAGTACCAGGCTCTTTTGATTACAGTGGCTTTGTAGTATAACCTGAAATTTGGTAATGTGATCCCCTCAACTTTGTTCTTGTTTTATAAGATTGATGTAGTTATTCAGGGTCTTTTGTGGTTCCATATATTTTTTTTAAATTAATTTACTTATTCTTGTTAGACACCTTTCTCCTTTTTCCCGCACTGATTTCCTCCTCCCTCCTTGCCTTGTTCCCAACTTTTTTGTCCATGTCCACTGTTTATGCACACATGCATATAAGTTGTTTGGTTTATCTCTCCCCCACCAGCCCCTCTTGAGGGGATGGTCAGTCTTTACCTCACTTCTATATCTCTGGGACTACCCCATTCCTGAGGTTGTTATGTTCATTATATTCCACAAAAAAGTGAGATCATACAATACTTTTCTTTCTCTGTTTGGCTTGTTTTGATTAAGATAATACTTTTCACATTCCTCCGTGTTGTCTCAAAGGATAAGAAATCTTTCTTTTGTTTTGATGGTGTAGTTTTATTTTTTTTCCATGGAGCTGTCCAATTTTTTTAAACAGTATTTATTAAAGTGGCTGTCCTTACTCCACTGTATGCTCTTGTCACCTTTGTCAAATATTAATTGAGCATATTGCCTTGGGTCCATTTCTCGGTTCTCTGATCTGTTCCACTGGTCTATATGCCTGTTCTTGTGCCAGTACCAGGCTATTTTGATTACAGTGACTTTGTACTATAACCTGAAATCTGGTAATGTGACCCCTCCAATGTTGTTCTCTTTCAAGATTGCTGTGGATATTCGAGGTCTTTTTTGGTTCTATATGAACTTTTGAAGTATTTGTTCTAGTTCTGTGAAGTATGTCATTGGTATTTTGATGGAGCTTGCATTGAATCTATAGATTGATTTGTGTAGTATGGGCATTTCAATTATGTTAATTCTTCCAATCCATAACAAGGTTTGTGCTTCTGCTTTTTTATATCTTCCTTTCTTTCTTTTTTCAATGACCTGTAGTTTTCTACAAATAGGACCTTTATTTCTTTGGTTAAGTTTATTCCTAGGTATCTTAAGTTTTTTGGTGCAATGGTAAATGGGATTGTTTTCTTAGTCTCTCTTTCTGTGAGTCCATCATTAGTGTATAAGAGTGCCATCGATTTTTGACGATTTAGTATGATGTTCGCTGTAGTTCTTTCATATATATCCTTTATTATGTTGAAATATCATTCCTCTATTCCCACATTGCTGAGTGTTTTTACCAGAAATGGATGCTGGATTTTGTTGAAGGCTTTTTTGGCATCTATTGATATAATCATGTCATTTTTATTCATTTTATTTATGTGGTGTATCACATTAATTGATTAACAAATATTGTACCAACCTTGCATCTTTGGGATGAATCCCACTTGGTCATGGTGAATAATTTTTTTTTTTGTATTGCTGGATCTGATTTGCTAGTATTTTGTTCAAAATTTTGGCATCTATGTTCATCAGGGGTATGGGCCTGTCGTTTTATTTTTGTTTGTTTTTGTTTTTGTAATGTCTTTTTCTGGTGTTGGAATTAGAATTATTCTGGCCTCATAAAATGAGTCTGGAAGTCCTCCTTCTTCTGGAATTTGTTGAAATAGTTTGAGAAGAATGGCTGTTAGTTCTTTTTTGAATGTTCACTAATCTTCCCCCCACCCCCCTCATGAACCTGTCTGGGCCTTGGCTTTTGTTTGCTGAGAGAGTTTTGATTATATCTTCAATTTCCTTAGTTGTGATTGGTCTATTCAAGTTTTATATCTTTTCCTAGTCCAATTTTGAGAGACTATGTGTTTCTACAAATTTGTCCATTTCGCTTAGATTGTCTAATTTTTTGCCATATAATTGTTCATAATATTTGTTCACAATCCTTTGTATTTCTGTGGTATTAGTTATTATTTCTCCTCTTTCATTTCTGATTTTGTGTATTTGGGTTCTCCTCTCTTTATTTCTTGGTGAGACTAGCAAAGGTTCCATCAATTCTGTTTGTCTTTTCAAAGAACCAGTGTTTTGTTTCAATGATTCTTTGAATTGTTTTTTTGTTTGTTTGTTTGTTTCCATGTCATTTATTTTTGCCCTGATCTTTACTATTTCCTTTCTTCTATTGCTCTGGGGTTTTCTTTTTGTTTTCTTTCTAGTTAGTCAAGTTATGAGGTTAATCTATTAGAAATTTTTCTTGCTTCTTGAGGGAGGCAGATAGTGCTATGAACTTCCCTCTCAGAACTGCTTTCACTGCATTCCATAGATTTTGTGTTGTTGTGTGTTCATTTTCATTGATTTTCAGGAAGTTTTTAATTTCTTCCTTAATCTCCATGGTAATTCATTTGTTACTTAATAACATGCTATTTAGCTTCCATGTGTTCAAATGTCCTTGCATGTTTTTGTTGCCATTGATGTCTAGTTTTATGCCATTGTGATCTGAGAAGATGCTTGATATTATTTCAATCTTCTTGAACTTGTAGAGACTTAGTTATTGTCCTAACATGTGGTCTATCTTTGAGAATGTCCCATGTGCACTTGAGAAGAATGTGAATTCCGCAGTTTTGGGGTGTAATTTTTTGTAGATATCTTTGAAATTTTTTTGGTCTAGTGCTTCATTTACCGTCTTTGTTTCCTTGTTAATTTTTTGTCTAGAAGATCTATCCAGTGATGTCAGCAGGGTGTTGAATTTTCCTGCTATGATTGTATTGCTATCAATTTCCTCTTTGAAGTCTTCCAAAAGATTTTTAATATATTTTGGTGTTCCTATATTGGGTGCATATATGTTTATTTAGGTTATATTTTCCTATTGAATAGATCCTTTCAATATTATGTAGTGGCCTCCTTTGTCTCTAGATATGGCCTTAATTTTGGAATCTATTTTATCAGATATGAGTATTGCTACCCCAACTTTTTTTTTGTCTTTCTGTTACTTGAAAGATTTTTTTCCATCCCTTTACTTTCAACCTATGTGAGTCTTTTGTTGTTAGGTGGGTCTCTTGTAAGCCACATATAGATGAGTCATCCTTTCTTATCCAATCAGCTACTCTGTGTCTTTTTATTGCAGCATTCAAATCATTCACATTTAAAATGATTATTGATATGCACTTATGTGTTGCCATTTTTGTTTAGTGTGGTTCTATTTTTCTTCCGTGTTCTCCTGCTAATTACAGCAGTCCTTTTAACATTTCTTGCAGTGCTGGTTTGGTGCTAATGTATTTCCTTTGCATTTTTTATCTCTGGGAAGCTAAATAGATTTTATTTTGAATAATAGTCTTGCTGGGTAGAGTAGTAATGGATTCATATCCTTGTTTTTCATGACCTTGATTACCTCATGCCATTCCCTTCTGGCCTGAAGTGTTTCTATTGAGAAGTCAGCTGAGAGCCTAACGTGATTTCCTTTGCAGGTAACCTGTTGCTTATCTCTTGCTGCTTTTAGGATTCTCTCTTTGTCTTTAATTTTTGGCATTTTGATTATTATGTGTCTTGGTGTGGGCCTGTTTGGGTTCTTCTTACTTGGGGCTCTGTGTGCTTCTTGAACTTGAATGACATTTTTCTTCATCAAATTATGCAAGTTTTCTGTCTCTATTTCTTCAAATATATTCTGTAATCCTTCCTCATTTTTTCTTATTCTGCGACTCCTATGATACTTTTACGTTTCCAGTTGTCCCACAGTTCTCTTAAGCTGTCTTCCTGTTTTTTTATTTATTTTTCCTTTTTGTGTTCTTATTGGCTTATTTTTTTTTCTACTCTGTCCTCTAATTCACTGATCCGGTCCTCAGCTTCTTCTCTTCTGCTGTTTAGATCTTCCATGTTCTCTTTATTCCCGATATATCATTCTTCATTTCTTCTTGGTGGTTTTTAGTTTCTAACTGGTCAATTTTCAAAATTTCTCTGTCTTTACTCATGGTGCTCATGTCCTTACTCATGCTGTTGAACATCCTCAAGATCATGGCTCTGAATTCTAGTTCTGTTAACTTGCTTAACTGCCCCTCATTTATCTCATCTTTGGTAGAGTTCTCTTGTTCTTTTATCTGGCTTTTGTTTTTGTGTTTCACCATTTTGGCTATCACAGTGGGCTTTGGAGCCTGTCAAATTTTCCCTGTGGGTGTTGGTGTTCTGCTGTTTGTGGCTCCCTCTCCTGTGTTTGGATGAGGCAGGCAGGACCCACATTAAACACCAATGTCAAGTCTTACTTTCCTGGTTAGACTTGCTAGCCCAGGAATGGTACAATTATCCTCTAGCTTTTTGTTTGCAGGCTGTCAGTAGTGATTATTTGAAGAGCCTTTGCTTCTCAGTTGAATGAAAAATCCCTTAGGTGTTTAGCATAAGGGGATTTCCGAGGGTGGGGCAGATGCTGGTTGTTAAGGGGCCTCAATTTGCATTTCAATGGCCACTGGGTTGGGCTGCATCTCTGAGGGAGGGGTTGGCTTCTCTCTCCAGAGCCCTAGGAAGGAGTAAGATGACCATTGTCCTGCATTGCCGCAACTCAGCAAAAGCTCTGAGTGCCCTCCAAATCCCGAGGGTCCACACACAGTTCCAGTCCTGTCCACCCTCCCTCTGTCGGAGCCCAAGGAGAGTGGTTGTTTTAGCCTCTGTTCTGGCTCTGTGCTGTGGAGGCGCTTGGGAGTGTAACCTGAGATTGCTGCTCACAGGTAAGGCCACTGCTGTCTGTGGGCTCCCAGCCCCCCTCTTGTGTCTTCATAGTCCTATTAGGATTGAGTCAGAGTCCCTGGTTATATGGTCCTCCAAGGTGCTTTTCTGTTGCTTTTTCCTGATTATTTGTCCTTATTTTTGTTGTAATACCAGTTTGGTCCTGGGAGACAGTCTGTGTAATTTCCAATCACTCCATCGCCACTTTCTGATTGTGTGATTTTTTTCTACTGTCTTTTAATTCACTGATATGATATTTGGCTTCCTCTAATTCACTCATTATTTTTTCCATTTTATTCTTTATTAATTAATTTTTGTTTTTCTTAATTTTTATATCTTTTTTCATGTTGTTGAGCATTTTTATAATCATTACTCTGAATTCTATATCTTATAAGCTGCATGTCCCATTCCATTTCGTTTCTTTCTGATGAGTTCTTTTCTTCTTTCATTTGGGTTTTTTTTTGTTTCCCCATTTTGGCAGCCAGTTTGGAATTATTTCTCTGTAGTATGTAAATTTCCTACAACTTCCAGTCCTGGAGGGTGGCCTTATGTACAAGTTGATTTGTGGGACCTAGTGGCAAAGACTCCCTGATCATCAGAACTGGGTGCTCAAATATCACTGGTGAGTGTTGTCTGGCCTCTACTGTTGTAATTGAGACTTGATTTATCTTGACATGTTTGTGCTTGGGCTTGGCCTTCAGTATGGTTCATAGTTAAGCTTAACCCCCAACACAGTGTGCAGGCCGCTGTTCTGATGCTTTAACATGAAGTGAAATTTGGCTTAGAAGGGTTGGGAGCCTGCCAAAGTCTACCAGTGAATATACTACTTGTGACAGTTATTGGGTTCAGCTTCTACAGAAGGTCTCTGTTGCAGGCCAATGGTAGATGTTGTTGGTGACTGACACTGAATAACCTGGTTGGAGCTATCAGTGGTTTGTAGCTTGTAGCTCCCACTGCTGGGGCTTGGTGCATATGAAAAAGACCTAACTGAGCAACAAGGTCTACTGTTGATAGCCCCAGTTAGGTAAGAAGGTCCGACAAAGACTTGCACTCAGAGATGTGCCTCTGGCTTCAGGCTAACTGTTAGTTCTCAGTCACTTAATGAACCCCAGGTTGTAGTTCTGAGGCAGGCATAAACTTCACCAGGTGGGGCAAGAGAGTTTCCAATGGGTAGGACAATTGCATTCCTCCTTCCATGCTACAACTGCATTGATGAGAAAACTCTACCTGAGAAAATTGGCCTCTGCAGCATGAGGAATGACTAAGCACAGGGATCCAAGTGGCTGCATTTTCCACTCTCTCCTCAGATCCACAAACCCTAGACTTTCCTCACATAGCTCTAGTCCATTCTGCCCTCCCTCTCCCAGAGCTCAAGGTTGAGTGGCTGCAAACAAAATTTAGTGCTTTGATCCTTTAAAAAGGTGCCTGTGGTTCTGGTCAAGATGGCGGCATAGGTAAACAAAGTATCTGTCCTCCCACAACCACATCAAAGTTACAACTAAACTACAGAACAACCATCATTCAAAACCGCCTAAAATCAAGCTGAATGGACGTCGTACAACTACGAAATTAAAGTAGCAGCCACACCCAGACTGGTAGGAGGGGTGGAGGCGTGAGGGGCGGTGGCATGATTGGCTGGTCCCACACCCACACGTGGCTGGTAAAAATCAGGAGGATACCTCGGCTGGGAAGGTCCTTCCTGAGGACTGAGGGGTCCTTGTCCCACACCAGGTGCCCCGCTCAGGATTCCAGTGCCAGGAAGAGAAGTCCTCGTAACTTCTGGCTGAAAAAACCAGCAGGAACTGAGGCTCAGGGAAGGTGAAGCTGCTGGAGCCCCAGGCAGCTCCTTAAAGGGCCCGCACAAGGACTTATCAGACTTTCTCCCTCTAAGCTTGGAGGGGAGGCAGCTCGAGGGGCACCAGAGACATACAGGGAAAAACTGAGCTGTTTGGCACTGGAGTGAGGGCTGGAGAGGGGGCTTTCTCGGGGACAAACGTGCTGTAAGAGGCCTTTGTTCCTTTGGTGAGCCCTCCCCTGGGGCGGCAGACAGCTGCCATATCTGGGACTCCAGCAACCTGGCTCACACTGGTAGCCCCGTCCTGGTGACTCCCTGAGGTCCTGCCCCACACAACTTTCAGGCCCACCCAAGCTGTTGCCAGTTGCTTAACCATAGGATTGGCCTGTCTTGGAGCCTGCTTCAGGTTTTTCCTAAATTCTTTCAAACATGCAGCATCTGGTCTCAGCTAGCCCCATACTGCTCATTAAGTAATACACAGAAAAAAACACAGGGAGGCAGCCAAAATGAGGAGACAAAGAAATGAAAGAACAGAACAAAACCCCAAGAAAAAAAAAAAAAAACTAAGGGCAATGGAGATAAGCAACCTAACAGATGCTGAGTTCAAAATACTGCTTATAAGGATGCTCAGTGAACTTAGTGAGAACCTCAGTGAACTTAGTGCGGGCCTCAAGAGCATAAAAAGGACCAGTCAGAAATGATGGATGCACAGTCAGTAATGAAGGAGGCATTAACCGAAATAAAGAATAATTTACACAGATTCAATAATAGAGTATGTAAATCCAAGGAGCAAACCATCGATTTGGAATATAAGGAAACAAAAAATGCCCAATCAGAAGAGCAAAAAAAAAAAAAAAAAAAGAATCCAAAAAAATGAGAATAGTGTAAGGAGCCTCTGGGACACCTTCAAGTGTGCCAACATTCGCATCTTGGGGGTGCCAGAAGGTGAAGAGCGAGAACAAGAAATCGAAAACCTGTTCGAAACAATAATGACAGAAAACTTTCCTAACTTGGTGAAGAAAACAGACATACAAGTCCAGGAAGCACAGAGAGTCCCAAACAAGATGAACCCCAAGAGGCCCACACCAAGATACATTATCATCAAAATGCAAAAGGTTCAAGACAAAGAGAGAATCTTAAAATCTGCAAGAGAAAGGCAGCTAGTTACCTACAAGGGAGTTCCCATAAGGCTGTCAGCTGATTTCTCAAAAGAAATTTTGCAGGCCAGAAGGGAGTGGCAAGAAATATTCAGAGTGATGAAAAGCAAGAACCTACAACCAAGATTACTTTATCCTGCAAAGCTGTCATTTAGAATCGATGGCCATATAGAGTTTCCCAGACAAGAAGATGTTAAAGGAGTTTATCACCACCAAACCGTTATTGTATGAAATGATGAAGGGTCTTTTTGAAGAAAAAGATAAAATATATGAACAAACAAAATGGCAATGAATACATATCTATCAACAATGGAATCTACAAACAAAATGAACAGGTAGAACAGAAACATTCTCATAGATACAGAGAATATTTTGTTGGTTGCCAGATGGGAGGGGGGGTTGGGGGAATGGGTGAAAAAGGTGAAGGGATTAAGAAGTACAAATTTATTGCTAGACTGACAAACCTCAAAAAGAAAGTGGTTGGGGTGGTGGTGGGAAGAAATAAACCAAAGAACTTATATGCACAACCAAGGGACACAGACAAAAAAAGGCAGGAGGGGGGTGAGAGTGGGGAGGAGGGGTCAATGGGGGAAAAATGAGGAACATCTGTAATACATTCTACATTCAACAATAAAGTTTTTTTTTTAAAGGTGCCTGTGTTTCTAGCTTTCTCTTCCTGCTGGACAGAAATCCCAGTGCTTTCCATAGCCAGATGTTATGTGGGCTCCTTTCCCAGTTCTGTCACTCTGGACTATGGAACCCAGCTTGGGGATTAGTTTCTGGACTTCACAGAGGAAATGCCCATAGCTGAGATATTTTTCCAGGACTTCAGCTGCTGCCTGTGAGAGCTTTGCTAGCCCTCTCACACCTCTACACTTCCTACCAGTCTTGCTGTAGGCTACCTTTTATGTCCTTGATTATAAGGGTTCTCTCCAGCTAGTGTTCAGTTGGTTATTCAGGATAATTTCTCTATACTATAGTTTCAATTCCAGTTTGGTTTTGGGAATTTTATGATCCAATTTAAAAAAGTTTTATACACATTTGTATTGTTTTAGATCTTTATAACAAATATTTTACTCTTGTAATTAACATGTATTAAAATTAAAAACTATATTTCTTCAGGAAAATAACTTTGTTGTGCTGATATTATCTTGAATGTATTAAGAAAATAATAATCACAATGTAAACTCTGTATTTACTGTTTAGGATGTGTCAGATGTACATTGTGCTAGGTTGTTTTTATGTTGTTTTATTTATCTAATTCCCACAAATAATGCAATATTTAGATTTTATTGTCCTTATTTCGCATAAGAATCAATCAAAGTAAACAGAAGTTATATTATTTTTCCCATAATCAAACAGCTAACATATATATGAATGCTTAGTTTTTAAAGCCAGTTTTTAATTCCTCTGCTGAATAGAGAGATCTACTTGGTCATTTCAGAATCACCAATTTGTATGTTTCATCCCAGAATCAATGAGAAGGTTTTAAATATATTAGGAGAATAACAATTATTGGTAAATGCTATATGGCTTGCTTGAGGAATGGTGAGGATTGGGATGGCGATGTAATTGATTATTGCTAATTATAACAAAGGTGGGGACAGGGTGGGGAGGGAGGGGATGGGGGAATCAGTGAGGGAAAAAATAGAAACATTTGTAACAAAAATAAATTAATTAATTAATAAAACAAAAAAAGATATGCTAAAGGAAAATACTAAAGAAACCTTTTCAAGTTGAAAGAAAATTATCACACACAAATTATCTATTTCTGTTTCTCTTCATTTCTCTTTCCTCTCTTTAGTTGTTTCTGTGGATTCAGGTTACCATGCAGTATCATTTCCTTTCTCCAATATAGACTTGTTTCCACCCATTTCAATTATGCTCTTATTGTTAAATATATTTCTATATGCTATAGACCCAACAATAAAGTTATATAGCTATCAAAAAAAAAAAAAAAAGAGAGAGAAACTTGAAAGGTAAAGTATATGAATTAAGACAGAGGAGACTAATTGAACATGGAGATAATGTTCATAATTCCTGATTATGTAATAAAAATAAAAATGCTTAGGCAGATGGTTAAAATTTCTACAGCAGGGAATTTTGCATAGTGATAACAGGGATTGTTACAATGAGGCAAACTTGATATCCTGTGACAGTATGTAAAGACCACTCATGTAAAAATGTATTAGTAATGATATAGATGGTTTCATTACAGAGTGTTTTTGTCATGTTTATAGTCTATTATACATAGGAAATGAGGCAAAATTGTTGTTCTTTTATACTTATACCCAATTAGATTATGTTGATTAGTAAAAGTTCAAGAATAAAGTTTTACCTTTACTTTGATGCAGCTCCCAGATCCAAAAGAATCCAGCAGTATAGACTATTAGCTGCAGAATATCTGGATCAGTATTCTGTAGAACACAATTCTCCACAAGAGAATATACTTTGAGGTGGTGGGCCACACTCCAAGTGAGATGAGCAAAACAAATTTATTACCTGGCAGTACACATATAGTTTTATGGCTTTAGGGAAATAGCTTTATTTGTTATGTCTACCTTTCTCATGTTTAAACCAGGGAATACAAAATATTTCAAAAAATGAATGTGGGAGATCCACAATGATGGTGGAGTAGGTGGAAGTATACACACTTTCTATCAGGACCAAACTAGAATTAAAACTAAAATGTAGAACAATAAACCTGAATAACCAACTAAAGACTAGCTAAACAGATGTTTGGTGGCTTGTGATATTCAGAGGCCATATTGAGACTGGTAGGAAGGGTAGAGAGGTGAGGGCGGCTGTCATCATACCTACATACTGTGGCTATGAACCCAGAGGGATATCTTGGCTTCAGAAGACAGCCTGGAGAGCGTGGGGTCTCTGCCCTATACTGTCTTCTCAACCAAGGGTTCCAAAGCCAAGAAGAAAAGCCCATGTAACATCTCACTATGGTAAGCAGCAAGGATTCTATCCACCAGGAAGAGACAGGAGTCTGCCAAAAATACAGGTGTTCTCTTAAACAGCTAGCTCACCAAATTCTCATTCCCAGTAACTTACATTGGGCTCCAGCAGAGGGAAGGTAGCTCAGAGAAGAGAAGAGTCCTGTGAGGGAGGACTGGTTGTGTGGCTCTGGGGAGAAAGTTGATGGATGGGACAGCCACCAGGGTATCTGAGCTGAGCCCCTCTCCCACACCACATATGCCATCTTTCTTGGGTGGAGTACTTCCCTGTATATGGCATCAGCCTGAGGGAATATAGTAGATTCAACCTCCCCAATCCCTGAGATACCACCCTGCTGAGCTCATGCCTTGCAGAGGAGTCAGCTGCCCATGCATGCATGTGGAATAGAGGTCTCGAAATCTCAAAGGGTTTCAGAGACTCAGTTATGTGGTTCTGGGGTGAGGGCCATTTCCCATCCACTGTCTTTGAGCCTAATCTGCACCATCAGTACATGAGAAATCCATTATCCTTATATTCCCAACTCCTGGTGCGCAAGCCCTGATAAGCTCAGTCCCCCCAGGAGGTCTGAATCCAGGATAGACTGAGTTGTGTGGATCTAGGCCAGGGATCATTTTTTTTCCTTGAACACTTAACCAGTGAAGAACATTCCATTCACATGGCCAAATCTTGGTCTGTTTAAGCCTAATAAACTCTGCTGCCCTCCCCCTAACAACTACCTAAGATGCTGCCCAACCAAAAAGTTCTATAAGCACCTAGCATGTGGCAGCTGGCCTTGGTGAACCTGGGGATTTTTGATGAGTGGGATGCAAGGTTGGTACAATATCTGCAAATCAATAAATATGATACAACACATAAACAAAATGAAGACTAAAAAGTACATAATTATATCAATAGATTTAGAAAAAGCATTTGATGAAATCAGTAGCTATTTATGATAAAAAGTTTCAGCAAAGTGAGAATAAAGGGAACATATCTCATCTGACTGGTGTGCCTAAGTCGTCACCAGTTTTATTCCTGGTAAAGGCACATGCCCAGGTTGTGAGCCCAATTACCAGTGGGGGGCATGCAGGAGGCAACCAATTGATGTTCTTTCTCATCCGTGTGTCTGTGTCTCTCTCTTTCTCTCTTTAAAATCAATAAAAATAAAATAATATTTTTAAAAAGGAAACAAACCTCTATGTGACAAACCCATAGCCAATATCATACTCAATAGGCAAAAACTAAATATATTTCCTTTAAGATCAGGAACAAAACAGGGATGTTTGCTTTCACCACTTTTATTCAACATAGTACTGAAAATCTTAGCCACTGTGATCAGACAAGAAAAAAATAAAGGGCATCCAAATTGGAAAGGTGGAAGTCAAACTGTCATTATTTGCAGATGACATGATATGTATATAGAGAACGTGAAAACTTACATCAAAATAATAATAGACCTGATAAATAATGTTAAGAAAGTACCAGAATACAAGATAAATATTCAAAAATTTGTTGCATTTTTGTATACCAATAATAAATTATCAGAAAAATAAACTAAGAAAACAATCCTATTTACAATTTCATGAAAAAATGCCGAGGAATATTTTTTTGAAATATGTTTTTATTGATTTTAGACAGAGAGGAAGGGAGAAGAAGAAGGAGGAAGAGGAAGAGAGAAACATTGATGTGAGGGAAAAAATATCAATTGGCTGCCACTCACTTGCATGCTGACCGGGGATTGAGCCGCAATTTGGGAATGTGCCATGACAGGGTATTGAACCACTGACCTTTTAGTGCAAGAGACAACTCTTAACTAATGGAGCCACGCCAGCCAGGGCCCTATGTATAAATTTAACAAAGATGTAAAAGACTTGTACTTGGAAAATTATAAGACACTGAAGAAAGAAATTAAAGAAGACACAAATAAATGGAAACACATACTGTGTTCATTGATAGGAAGAATTAACATTGTTAAAATATTCATACTACCCAAAGCAATCTATAGACTCCACTCAATTTCTAGCAAAATACCAATGGTGTACTTCACAAAACTAGAACAAATAACCCAAAAATGTATACACAACCACAAAAAAACCCCAAACATTTCTAATACCTTTAGCAATCTTGAGATATAACAAAGTTGTAAGATTCATGCTACCTCATATCAAACTATACTACAAGGACATATTAATCCAAACATTATAGTACTGGCATAAAAACAGACCTGTAGGTCAATGGAAAAGAAATAAGCCCATGTCTATATGGTCAAATAATATTTAACATTGAAGGCAAGAACATACAATAAGGTAAAGATAGTTTATTCAATAAGTGCTGTCTGGAAAATTGTACAGATACATGCAAAAAATTAAACTAGACCACCTTCTTACACCATATACAAGAATACATTTAAAATAAATTAAAGACTAAAATATAAGACTTGAAACCATAACACTTCTAAAAGAAAACATAGGCAGTAAAGTATTAGATATTTTTCTAAATAAGTTTGTTTTCTGCTATATCTCTTAAGGCAAGGGGGAAAATAAATTACAAAAAACAAACAAACAAATGGAACTAAATCAAACTAAATAGTTTTCGCACAGCAAAGAAAACCATCAACAAAATAAAACAACAACCCACTGAATGAAAAAACATATTTTCCAATGATACATATGATAATGGGTTAATATCCAAAATTTATAGAACTCAACACCAAACACACACACACACACACACACACACACACACACCAAAAGATCCAATTTAAAAATGAGCAAAAGACCTAAATAGACACCTCTCCAAAGAGGACATACAGATGGGCAATAGACATATAAAAAGATACTCAGCATCACTAACTATCAAAGAAATACAAATTAAATTACAATGACATAACACCTCACACCTGTCAGAATGGTTATCATCAATAAATCACAAACAACATGTATTGGTGAAGATGTGTAATAAAGGGGACCCTTGAGCACTATTGATGGGAATGCAGACTGGTGCAGCCACTATACAAAATAGTATGGAGTTATCTCAAAATATTAAAATTAGAACTGCCTTATGATCCATATCTGGATATAAATACAAAGAAACCCAAAACAAAAATTCAAAAGAATATATGTACCCCTGTGATCATTGCAGCACAGTAGTCAAGATATGAAGCAACCCAAATGCCCATCAATAGATGAGTAGTTAAAAAAACAGTAAAACAGACACTGTTGTCAAGACACACAGGGTAGTGTCAGGGAAAGGGAAGCCTCTGTGGGTTTATTACCAGGGCCTGTTAGAGTTGTTTATCAATTTTGGATGTTACTAAGAAATGCTAGCCTCTCATTAAACTAGAGAGCATAGTAAAAAAAAATCAAATAAAAGTGGGGAACCGAAAAATGGCTGCGGAGTGAACGGAGCTACACAGACCATCTCCCAGAACTAAACTGGAATTACAACTATAACACAGACAAATAGATGGGAAAATCCAACAGAAAAGCAGCTTGCGAGGACCATACAACCAGGGACACTGACTCCATCCCGGTAGGCTTGCGAAGGCGCCAGACAGGGGCTGGGAGCCCACGGTCCGCAGCTTGGCAGTGGCCTTAGCTGGGAGCAGCGCCCTCGGGTTACACTCCCAGGCGGCTCCACAGCGCAGCCGGGACAGAGGCTGAAACAGCCACAGCCACTCACCTTGGGCTCCGGCAGAGGGAGGGCGGACTGGACTGGAACTGTGTCAGGACACTCGGGGTTTGGAGGGCGCTCAGAGCTTTGGCTGAGTGCAGCCACTCAGGACTGTGGCCACATTGCTCCTTCCCAGAGCTCTGAGGAAAGGCAGCAGCCCCTCCCTCGGAGATCCAACCCCACCCTGTGGGCCACTGAAGTGCTAATTGAGGCTCACTAACCACCAGCATCTGCCGCAACCTCCTGAAAGCCCCTTGGCTGAGCACCAGAGGGAGTTTTTCAATCAACTGACAACCCAAAACTCATCAAGTAACCTAGACTGCTAGCCTCCAGGCAAAAAGCTAGAGGATAACAGTACCTTTCCTGGGCTGGCAACTTTAACCAGGAAAGTAAGACTTAACAGTGGTGTTCAACGTGGGTCCTCCCTCGCTCATATAAACACAGGAGAGGGAGCCACAAACAGCAGAACACCAACACCCACAGGGAGAACGTGACAGTCTCCAAAGACAACAGTGATAGCCAAAATGGTGAAACACAGAAACAGAAGCCAAATGAAAGAGCAAGACACCTCCACCGAAGATGAAATCAATGTGGAGCAATTAGGGATGTTAACAGAGCTAGAATTCAGAGCCATGATCTTGAGGAAGCTGAACAGCATGAGTAAGGACATAGAGACACTGAAAATAAGCCAAATGGAAATTAAAAACCAACAACAAGAGATAAAAAATGACATATCCGAAATGAAAAACACATTGGAAGGTTTAAAAAGCAGAGTAGGGGAAGCTGAGGACCAGATCAGTGAATTAGAAGACAGGGTAGAAAAAATCAACCAATCAGAAAAACAAAAGGAAAAAACTATTAAAAAACAGGAAGACAGCTTAAGAGAACTATGGGACAACTGGAAACGTAATAATATTCCCATCATAGGAGTCCCTGAAGAAGAAGAAAAGGAGCAAGGGATAGAGAATATATTCAAAAAAATAGTGAGAGAAAACTTCCCTAATTTGGTGAAGGAAGAAGGCATTCAAGTTCAAGAAGCACAGAGAGTCTCAAGTAAGAAGAACCCAAACAGGCCCACACCAAGACACATAGTAATTAAAATGCCACAAATGAAAGACAAAGAAAGAATCCTAAAAGCAGCAAGAGATAAGCAACAGGTTACCTACAAAG
The DNA here is from genome assembly GCF_014108415.1 of Molossus molossus. NCBI lineage: Eukaryota > Metazoa > Chordata > Mammalia > Chiroptera > Molossidae > Molossus > Molossus molossus. The sequence continues at coordinate 83,008,842 of NW_023425355.1, read as the reverse complement.
GGAACCCCATAAGGCTCTCAGCTGACTTCTCACAAGAAACACTACAGGCCAGAAGAGAATGGCATGAAGTAATCAAAGTCATGAAAAACAAGAATCTGAATCCAAGACTACTCTACCCAGCAAGGCTATCATTCAAAATAGAAGATCAAATAAAGAGCTTCCGAGACAAAAAAAAGCTAAGGGAATACATTAACACCAAACCAGCACTGCAAGAAATGTTAAAAGGACTGCTGTAATTAGCAGTAGAAATGGGAAGAAAAATAGAACCACACGAAACAAAAATGGCAATAAATAAGTACATATCAATAATCACCTTAAACGTAAATGGATTGAATGCTCCCATAAAGAGACACAGAGTAGCTGATTGGATAAGAAAGCATGACTCATCTATATGTTGTTTACAAGAGACCCACCTCTCAACAAAAGACTCACATAGGTTGAAAGTGAAGGGATCGAAAAAAATTTTCCAAGCAAATGAAAAGCAAAAAAAAAAAAAAGCTGGGGAAGCAATTCTCATATCTGATAAAATAGATTTCAAAATGAAGACCACAACTAAAGACAAAGACGGCCACTACATAATTTTGAAAGGATCTATCCAACAGGAAGATATAACCTTGATAAACATATATGCACCCAATATAGGAGCACCAAAATACATTAAAAAACTTCTGGAGGACTTCCAAGGAGAAATCGACAACAATACAATCATAGCAGGTGACTTCAACACCCCGTTGACAGCACTGGATAGATTCTCTAGGCAAAAAAATTAGCAAGGAAACAGAGACTCTAAATGAAGCACTAGACCAAATGGATTTAATAGATATCTACAGAGAATTACACCCCAAAACTACAGAATACACATTCTTCTCAAGTGCACATGGGACCTTCTCAAAGATAGACCACATGATAGGACACAAACTAAATCTCTACAAGTTCAAGAAGATTGAAATCATATCAAGCATCTTCTCAGATCACAATGGCATGAAACTACAAATCAATTGCAACAAGACCATGCAAAGACATTTCAACACATGGAGGCTTAATAGCATGTTATTAAACAATGAATGGGTCACCGAGGAGATCAAGGAAGAAATTAAAAACTTCCTGGAAACCAATGAAAATGAACACACAACAACACAAAATCTATGGGATGCAGCGAAAGCAGTTCTGAGAGGGAAGTTCATAGCACTACAGGCCTACCTCAAAAAACAAGAAAAATTTCTAATTGACTGTCTAACCTCACAACTTAAAGAATTAGAAAGCAAACAAAAAGAAAACCCCAGAGCAAGTAGAAGGAAGGAAATAGTAAAGATCAGAGCAGAAATAAATGACAGAGACCAAAAAAACAATTCAAAGGATCAATGAAACAAAGAGCTGGTTTTTCGAAAAGATAAACAAGATTAATGGACCCTTAGCTAGACTCACCAAGAAACAAAGAGAGAGAACCCAAATACACAAAATCAGAAATGAAAGAAGAGAAGTAACAACCAACACCACGGAAATACAAAAGATCATTAACAACTACTATGAACAACTATATGGCAACAACTTCGACAATCTAAGCGAAATGGACAAATTTCTAGAAACACACAGTCTCCCAAAACTATTCCCGGAAGAGATAGAAAACTTGAACAGACCAATAACAACTAAGGAAATTGAAGAGGTAATCAAGACTCTCCCAGCAAACAAAAGCCCAGGCCCAGATGGCTTCACGGGGGAGTTTTACCGAACATTCAAAAAAGAACTAACACCCATTCTCCTCAAACTATGTCAAAAAATTCAAGAAGAAGGAAGACTTCCAAACACGTTCTATGAGGCCAGCATAATTCTAATTCCAAAACCAGAAAAAGACACTACGAAGAAAGAAAACTACAGGCCAATATCGCTGATGAACATAGACGCCAAAATCCTGAACAAAATATTACCAAATCAGATCCAGTACTACATCAAAATAATTATTCACCATGACCAAGTGGGATTCATTCCAGGGATGCAAGGCTGGTACAATATTCACAAATCAATAAACGTGATACACCACATAAACAAAATGAAGAATAAAAACCACATGATCATATCAATAGATGCTGAAAAAGCATTCGACAAAATCCAGCATCCATTTCTGATAAAAACACTCAGCAATGTGGGAATAGAGGGATCATATCTCGACATAATAAAGGCCATATATGAAAGACCTACAGCCAACATCATACTCAATGGACAGAAACTAAAAACATTTCCATTAAGAACAGGAACAAGACAGGGATGTCCACTTTCACCACTCTTATTTAACATTGTACTGGAAGTCTTAGCCACAGCAATCAGACATGAAGAAAAAATAAAAGGGATCCAAATTGGAAAGGAGGAAGTGAAACTGTCATTATTTGCAGATGACATGATATTGTGCATAGAAAATCCTACAGACTCCATCAAAAATCTACTAGACTTAATAAATGAATTTGGCAACGTAGCAGGATACAAAATTAACGTCAAGAAATCGACGGCATTCTTTTACATCAATGATGAACTCACAGAAAGAGAAACTGAAAAAACAATCCCATTTACCATCGCGCCAAAAAAATTACGATACCTAGGAATAAACTTAACCAAAGAAGTAAAGGACCTATTTGCAGAAAACTACAGATCAGTGAAAAAAGAAATAGAGGAAGATATAAACAAGTGGAAGCACATACCCTGTTCATGAATTGGAAGAATTAACATAATTAAAATGTCCATACTACCCAAAGCAATCTATAGATTCAATGCAATCCCCATCAAAATACCAACGACATATTTCATAGAACTAGAACAAATACTTCAAAAGTTCATATGGAACCAAAAAAGACCCCGAATAGCCACAGCAATCTTGAAAAAGAAGAACAAAGTAGGCGGGATCACAATACCACATATCAGGTTATACTACAAAGCGACTGTAACCAAAACAGCCTGGTACTGGCACAAGAACAGGCATATAGACCAGTGGAACAGAACTGAAAACTGGGTCAAATGGAATGGACAGAAATGGACCCAAGGCAATACGCTCAATTAATATTTGACAAAGGTGGCAAGAGCATACAGTGGAGTAAAGACAGCCTCTTTAATAAATGGTGTTGGGAAAATTGGACAGCTACATGCAAAAAAATGAAACTAGACCATCAACTTACACCATACACAAAAATAAACTCAAAATGGATAAAAGACTTAAATGTTACCCGTGAATCCATAAAAAGTCTAGAAGAAAATGTAGACAACAAAATTTCGGACATCATACGGAGCAGAATTTTCACTGATACATCACCTAAGGCAACAGAAATAAAGGAGAAAATGAACACATGGGACTACATCAAACTAAAAAGATTCTGCACAGCAAAAGAAACAATCATCAAAATGGAAAAACTACCTACTGTATGGAACAGCATAATTGCTGTATGGGAGAACATCATTGCCAATGATGTATCAGATAAGGGGTTAATTTCCAATATATAGAGAGTGCTCATACAACTCCACAAAAGGAAGACAAAGAACCCAATTAAAAAATGGGCAGAGGAGCTGAATAGACACCTCTCCAAACAGGACATACAAATGGCCAAGAGACATATGAAGAAATGCTCAACATCACTAATCATCAGAGAGATGCAAATTAAAACAACAATGAGGTATCACCTCACACCTGTCAGAATGGCCGCCATCAACAAATCATCAAACAACAAGTGTTGGCGAGGGTGTGGAGAAAAGGGGACTCTAATACACTGCTGGTGGGAATGCAGGCTGGTACAGCCGCTATGGAAAACAATATGGTGCTACCTCAAAAAATTAAAAATTGAACTTCCATTTGACCCAGTGATCCCACTGCTGGGAGTATACCCTAAGAAGCCTGAAACACCAATCAGGAAGAATATATGTACCCCCATGTTCATAGCAGCACTATTTACAATAGCTAAGATCTGGAAACAGCCCAAGTGTCCACCAGTAGACGAATGGATAAAAAAGCTGTGGTACATATACACAATGGAGTACTATGCAGCGGTAAGAAAGAAAGATCTCTTATCCTTTGAGACGAAATGGAGGGACCTGGAAAGTATTATCCTAAGTGAAAGAAGCCAAGCAGAAAAAGACAAATACCACATGATCTCACTTATATACGGAATATAATGAACATAACAGTCTGAGGAATACAGTAGACCCAGACACATGGAAGTAGGGCACAGACTGACATCCCTCAGAAGAGGGGATGGGGGGTGGGGGGGTGGGAAGAGATAAACCACAGAACTTATATGCATGTATGCATGACCAATGGACATAGACAACTAAGCCAGAGAAAGGGTGGAAGGGGGGTGGGGTGGGGGTGCCAATGGGGTAAAAAGGTAAAATATCTGTACAAAAAAATAAATAAATAATAATAAAAAAAAAAAAACAGTTAAACAGTGGTACTGCCTTGGCGGTTTTGCTCAGTGGTTAGAGCATTGTTCTGTGGTCCAGAAAGACCTAGATTCAGTTCCCGCTAAGGGCATGTACCTCAGTTGCAGTTTGTCCCCAGCCATGGTTGGGTCATGCGTGTGGCAACCACTCAATGTATCACTTTTGTGTCGATGTTTCTCCCTCTCTCCCTCCTCTGTCTCCCTCCGGCTCTATCTGAACAAAAAATTTAAAAAGTCCTTGAGTGAGGATAAAAAAAAACCAAAAAACCAGTTTTACAGCCCTGGCTGGTTTGGCTAAGTGGTTAGAGTGTCGACCTGCGGTCTGGAGAGACTCGAGTTCAGTTCCCGCTAAGGGCACACACCTTGGTTGCAGTTTGTCCCTGGCCCTGGTTGGGTCATGTGGGTGGCAACCACTCTATGTGTCCCTTTCACATCGATGTTTCTCTCTATCTCTCTCCCTCCCACTCTATCTGAACAAAAAATGGATAAATGTCCTCGGGTGAGCATTGAAAAAACAAAAAACAAAAACAGTGGTACATATATTCAATGGAATATTTCTCAGCCATAAAAAAAAGAATGAATTTTACCATTTGAAACAGCATGAATGGACCTAGAGGATATTGTGCTAAATGAAATAAGTTAGGCAGTGAAAAGACAAAGAGCGTGGTGAAGGCCTAGGGTGGGACAGGAGCTTGGTGGAGAGAGACAAAGTGAGTAAAATGGGGAATATCTGCAATACTCTCAAAAATAAAAATAAATTTAAGTAAGACAATATAAAGGAATAAACAAAACAAAAACAGACTCATAAATACAGAGAACACACTGATGGTTGCTAGAGAGAAAGGGGGTTGGGGGACTGGGTAAAAAAAGTGAAAGGATTAAGAAGTTCAGATTGGTAGTTACAAAATAGGATGTAAACTGCAGCATAAGGAATATAGTCATTAATATCATAATAACTATGTATGGTGCTTGGTGCCTACTAGAAATATTAGGGGAACACCTTGGAAAGAATATAATTATCTAAGCGCTATATTGTACACCTAAACTAATATAAAATAATATTTAATGTAAACTGTAATTGAAAAATAAAATTTTAAAAATTAATAATGGAAAAAGATACCTACTTCTTGATTTACATTCTAATTGCTTAATATAATATGATATGTCCTGCTCCTATTAAACCTTAAAGACATTTATACACTTTTGTAACCAGACAGTTTGTAAATCATTTTAGAGTATTGGCTATTTAATTCAGTCTTAACCTTCATTTTGAAAAATTTAAAAAGTCTAAAGGACTTCTAAAATTTAAAAACCTAAAACAGAGTTTTTTCACCCATCAACATCAAAATCACCCATCAGTTCAGATTTCAGGTCAGTGATATGGTATCTTTTATCTGGACTGCAGATCTCTAATTAAATGTTTCTGGCATTTTAACTGCAGGGAAACCCAGTTGATAATTCAAAGTCAGTAGAGTGAAAGACATCCTGAGTGTGCTGTCCTTTCAGAGGAAGTAGAAGCATTTTCATGCCTTGTTTGCAGAATATCAATTATCTAAAGCAGCTACCAGGATCATATTATGTCTATGGATAGGTCACTGTGGTTATTCTTTATCTGCATGCATTATAACCACTTAACACTATTGCATTTTCATGTTCTTTTACAGGACCTGCTGAAATGCTTGCTGCTATAGTAGAGGGTTACAGATTTGTATGTCTGGATGCTGTGGCGTGAGAGAACCGAGCGACCACCAGAGCCAAATAGAGAGCAAAGCCGGCCAGCTACTGATCCCAACTTCTTGGAGACCAGCCCTGGGGCCTCCAAATATTGTGGTGTGACAGAGTCAAAGAAAGGCCACTAGAGAATTAAAGTCTAATTAAGAGCCATTTATTAGCCAGCCAGTGTCTGATTCCGAACACCTCTGTGACAGAGTCTTCAGAATCAACCCTGATATGCTTTATTACATGCCTTTTATACCTTACAGCAAAAGTTTAATGATATAAGGAAATGGGACCTTCTTGATATAATGCCCAGGGCCACAGTAATGCTGTATAGAATTAGTTTGCCTAATGGATAACAGGAACACTCAGGCACAACCAGGAACACCCAGGTGCACCCAGGAACACCCAGGTATTTCAGGTATTTCAAGGTACATTGGGTCACACTTAGCCTCGAGCTGCACAAGTATAATGCAGGCCTAATTCCTTGAGATTGTGGGGAAGGTCGAGTCTCTGACTCAAGACCTCCAGGCTCCGTGGACTCTGTCAGACACATAACCGGCTCCCAACAATTTCTTGGTTCAGGGAGTATTCCAATTTACTGAGGTTATTTTGACTAAACAGGTTCACCTAGAGAACTCACAGTGACTTTCCCTATCATAAAATATGGAGCAGCACAATAATTTACCAATTATTAATTATGGGTTTATAAACATGCCAGCACATAAAGAGCTGAGGTTGACCAAATGCATAAATTAGAGTACCGTCCTGGCCGGTTTGGCTCACTGGTTGGAGTGTCAGCCCGCAGACCAGAGAGTCCCGGGTTTGGTTCCCGCTAGGGGCACGTACAAAAAAAAAAAAAAAAAATAGAGTACCTTGTTTCCTAATAGAGGCCTGGTATATATTTAAATAATCATGAATGCATTGCTACATTCTAAAAAGAATTGAGGATGTTTAAAATAAAAAAATGATACAAGAAAAATTAGAGTTAAAAAACATAAATAACAACAAAAAAAGCAATGAACAGAGTAAATAGATGCCCAAATAGAACAACAGCAAGAAAGATCAGTGTTAGATGGGTGTGGTTCCCTTTGAAAAAATATATTATGCTTCAGACATGTCACTACTGATTACAGAAGGTTTTACTTCCTCCTTAGCAATTATAAAGTATAGTGCAAATTTGTTAGACTTACACTAAAGGTCCCCTATAAATGGACTCGGACTTTCCTTTTTAGCCATATTCATAACTACCTCTATTCAAACAACAAATGCTACAGAAAAAATGACTAATTCAATAATTTCCCTAAACGTCCTTTGTTTTCCTGTTTGTCTACATCCATACTATCCTCTGTAGCCCAAAACCTAGCATCCTTCTAAGTCCAGCATACTTGCCACCTCCCAAATTCCTTTCCTCAATTACTCCATTAAACATTAATTTTTCTATTCCCTTTAATCATTTATGTTATGGTTTAGTACATTCTGCCTTTATGATATTTGAATATGTTGCTTAACAGAAACACATGTCAGAGTGGTAAATGTATTAGAAATCAACAATACAATGTAATATATTATCATAAGTAGTTATGTAGGACTATAAGGGGAGATAATTAATTAATTTTATAAACTAGATCTAAGAATCTGTTTTGAAAATATAATTTAAAAAGAAAACTGGAGAGCAGGTAAGAAGTGGAAGGAATTTAAACCATAGGTTTCTTTCACTAGAAGTCAGGAGGAATTCCACGTCCATGCATTAAGCCCATCTCTTTGCAGGACACCAAAGACAGAAGCCAAGAGAGTGCCCATGGACTAACCATAAGTGCACAGAGACTTCTTTCAGCAAAGGTCAAGAGGGAGCTCATGTGCTGAGAGTGGGAACACCTCTCTCCAGGACTTTATACATACATCATCAGGGATCAAGTGGGAGCCCAAGAATTCTACATGCCTCTGTGAAGGCCTCTATCCCTGGTGCCTTTCTTAACAGCTTGCAGATCTCTCTGCCTTGAGATATCATGATTAAATTTTATCTTGCCTTATCTTCAAGTAATGGTGTTGTGAAACTGGATTTTCCTTATGCTAAAGAATAAAAGGGAGACCTTAGATCAAACAAAACTAAACTCAAAATTATTTAAATATTGAATTATAAAAATCCTAGTAGAAAATGTAGCAGAAAAATTTCATAACTTTGGTCTTGTCAATGATTTATTGTGACACCAAAAGTGTAGGCAACTAAAACAAAACTAGAAAAGTGAGACTACATAAAATTACAAAGCTTCTGAACAGCAAAAGAAACAATCAACATAATGAAAAGGTAACCTACCAAATGGAAGAACATATTTGCATATTATATATCTGATAAAAGTTTAATATGCAAAATATATAAAGAATTCATACAACTCAAGCCAAAAATATCTAATTTAAAAATAGGCAAATAAATTGAATAGACATTTCTGAAAAGAGACATACAAATAGCCAACAGCAACATGAAAAAGATGCTTGATATCACTAATCATAAGGAAAATAGAAATCAAAACCACAGTGAGATATTTCTTTACACCTGTTAGAATGGATATCACCAAAAAGACAAAATATAAGAGCTGGCTGGTGAGAACGTGAGGAAAAAGAAACCCTTACACACTGTTGGTAGGAATGTAAATTGGTACAGACACTAAGAAAAGCTCTTTAAAATTTAAAAATAGAACTGCTATGTGATTTAGTAATTCCACTTCTGGGTTTATATCGTACAAAGGAAATAAAATAAGGATATTAGAAAAAAATGAGAAAGAAAAAAATCCTAGCATTTGCAACAAATAGATGGATCTTGAGGGCATTATCCTAAGTAAACAAATCAGACAGAGAAAGACAAATACTGTATGATATCACTTGTATGTGTTATGAATGGCATGGGGGAATGGAGGTAATGGGAACATGTTTGTCTAAGGGTACAGACTTTACTTAAAAGATTAACAATTTGGGGGGATGTAATGTATAGCATGTTATTATAGTTAATACTGTATTATATACTTGAGAGTTGCTAAGAAAGTAGATTTTAAATTTTCTCACCACAAAAAATTACGTAATGTGATCGTTGACTATAGTGGTAATTATTTTGTATCAACTCTACACTTTGTAAATGTTAAAATTAAACAATGTAGTATGTCAATATCTCAATAAAGCTGGAAAAAATTTTAAAATGACCATTTACAAAATAACCTATAGACAGGGAAAAATGGCGGCGGAGTGAATGGAAGCTACACAGACCATCTCCCAGGACCAAACTGGAATTACAATGAATATAAAGACAAATCATCAGGAAGGGGCAACCGAAAGGCAGCTTGGAGGACCACATAACCAGGGATACTGACTCAATCCAGGTAGGCTTGCGAGGACGCAAGAGGGGGTTGGGAGCCCACGGTCTGCAGCAGCCTAGGCCGGGACCTGCTGCGGCCTCAGCTAGGACCAGTGGACTCGGCTGGAAGCTGCATCCTCAGCTGGGTCCTATGGCCTCGGCAGGGACCAGCGGCCACCTCAGCTGGGTCCTATGACCTCGGCTAGGTGCTATGCCCTCGGGTGGGTCCTGTGGCCTCAGCTGGGACCTGCTGTTGCCTCGGCTGGGTCCAGCAACCTCGGCTGTGTGCTACGCCCTCAGCTGGGACCAGCAGCCTCAGCTAGAAGCTGCGCCCTCGGCTGAGTCCTATGGCCATGGCTGGGACCAGCAGCTACCTCGGCTGGGTCCTGCGACCTAGGCTGGGTGCTACACCGTCGGCTGGTGCTGCAGCCTCGGCCACCCTTAGTTAGAAGCAGCGCCCTCAGGTTAAAGTCCCAGGAGACTCCATGGTGCAGAGCCAGGACAGAGGCTAAATTGGCAGAAGCCACACACCTTGGGCTCTGGCAGAAAGAAGGCAGACTGAACTGGAACTGTGTGGGGACACTCGGAATTTGGAGGGGGCTCAGAGCTTTTGCTGAGTGCAGCCACACAGGACAGTGGTCATCTTACTCCTTCCCAGGGCCCTGGGGAGAGGTGGCAGACACTCCCTCAGAGATTCAACCCCACCCAGTGGCCATAGAAATGCTAATTAAGGCCCATAAACAACCATAATCTGCCCACCCTCTGGAAATATTCTTATACTGAGCACCTGAGGGAGTTTTTTAGTCAACACAGGAACCAAGGTTCTTCAGGTGACACCTACTAATAGCCTCCAGGTCAAAATGATAGAGGATAACTACTATTCCCTGGGCTAGCAACACTAACCAGGAAAGTTAAGACTTGACAGTGGTGTTTAAAGTGGGTTCTCCCTGCCTCATCGAAACCCAGGAGAGGGAGCCACAAATAGGAGAATACCAACACCAACAGGGAAAATTTGGCAGACTCCAAAGCCTGCTGTGATAGCCAAAATGGTGAAAAACAGAAACAAAAGCCAAATGAAAGAACAAGAGACCTGTAGCAAAGATGAGATAAATGAGGTACAGTTAAACATGTTAACAGAATTAGAATTCAGAGCCATGATTTTGAGGAAGCTCAACAGCATGTGTAAAGACATGTGAACCATGAGTAAAGACATAGATATGTTGAAAATCAACCAGTTGGAAATTAAAAACCATCAAGAAGAAATGAAGAATGACATATCAGAATTTAAAAAAACACATTGGAAAGTCTAAATAGCAGAGGAGAGGAAGCTGAGGACCAGATCAGTGAATTAGAAGACAGGGTAGAAAAAATCATTCAATCAGAAAACCAAAAGAAAAAAAATAATTAAAAAACAGGAAAACACCTTAAGAGAATTGTGGGACAACTGGAAACGTAATAACATTCGCATCATAGGAGTCCCCAAACAAGAAGAAAATGAGGAAGGGTTAGAGAATATATTTGAAGAAACAGTGATAGAAAATTTCGCTAATTTGGTGAAGGAAGAAGGCATTCAAGTTCAAGAAGCACAGAGAGCCCCAAGTAAGAAGAACCCAAACAAGCCCACACCAAGACACATTGTAATCAAAGTGCCAAAAATTCAAGACAAAGAGAGAATCCTAAAAGCATCAAGAAAGACGCAAAAAATTACCTACAAAGAATATGCCATAAGGCTCTCAGCTGACTTCTCAACTGAAACACTACAGGCCAGAAGGGAATGGCATGAGGTAATCAAGGTCACGAAAAACAAGGATGTGAATCCAAGACTACTCTACCCAGCAAGGCTATCATTCTAAATAAAATCTCTTTAGCTTCACAGAGAAAAAAAAGGCAAAGGAAATACATTAGCACCAAACCATCACTGCAAGAAATGTTAAAAGAACTGCTATAATTAGCAGGAGGAATAGGAAGAAAAATAAAACCACACTAAAGAAAAATGGCAATAAATAAGTACATATCAATAATCACCTTAAATGTAAATGGATTGAATGCTCCCATAAAAAGACACAGAGTAGCTGAATGGATAAGAAAGGATGACTCATCTATGTGTGGTTTAAAAGAGACCCACCTCACAACAAGACTCATATAGGTTGAAAGTGAAGGGATGGAAAAAAATCTTCCAAGCAAATGGAAGGGGAAAAAAAGCTGGGGTAGCAAAACTCATATCTGATGAAATAGATTTCAAACTGAAGGCCATACCTAGAGACAAAGAATGCCACTACATAATATTGAAAGGATCTATCCAACAGGAAGATATAACCTTGATAAATATATATGCACCCAATATAGGAGCACTAAAATATATTAAAAATCTTCTGGAGGACTTCAAAGGGAAATCGATAGCAATACAATCATAGCAGGAGACTTCAACACCATGCTGACATCACTGGATAGATCCTCTAGACAAAAAATTAGCAAGGAAACAGAGACTCTAAACGAAGCACAACACCAAATGGATTTAATAGATATCCACAGAGAATCACACCCCAATACTACAGAATTCACCTTCTTCTCAAGTGCACATGGGACATTCTCAAAGATAGACCACATGTTAGGGCACAAACTAAGCCTCTACAAGTTTAAGAAGACTGAAATCATATCAAGGATCTTTTCAGATCACAATGGCATGAAAGTAGAAGTCAATTTTAAGAAGAACATACAAAGACATTTGAACACATGGAATCTAAATAGCATGTTATTAAACAATGAATGGGTTACCGAGGAGATCAAGAGAGAAATTAAAAACTTCATAGAAAACAATGAAAATGAAGACACAACAACACAAAATCTATGGGATGCAGCAAAAGCAGTTCTGAGAGAGAAGTTCATTGCACTACAGGCCTACCTCAAAAAACAAGAAAAATCTCTAATAAACTATCTAACCTCACAACTTAAAGAACTTGAGAGCAAACAAAAAGAAAACCCCAGAGTAAGTAGAAGGAAGGAAATAGTAAAGATCGATTCAGAAATAAACAACATAGAGAACAAAAAGCAATTCAAAGAATCAATGAAACAAAGAGCTGGTTTTTCGAAAAGATGAACAAGATTGATGGACCCTTATCTAGACTCACCAAAAACCAAAAAGAGCGAAACCAAATACACAAAATCAGAAATGAAAGAGAAGTAACAACTGACACCACAGAAATACAAAAAATTGATAACAACTACTATGAACAATTATATGGCAAGAAATTCGACAATTTAAGCGAAATGGACAAATTTCTAAAACACATAATCTCCCAAAATTGGACCAGGAAGATACAGAAAACTTGAACAGACCAATAACAACAGAAGAAAATGAAGATGTAATAAAGACAGTCTCAGCAAAGAAAAGCCCAGGCCCGGATGACTTCACGGGAGAATTTTACCAAACATTCAAAGAAGAACTCATACACATTCTCCTCAAACTATTTCAAAAAATTCAAGAAGAAAGACTTCTAAACTAATTTTATGAAGCTAGCATAATTCTAATTACAAAACCAGAAAAAGACACCACAAAGAAAGAAAACTACAGGCCAATTTCCCTGATGAACATAGATGCCAAAATCCTGAACAAAATACTAGCAAATCGGATCCAGCAATACACCAAAAAAATTATTCACCATGACCAAGTGGAACTCATCCCAGGGATGCAAGGCTTGTATAATATTCACAAATCAATAAATGTGATACACCACATAAATAAAATGAAGAATAAAGTCCACATGATCATATCAATAGATGCCAAAAAAGCCTTCGACAAAATCCAGCCTCCATTTCTGATAAAAACGCTCACCAATGTAAGAAGAGAGAGATCATATCTCAACATAATAAAGTTCATATATGAAAGACCTACAACCAACATCATCCTCAATGGGCAAAAACTAAAAGCATTTTCCTTAAGAACAGGAACAAGGCAAGAATGCCCACTTTCACCACTCTTATTTAACATAATACTGGAAGTCTTAGCCACAGCAATCAGACTGGAAGAAAAAATAAAAGGGATCCAAATTGGAAAGGAGGAAATGAAACTCTCATTATTCTCAGATGATATGATACTATACATAGAAAACCCCAAAGACTCCATCAAAAATTTACTTGAATTAATAAATAAATTTGGAAACATAGCAGGATACAAAATTATCGTCAAGAAATCGATGGACTTCTTATACACCAATGATGAACTCAGAGAAAAAGAAACTAAGAAAACAATCCCATTTACCATTGCAGTAGTGGAGCTACAAAGGTGCAGATTGCAGAAGTCACAGACAGCTAAGAGCCCAGCACTATTCCACATAGTAGCAGCATGATCAGAGTAAAGATATACCACCAGCAACAGAGGCATCCTTTCCCAGGTAACAGAAGCACAGACAAGCAGCTGAGATCCATCCCCAAAAACAACAGAAAAAGCTGAGCAGAAGTTTGGCCCCATGGGGCAGCAGCATTTCCCAGCCGCCAGCTGCTGGACATGGGGCTCCTCAGAGGCCTGCGCAGTCTAGAGCCCACTAAAGCAGTGGGAAACCAGAGCACAAGAGGGACTGGTGCGATCCAGCTGTCCACTCACAAAAACGGCACAATACCAGGGCACCAAAGAAACCTGTACCACCCAGCAAGGACTATGCGATCCGGGTATGCACAGGACCTGTGGGATGCTAAGCACCAGACAGGCCTGTGTGACACAGCAGAGATTGTGCCATCTAGTTACCCTTGGGATCTGCTGGGTGCTGAAGCATTAGAGAGGACTATACCACCAAGCAGGGACTGCACAATCTAGTTATCACTGGACCTGCTGGGTGCTGAAGCACCAGAGAGGCCTGTGCAATTCAGCAGCCTATAACATAGGCATAGAGCCGAGTTCTCAAAGGGACTGTGAGATCCAATTACCCGCAGGGTGCAGGGGTACCAGAAAGGGCTATGCAACCCAGCTGCATACAAGATACACAAAAAGGATGTGAATTTGGAGGCGGAGTGAACAGAAGCTACGCAAAAAATTTCCCAGAACCAAATGTGAATCACAACAAAAATAAAAACAAATCCTTAGAAAAAAGCAACAGAGAAGCAGCAGGACAGGCAGAGGCACTGAATACTAGGGCTACATTCCAAGGCACTGAGTAACTGAGACTACTAGCCACCAGGAAAAACTAAAGATAACTGAACATTTCCTGGGCATTAAAATCTACCCAGAAAAGGAAGACTTGACAGTGGTGTTTAACGTGGACACACCCAGGCTCATTTAAACCAAGGAGAAGGAGCCACAAACAGCACAACACCAACACCCACAGGTAATATTAGGCAGGCTCCAAAACCCACTGAGATAGCCAAAATGGTGAAACAAAGAAACAAATCGCAAATGAAAGAACAAGAGAATTCTATCAAAGATGAGATAAATGAAATGCAGCTAAGCAAATTATCAGAGGTAAAGTTCAGAGCCATGATCGTGAGGGAGCTCAACAACATGAGTGAGGAAATCAGCACCATGAGTACAGATATAGAAACACTGAAAACCAACCAAGTGGAAATGAAGAATAACATAGCAGAACTAAAGAACACATTGGAAGGACTAACCAGCAGAGTACAGGCAGCTGAGGATTGGATAAGTGAATTAGAAGACAGGGTAGACAAAATCAACCAAGCACAAACCCAAACTAAAAAAACAATTAAAAAACATGAAGATAGCTTAACAGAACTATGGACAACTGAAAACATAATAACATTCGCATCATATAAGTCCCCAAATAGGATGAAAATGGTCAAGGATTAGAGAATATATTTGAAGAAATAGTGAGAGAAAATTTTCCTAAATTGATGAAGGAAGAAGGCATTCAAGTTAAAGAAGCACAGATTACACCCCAAAACAGCAGAATTCACATTCTTCTCGAGTGCACATGGGACATTCTCAAAGATAGACCACATGTTAGGGCACAAACTAAGTCTCAACAAGACCAAGAGGATTGAAATGATATCAAGCATCTTCTCAGATCACAATGGCATGCAATTAGAAAACAACTGCAACAAGAACATGCAAAGACATTTGAAAACATGGAGGCTAAATAGCATGTTATTGAACAATGAATGGGTTACCATGCAGATCAAGGAAGAAACAAAAAAACTTTCTGGAAAACAATGAAAATAAACACACAACAACACAAAATCTATGAGATGTAGTGAAAGCAGTTCTGAGAGGGAAGTTCATAGCACTACAGGCCTACCTCAAGAAGCAAGAAAAATTTCTAATAAATTATTTAACCTCACAACTTAAAGAACTAAAAAGCAAACAAAAAGAAAACTCCAGAGCAAATAGAAGGAAGGAAATACTAAAGATCACAGTAAAAATAAATTACATGAAGACCAAAAAAAACAATTCAAAGGATCAATGAAACAAAGAGCTGGTTCTTTGAAAATATGAACAAGATTGATGGACCCTTCTCTAGACTCACCAGGAAACAAAGAGAGAGAACCCAAATACATAAAATCAGAAATGAAAGAGGAGAAATAATAGTTGACACCATAGATACAACGGATTTTTAACGAATGTTATGAACAATTATATGGCAATAAATTCGATAATATAAGCGAAATGGACAAATTTCTAGAAACACATAGTCTCCCAAAACTGAACAGAGAAAAGATAGAAAACTTGAACAGACCAATAACAACAGAAGAAATTAAAGATGTAATCAAGAATCTTCCAGCAAACATAAGCCCAGTCCAGGATGGCTTCACGGGGGAACTTTACCGAACATTCAAAGAACAACTAATACCCATTCTCTTCAAACTATTTCAAAAAATTCAAAAAGAAGGAAGACTTCCAAACTCGTTTTATGAAGCCAGAATAATTCTAATTCCAAAACCAGTGAAAGAGACTATAAAGAAAGAAAACTACAGGCCAACATCCCTGATGAACATAAATGTTAAACCCTGAACAAAATACTAGGAAATCAAATATAGCAATACATCAAAAAAATTATTCACCATGACCAAGTGGGATTCATCGCAGGGATGCAAGGCTGGGACAATATTCACAAATCAATATATGTGATATACCACATAAACAAAACGAATGATAAAAATCATATGATCATATCAATAGAGGCTGAAAAAGCATTTCACATAAACCAGCTCTTATTTCTGATAAAAACGCTCAGGAATGTGGGAATAGTGAGCTCATATCTTGACATAATAAAGGTCATATATGAAAGACCTACAGGCAACATGACATTGAATTTGCAAAAATTAAAAGCATTTTCCTCAAGAACAGGAACAAGAAAAGGATGCCCACTTTTGGCACTCATATTTAACATAGTACTGGATGTCTTAGCCACAGCAATCAGACATGAAGAAAAAATAAAAGGGGTTCAAATTGGAAAGGAGGAAGTGAAATTGTCATTATTTGTAGATGACATGATACTATACATAGAAAACCCCAAAGAATCTATCAAACATTTTCTAGACTTAATAAATGAATTTGGCAAAGTAGCAGGATACAAAATTAACATCAGGAAATTGATGGCATTCTTATACACCAATGATGAGCACACAGAAACCGAAACTAAAAAAACACTCCCACTTACCATTGCGAAAAAAAAATTAAATATGTAGGAATAAACTTAACCAAAGAAGTAAAGGACCTAGTCGCAGAAAACTACAGGTCATTGAAAAAAAGTAATAGAGGAAGATATAGAAAAGTGGAAGCATATACCTTGTTCATGAATTGGAAGAATTAACATCATTAAAATGTCCATATTACCCCAGGCAATCAATAGATTTAATGCAATCCATATCAAAATACCAATGACATACTTCACAGAACTAGAACAAATACCTCAAAGGTTCATATGGAACCACAAAAGACCTCGAATAGCCACAGCAATCTTGAAAATGAAGAACAAAGTTGGAGGGATCACATTATCAGATTTTATGTCATAGTACAAAGCCACTGTAATCAAAACAGCCTAGTACTGGCACAAGAACAGGCATATAAACCAGTGGAACACAACAGAGAACCCAGAAATGGACCCAAGGCAATGCTCAATTGATATTTGACAAAGGTGGCAAGAGCATACAGTGGAGTAAATACAGTCTCTTTAATAAATGGTGTTGGAAAACTGGACAGTTACATGCAAAAAAATGAAACTAGACCATCCACTTACACCATACACAAAAATAAATTTAAAACGGATAAAAGACTTAAATGTGACTCATGAATCCATAAAAACCCTAGAAGAAAATGTAGGCAAGAAAATTTAAGACATCATACGCAGCAGAATTTTTACTGATACATCACCTAAGGCAACAGAAATAAAGGAGAAAATGAACACATGGGACTACATCGAAGTCAAAAGTTTCCGCACAGCAAAAGATACAATCATCGAAATGAAAAGGCAATATACTGTATGAGAGAGGATAATTGCCAATGATACATCAGATAAGGGGTTCATTTCCAATATACATAGAGTACTCGTGCAATTCAAGAAAAAGAAGACAAAGAGTCCAATTAAATAATGGGCAGAGAAACTAAATAGACACCTCTCCAAAAAGGACATACAAATGGCTAAGAGACATATGAAGAAATGCTCAACATCACTAATCATCAGAGAGATGCAAATTAAAACAACAATGAGGTATTACCTCCAACCTGTCAGAATGGCCACCATCAACAAATCATCAAACAACAAGTGTTGGCAAGGGTGTGGAGAGAATGGGACTCTAGTACACTGCTGGTGGTAATGCAGACTGGTGCAGCCACTATGGAAAACAATATGGTGTTACCTCAAAAAATTAAAAATGGAACTGCCATTTGACCTAGTGATCCCACTTCTAGGAATATACCCTAAGAAGCCTAAACCACCAATCAGAAAGTATGTATGTACACCAGGTTCTTAGCAGCAATATTTACAATACCTAAAATCTGGAAACAGCTCAAATGTCCATCAATAGACAAATTGATAAAAAAATATGGTACATATATACAATGAAGTACTATGCAGCTGTAAGAAAGAAAATCTCTTATTCTTTGAGACAACATGGAGGGACCTGGAAAGTATTATCCTAAGCGAAACAAGCTAAACAGAGAAAGACAAGTATCATATGATTTCACTTATTTGTGGAATATAATGAACATAACAGTCTGAGGAATGGGGTAGTCCCAGAGACGTGGAAGTGGGGTACAGACTGACAATCCCCAGAAGAGGGGTATTGGAGGAGAGATAAACCACAGAACTTATATGCACATATGCATGAACAATGGACATGGACAACAAAACTGAGGACAGGGCAGAGAGGGGGCAATCATTGGGGGAAAAAGGAGAAACATTTGTAATAAAAGTAAATTAATTAATTACAAAAACAAAGAAAAAAACTGCTTTGGGGATGTTTAGTTTATTTTTTTTCTATTCACTGATACCAATAACAGTGTGTAATCAATATACTATTATTCACCTCTCATCCAAAAGAAGGAAATCATAGAAAAATATAGATACAAGTCTCTGTATAATAACAAGCTTTATAATTCTTTCAAAATACTAATGTTTTGTATTTTTTCAAAGGGATGGGTTATTTGAAAAAATTTTTTATTAGAACACGAGGTATTATGACAAAAAATGCATTGCTTTATTTCATTCTCATATATGAAATACATGGATGGGATTTTACTCCCATCCCCTAAGGGCTTTTTCCTTATGATTTTAGATCCACTATAGCCCTGGCCGGTTTGGCTCAGTGGTTAGAGCATCAGCCTGAGGTCTAGAGAGACCCGGATTCTGTTCCTACTAGGGGCACATACCTCTGTTGTGATTTGTCCCTGGCCCTGGTTGGTCATGCGGGTGGAAGCCACTCGATGTGTCCCTTTTTCATCGATGTCTCTCTCGCTCTTTCTCTCTCTCTCTCTCTCTCTCTCTCTCTCCCCCACTCTGTCTGAACAAAAAAAAAAAATTGGAAGGTTTCCTTGGTGAGGATAAAAAAAAAGATCCACTATATAAATTCATTTGTTAAGATTTCTGTAAACATAGCCCCTTCTCAAATATAGTCTGTGCCTATATAAGGGCCTGAGCTATTCTGATTCTCAAACAAACTGCAGCATCTGAAGGTTGTATGACTGTGCTAAGTACCAGAAGAAAGGGAGTTTTATGAGAAATCAGTGAATGCCCAATAAATCCTAAATGATTTAATAGGTATAATGGGGCTCAGCAGTTGTGCTTGATCATATTCCCGTTTGCTTTCAGAAACATTCTTTACTCAAATATAGCATCATCATTCCTGTAATAAGAACAAGGGCATTTCCTGAAGTTATCTTCAAAGTCAAAGAAAAATTGGGTCATAAACTTGGCCCTGCTTTTTTTTTTTTTTTTTTTAATTTTTTATTCATTAATTTATTTTTGTTGGCCCAGCTTTTGGTTAGCAATGTATTATTTACAAAATCCTTGGACTCAGTTTCTTACATACAATATTTTTAAATACTTAATATAATTATTAAGAGTATTAAATAAAAGACTGTTGTGGGACATGTATTTAACTCTCTCCAGTGCAGTTCCATGAAAACAAATTGTCTCTGTTGTGTTTATTGATATTTCCCGTGTCCAGTAGAATAACTGGCTTAAAGTAGATATGGTATGAGAAGAAGCAGTGTTGTATAATCTCATTAAATCTCAATCCTTTAGTGTGTCCCTGGATTGTGGCCTTTCCAAATGTATTACAACTTCCCCTCACCCTTGGATAAGGCAGAAAAGCTAGAAAGGGATAAAGTTGAATAATTGCCTTTTCCCAGGGTCTGAGAAGACTCTTGTAAAATACTTTCCCTGGAGATTAGGCCTTTGTTATGGTGAATACTCTATTTCAAAATGGATAATTTTGTTCTCCTCTTACCAGAGTCATGAAGTACTCTTCACCATGAGAACTTGATGAGATTTCTGGAACCTGTGAAAGCACAGCGGCCTTCCTAAAGACTATAGCCTTGAAGATTTTATTATGCTTACACTAGTCTACACTCAGCTTCTAGAAATTTATCAAAGTTTCTGTTGAAAATTACTTACCAGTTTGTGGCTCCAGAGTATTTTACTCCAAGTAAACTGATTTCAACTATGAATCTCTGTATTTACCTGTTATAGAGATTTGGGAGTGGGTTTTGCCCTATGACTTTAATTCTCTGATGGGTCCTAGAAAATTAATTTATTTTTCCTTTGTTCAACATTTTTCTTGCTTTAACGATGAGGGTTTTTATTTCCAAGCTCTTTACATGTCTGGTTTCAGAGCTGAAATCAGAATTCCTCAACGTCATATTTTATTAATGCTTAAGAATCACATAGTTTAAACTCTAGAAATATCAAATGCATGAATTAAAATTTTGTTCTATTTTATGTTTATATTTATGTTTGTGCATGATTTATTATTTACACTATATGGATACTCTGGAAAATTTTATTCACACAATTAAAAGTTGAAGAAAAATTTAATTTTCTTTATTTGGTGATTAAATGAACACTTTTCTTTCACATAATTGTGTTGACGGATTATTTTACTTTTGCACACCTGTTTTTATTTTTTTAAAGCTTACCTATGTATGCAAAGTTATTTATTTAAAAAAAAACTAAAATTGAACAGTTTATCATTTTATACTGAAGTTTAAGATATGCTGTTCAAATATAGAAGATGTTCTTAAAATAACACCAACAATTTTATACAGGATTATAATTGGGCAAACTAAATACTATTTTGAAACAGTATTATGTCTCTGCATAACATCCCAAGGGTGTTCCAAAAGAAATCCACAGTCAGAATTCTCTAATAGGTTCAATAAAGTAAGAGTCACAGAAATAGAAAAATAGAGATTGTGGAGATCACATGATCTCTTTTAGCTAAAAAAACAAAACAAATGAATACTGACAAATAAAACATTACACATGTTTGGGTATGTGCAGAGTAGTAGCATAAAAGTGACAGTTCTATAAAAGTTTGCCTAACTTGCCCAGCCAGTGTGGCTCCATGGTTGAGCATTGACCCATGCACCAAGAGATCACAGGTTTGATTCCCAGTCACGGCACATGCCCAGGCTGTGGACCAAATCTCCAGTGGGGGACATGCAGGAAATGGCCAATCAATGTTCTCTCTCATCAATGTTTCTATCTCTCTCCCTCTCCCTTCCTCTCTCTCTAAAATCAATAAAGAAAAAAAATTAAATAAACAAATAAAATTTTGCCTGACTTAAGATTTATCACTGACTTGGGATGCCAACCAGTGTTTTAGTTAACAAAAAATGTCAAGAATTATAGATTTGAATAATATTAATAATTTTAAATAAATGAAAAAATATTTTGAAAATTAATATTATAAAAAGTATCATAAACAAATATATTTAAAAAATGAAAAGCCAGAAAAATCATGAATATTATTCAACATACAATATCCAGGTGGAAAATACAACTTAAACTTCCTTAAAATATTTTATTAAATTCTATTTTCTCAGTTTTTGTATAGACTTATGGCATGGCTAGCTATATCAATGCTCTGGGCCTATAGTCTGTGATTCTCTTGATTTTATATTTTCTAGTGTTGGCTTCATCCTCCATTTAGCTTCCTTCATATTGATAACATGTTTGTGACTAACAAGTGGGCTCTACTAGTCTTTGTTTCTTCCAGGTTGAAAAAAATGTTCTACTTCCCATAAATATAAAAAAAAGGTAAAGCTTATTTCTGATTAGATCACTCTTAAACAAAATTACTGTGTTCAGGAAGTATATCCATCACTTAATTCACTTAAACTTGGGCTAGTGCCTCTACAGAAAGTAAGGTGTAATTACCCCAAGTATCTCAGTTTAGTGTTCCTCCATGGAAGTACTAGTGGTCACCTCTAAACTAATCACTGATTGGGTTAAGCCTGAATTGCGTGCAAGTTACTGAACTAATTATCAAGAAGAGGAATTTATCCTCTATAGTGTAGACCGATCAGAGTCTACTTCTGGAACTGAGAGTGGGGTTAATCCATTCCAAACCACATAAATGCTATACAATTTAGAAAAGGTAAAATTAGTGTTGCAGAAGCAACTACAATATTTACTACCTAGAAAATTTTTCAATAATTGTTTAATAAATAAAAGTTATTATAAATAAGGAAAAGACAAAATAAGTCCCAAATGTCCGTCAGTAGACGAATGGATAAAAAAGCAGTGGTACATATACACAATGGAGTACGACACAGCTTTAAGAAAGAAAGATCTCTTATCATTTGAGACTACATGGAGGGACCTGGAAAGTATCATCCTAAGTAAAACAAGCCAAACAGAGAAAGACTAGTATCATATGATCTCACTTATTCGTGGAATATAATGAACATAGCTGTCTGAGAAATGGGGTAGTCCCAGAGATGTGGAAGTGGGGTACAGACTGACAATCCACAGAAGAGGGGGTGGTGGGGAGAGATAAACCACAGAACATATATGCATGTATGCATCAACAGTGGACATGGACAACAAACTGGGGACTGGGCAGGGAGGAAAAAGGACAAATATCTGTAACAAAAATTAATTAATAAAAAAATTAATTAATTTAAAAAAAGAAACAGCAAAGGATGTGATCAAGAAATTCATAAAATAAAAAATGCATGATTAATATCAATCAAATATAAACATATTCATCTCACTAGTAATTACATACATATATACTTTAAAGTGAAATTTACATTTTCACATGTTATATTTGCAAAAATGAATAATTCTTTCTATATTGGATTGCCAACTATGTGAGGAAAATGGCATTCTTAACTATTTTCAGTCAGAGTATAAATTGGCAATAAGAAATTTTCTGAAATGTAGTCTGACAATTCATATAAAGTCTTAAAAAGAACATAAATTTTTACTTAGCATTTTAACTTTTAGGTATTTAATGTAAAAATATTACCAACAAGTTTGCACATGCACACACATGGTTCTCCATAGCAGCATAGCTTATAAGAAAGATTGAAAAACAACCTGAAAATCCATAATTAATTAATAAAACACATTATTAAGGTTTTTATATTCCAGACACTCTGCTAGATTCTAAGGACATGACAATGAATAAGATACATATGCTCCATGTCTTCATGGAATTTTCATACCATATGGGACATGCAAGAATCTGATTACTATAGCAATCATTAGAAAAGATGAAAGATATATGTTTGTTGCCATGGAAACATTTTCCTAACTTATTGTGTTGAAAAGGGAGACTACAATATAGCATGTAGAGTCTGTTTCAATTTTTAAAATAAAAATTATATTAATTTATGTATATGCACACATCCCAATATATGTATATTAGATATATTTTAGCATTATATAAAATATATAATATAAAATATAATATATATCATAAACATTATAAACATTAAGGTTAGAATAATAAGTACCAAAATATTAACAGTACCCATATCTTGTGAGATGTTATTATTGCTGCACTCTAATTTTCTTTTCTATACATTTTCTTGTCTTTACAAATTGTTTTGAATTGAATATATATTTATAATTAAAAACATTAATAAAGTTTTTTCAAAGCAGAGTAATAAAGCTATTAAAGTAACATAAGCCAAGATGACCCTTCAAGTTCTTATGTCTTTCAATGTCCTTGGTCATATTTTCCAATTCCTTCATTATACCTTAGATTCCAGTCATATTTAAAAGAACCAGTGTTTTCATAGGTCTCATTGCCTTTGCAGATTCTTACCCCTCTTTTTCTTATTGAAAACAATTTCCCACCTTTTCACATGGTTTCCTATCTACTTCTGGAATTTTAAGATTCATCTCAAGTATCTTCACTTAAAAGAACCCCTCCCTCACCTCATTTTCAGACTATGACAAATGCTTCTCCTTTTTATTAGCACAGTAATAAACTGTTCTCTGAAGCAATTTATTACATAAATAAAAAATAAATTTAATATTACTTTCTTCCTTCTGCCTTGTTCACTCTCACCAGCAAGTCATTTATTTCTATTCTCCTCTTCACTCACCTGGTTCCACATGAACCAGTGTCCTTGCTTTTTCAGAAGAGCACAAATAATACCAATTTAGGGCCTTTCATTAGAATTTATCCCCCAAGATAGCCACAAAGCCAGTCCCTCCCTTCTTTAAATCATTGTTTAAATGATCTGGATTAAAAATGCCTTTCTGATGGTGGCTGGCAGAACCAGAGTGAGGGTGAGTGCGTGAGAGTGAGCGAGTGTTAGAGAGAGTGTGAGTGGATATGAGTGTGGATGACCAACCTTGAGCAGTGCAGAAATGTGGGGCAGAAGGTTCTTGTGCTGTGGATGGAAAGCAGCTGGCTACCGTGTTAATCAGTTCACCAGCAAGCTTCTCCCTGTGCCGGTGGGATGTCCTACCATTTTGGAAGATCCTGGTCTTCTCTGAGAGAAGGAAGTGGGCAGCGACTAAGGCCGAGTAACCTGAGTTCACCACAGCAACTTGCACCATCGGTTTAGTGGACCTCGCTCTCTCAACATGGACCAGTGCACAGTGGCAGTGCTATCGAGGTGCCTGCTGCAGTAGCCACAACCGGCTGGGAGCCAAGCACCATCCCCCTTAACAGAAGCCTGATTGGAGCCCAGCACCTTCCCCCACAGCAGCAGTTCCTGGGCAGGAGTGGAGACCCATCCCCAACAGCAGCTGAGGTTTGGGAGTGAACATCCATCCCCAGTCAGCAGCCGCACAGACTGGCAGCTAAGACCTATCCGCAGAGGCATAAGCAGAGGCTGATCAAGAGCAGTGCCCCAGCTCAAGCAGCAGAAAGGCTCAGGCAGCTGAGACTTGCCCCTGACAACTGCAGCAGTGGATTTGGAGTGCAGCCCCTTACTCTGGCAGCAGCAAAGTTCCATGAGCAAAACATTCTCAGCTCCCAACAGCAGCAGAGAATTGGGACCTGAGAGCACCTCCTGACAACAGCAACAGCAGTAGCAGTGCAAACTGGGACCTGAAACTCACCCCCAACAGTGACTGATCAGAAGCTGAGCCCTACCAGGCAGCAGGGTATACCAGAAGCACATCAGGGGTACCCACACCCCCTGGCAGCATACCAGCAGGACCCATGGACCACAGATGAGTACCAGTGGAACCCACATATCCCCGCAATACACCAGCAAAACCCCACGCACCCCAGCAGCACACCAGCTGGACCCACACACCCCAGCAGAATACCAATGGAACCCATATAACTCAGTAGCATTCCATCAGGACCCCACATACCACAGCAGGATACCAGTGGGATCCACACACCCTAGCAATACACCAGCTGGACCCATGCACCCCAGGCAGAAACAACACAGATAGCAGCTGAGACCCATCCCCAGCAGTATCAGCAGAGGCAGATTAGGTGCAGTGCCCCAGCCCAGCAGCAGCAAGACTCAGGAAGCCAAGACAGGCATGACAGACAATACCAGCCTCCAGCTGTCAATCCTCTAGGACTCATAGCAGGCTAAAAGCACCATACAACAAAATGGTATGGGTGACACAATAGCCTTATTTGATACACTCCAAACTGCCTACACATTCCAACATCCCTCACTGGGCCTAGAACTACCAGATTACTAAAATGGTGTCACAAACAAACAACACCTAAATGAAAGAAAAAGAGGAATCACCAGAAAAGGAACTACAGAAAGTGAAAAAAAAGCAAATTGTCAAACAAAGAATTCAAAGCAATGATTTTAAGAGTGCTCAAACAATTTCGTGAGAACTACAAGCAACTTACTCAAACTTATGAAAATCTTAGTAGGAACTACATTGGCTTAAAAAAAGAGGTAGAAACTATGCATAAAAATCAAGAGGAAATACAGAATGACATAGCTGTTATAAAAATACATTAGAAGGGTTTAATAGTAGATTAGAAGAAGCTTATAACCAAATCAGCGACTTAGAAGACACGGTAGAAAAACAAACAAAAAACAACCAAATACAGCAACAAATGGGGAAAAAAAATTAAAAAGCAGGAGGAGAATTTAAGGGAGCTTTGGGACAACAAAAAATGTATCAACATTCATATTTTAGGGGTACAAAAAGGAGAAGAATCAGAGACAAAAATAGAGAATGTGTTTGAAGAAATAATGACAGAAAACTTCCCTAAACTGGTGAAGGAAAAAGTCACGCAAGTCCAGGAAACACAGAGAGTCCCAAGCAAGATGAACCCCAAAAGGCACAAAGCTAGATACATTATAATAAAAAATGGAAGACATGAAAGACAAAGAAAAATCTTAAAGAAAGCGAGAGAGAGACAGAAATTTACCTACAAGGGAGCTCCCATTAGACTATCAGCTAATTTCTGAATAGAAACACTGCAGGCCAGAATGGAGTGGCATGAAGTGTACAAAGTAATGCAAGGCAAGGGTCTGAATCCAACACTACTCTATCCAGCAAGAAAGAATATCAGTCAAAATTGAAGGAGAAATACAGAGCTTCACAGACAATGAAAAAAGCTAAAAAAAATTTACAACCACCAAACCAGCACTGCAAGAAATGCTGAAGAAACTGTTGTAAGGAAAAAAGATTATATATGTGTGTGTGTGTGTGTGTGTGTGTGTGTGTGTGTGTGGAGAGAGAGAGAGAGAAACGAACACAGGTATAAAGTTAAAATGGCAACTAATAAGTATCTATCAATAATGACCTTAAATATAAATGGCTTAAATGCTCCAAACAAAACACATAGGCAGGTAATTGGATAAGAAAACATGACCATATATATGCTGTCTACAAGAAACCCACCTCACAACTAAGGACTCACACAGGATGAAAGTGAAGGGATTGAAAATAAGTTTTCAAGCAAATAAAAATAAAAATAAAAAAACTGGTATATCAATACTCATATCTGATAAAATAGACTCAAAATGAGGGCCATAATAAGAGACACAGAAGGTTACTACATAATATTAAAAGAAACAATTCAACAAGAGGATACAACCTGGTAAACATATACTCACCAAACACTGGAGCACCAAAATATATTAAAAACTTCTGGAGGACTGCAAGAGAAAGACAAATAGCAGTACAATCACAGTGGGTGACTTTAACAACCCACTGACACCACTGGATAAATTCTTCTAGACAAAAATGTAACAAGGCCTTAGAGTCCTTAAATGAGGAACTAAATCAGTTGGACTTAATTGATATTTATAGAATATTTTACCCCAATACTGCAGAATACACATTCTTCTTAAGTACACATGGGATATTCTCAAAGACAGACCACCTGTTAGGACACAAAATAAGTCTCCATAAATTCAAGAATATTGAAATCATATCAGGCATCTTCTCAGATCACAGTGTCATGAAACTAAAACTCATTTACTATAAAGACACACAAAAACATTCAAACACTTGGAGTCTGAATACCATGTTATAAAACAACAAATGGATTACCAAGTTAATCAAGAAAGAAATTAAAAACATCCTAGAAATCAATGAACACAAACACACAACAACACAAAATCTGTGGTATGCAGCAAAAGCAGTACTGACAGCAAAGTTCTTAGCACAACTGGTCTATCTCAAGAAAAAAGAGAAATCCCTAATTGATTTTCTAACCCTACAACTTAAAGAACTAGAGAGGAAAGATGGTGGCTGGCAGGACTGGAGAGAGGGTGAGTGTGTGAGAGTGAGCTAGTGTGTGAGAGAGTGTGAGTGAACTTAAAGGTGGATGACTAAACTCGTGCAGTGCAGAAACGCGGAGCAGAAGGTTCTTGTGCTGTGGACGAGAGCAGCTGGTAAACATGGTAAGCAGCTCTTCAGGGAGCTTTTCCATGCTCTGAGGGGAGGTCCCATCATTTTTAAGGATCCCGGGTCTTCCCTGGGAAAAGGCAGTGGGAGAGGCTAAGGCCCAGCAACCTGAGCCAACCATCGCACCTGGTACCATCAGACCAGTGGATATTCTTTGTCAACACAGACCAATGCACAGTAGTGGAACTCCCAAGGGTACTGTCACAGAAGCCACGGGCAGCCTGGAGCCCAACACCATCCCCCATAGTAGCAGCCTGATCAGAGTCCAGATATACCCCAGGAACAGAGGCTGGGGAGCAGACATCCATCCCCAGGCAACAGAAGCACAGGCCAGCAGCTGAGACCATACCAAAAAATTAGAGCAAAAACTGATCAAGAGTTGAACCCCATGGGGTAGCAGTGCACCCCAGCCACCAGCAGCGGACTTGGGGCTCCATAGAGGCCTGTAAGGTTCAGCAGCTCAAAAGAGTGGTGGGAAGCCTAAGCCCCAGGGGGACTGGTGCAATCCAGCTGCTCCTGGGTCCTGCAGGGAAATGGGGTAGCAGAGAAGCCTGTGCGACAAAGCAGCCCACAAGAGTGCTGGGAAGCAAGAGCCTGAGAGAGAATGGAGCGATCCAGCTACCTGCCCACAGGACTTGCAATATACAGGGGCACTAGAGAGGCATGTGCGATGCAGCAGGGACTGTGCCATCCAGTTACCAACAGGACCTGCAGGGTGCTGAAGCACCAGAAAGGCCTGTGCGACCCAGCAGAAATTGTGCAATCTAGATACCCATGGGACCTGCAGAGTGGTGAAACACCAGAGAGGCCTGTGTAACCCACCAACCCATAACATAGGCATAAAACCAGGTCCTCAAATGCACTGTACGATCCAGATACCTGCATGACCTGAAGGGTACCAGGGCACCAGAGATGCCTGTGCAAAACAGTGGCATAAAAAATAGGCATAGAGGATGTGAAAATGGAGGTGGAGTGAATGGAAGCTACACAGATAATCTTGCAGGACCAAATGGGAAATACAAAAAAAAAAAAAAAAAAGACAAATTCTCGGAAAAAAGCAACAGAAAAACAGCAGGAAAAAAACATATATCCAGGTACACTGGTAAAATATGCAGAGGTGCAAGAGGGTGACCGGCTGGGAGCCCAAGGACAGCAGCAGTCTTAGCTGTGAGCAGCAACTTTGGGGAATAAAAACCAAGCCCACTCCACAGTACAAAGAGCCTGGACAGAGTGATAAAATAGCCACAGCCACTCACCTGGGGGATACGGCAGAGGGAGGGGAGACAGGGCTGTAACTCTGTGGGGACACCTGGAATTTGTAGAGCACTCAGAGTTTTTGCTGAGTTGCAGCCACAACGGACGATGGTCAGTGTGCTCCTATCCAGAGCTGTGGGGGAAAAAGCAGCCCACCCTGCACCCCACGCCTAGAGATTCAGCTTTTCCCAGGTGAGCCATAGAAAGGCAAACCAAGGCTCATTAATAACCAGCATCAATCCCAAACTCTGGAAATCCTCTTATGCAAAACACCAGGGCTATATTCCAAGGCTCTGAGTAACTGAGATTACTACCCTCCAGGAAAAAGCTGGAGAATAAATGAACCTTCCATGGGGTTGCAAATCTATCCAGAAAAGCAAGATGTGACAGTGGTGTCTAACAAGGGCCCATGCAGGTCCATCCAAACCCAGTACAGGGGGCCACAAACAACACAACAAAAACACCCACAGGGAAAATTTGGCAGGCTCCAAAACCCACTGAGATAGCCAAAATGGTGAAAGAAAGAAACAAATCCCAAATGAAAGAACCAGAGAACACTATCGAAGATGAGATCAATGAAATAAAGTTAAGCAAATTATCAGAGGTAGAGTTCAGAGCCATGATCTTGAGGAAGCTCAACAGCATATGTAAGGACATCAGCACCATGAGTAAAGATATAGAAACGTTGAAAACCAACCAAGTTGAAATGGAGACTGACATAGCAGAAATAAAGAACACGTTGGAAGTACTAACTAGCAGAGTAGAGGAAGCTGAGGACCGGATCACTGAATGAGAAGACAGGGTAGAAAAAGTAAACCAATCAGAAAACAAAAAGGAAAAGAACAATTAAAAAACAGGAAGGCAGTTTAAGAGAACTGTGGGACAACTGGAAATGTAATAACATTTGCATCACAGAAGTCCCTGAAGAGGAAGAAAATGGGCAAGGGTCAGAGAATATATTTGAATAAATAGTGACAAAGAATTTTCCTAACTTCGTGAAGGAAGCAGAAAGAAGGCATTCAAGTTCAAGAATTCCCAAGTAAGAAGAACACAAATAGGCCCACTCCAAGACACATAGTAATTAAAATGTCATAAATTACAGACAAGGAGAGAATCCTAAAGGCAGCAAGAGATCAGCAACAGGTTATCTACAACGGAAACCCCATAAGGCTCTCAGCTGACTTCTCAACAGAAACAATACAGGCCAGAAGGGAGTGGCATGAGGTAATCAAAGACATGAAAAACAAGGACCTGAATCCAAGACTACTCTACCCATCAAATCTGTCATTCAAAATAGAAGGTCAAATAAAGAGCTTCCCAGACCAAAAAAAAAAAAAAGGCTAAGGGAATATATTAACACCAAACCAGCACTGCAAGAAATGTTAAAAGGACTGCTGTAGTTAGTAGAAGAAACAGAAAGAAAAATAGAACCAAACTAAACAAAAATGGCAATAAATAAGTACATATCAACAATCACTTTAAATGTAAACAGACAGAATGCTCTGATAAAAAGACACAGAGTAGCTGATTGGATAAGAAAGCATGACACATCTATATGTTCTTTGCAAGAGACGCACCTCACAACAAAAGACTCACATAGGTTGAAAATGAAGGGATGGAAAAAAATCTTTCAAGCAAATGGAAAAAAGAAAAAAAGCTGGTGTAGCAAAAATCTTATTTGATAAAATAGATTTCAAAATTAGGTCATACCTAGAAACAAAGAAGAACAATACAAAATATTGAAAGAATCTATGCAACAGGAAGTTAAAACTTTGGAAAACATATGTGCACCCAATATAGGACCATCAAGATATATTAAAAATACTCTGGGGGACTTCAATGGAGAAATCGACTACAATAAAATAATAGCAGGGGAGTTCAACACAGCGCTGACACCACTGGGTAGATCATCTAAACAAAAAATGAACAAGGAAAGAGAGACTCTAAATGAAGCGCTAAACCAAATGGATTTAATGAAAATCCACAGAGAATCACACCCAAAAATGTCAAAATTTACATTCTTCTCAAGTGCACATGGGACATTCTCAAAGATAGACCACATGTTAGGACACAAACTAAATCTTTCCAAGTTCAAGAAGATTGAAATTATATCAAATATGTTCTCAGATCACAATGTCATGAAACTAGAAATCAATTGCAACGAGAATATGCAAAGACATTTGAACACATAGAGGATAAATAGCATGTTATTAAACAATGAATGGGTTACCGAGAAGATAAAGAAAGAAATTAAAAACTTCCTGGAATCCAATGAAAATGAACACACAACAACACAAAATCTATGGGATGCAGCAGAAGCAGTTCTGAGAGGGAAGTTCATAGCACTACAGGCCTACCTCAAGAAACAAGAAAAGTTTCTAGCTGACTGTCTAACCTCACAATTTAAATAACTAGAGAGCAAGCAAAAAGAAAACCCTAGAGCAAGTAGAAGGAAGAAGATCAGAGGAGAAATAAATGACATAGAGACCAAAAAAAAAAAAAACAAACAATTCAAAGGATCAATAAAACAAAGACCTGTTTTTTCAAAAAGATAAACAAGATTGATGAACCCTTAGCTACACTCACCAAGAAACAAAGTGAGAGAACCCAAATACACAAAATTAGAAAAAAAAAGAGAAGTAACAACTGACACTACAGAAATACAGAAGATCGTTTACAACTATTATGAACAATTATATGGAAACAAATTCGAAAATCTGAATAAAATGGACAAATTTTTAGAAACACACAGTCTCCCAAAACTGGACTGGGACGAGAAAGAAAACTTGAACAGACCAATAACAACTAAGGAAATTGAAGAGGTAATCATGACTCTCCCAGCAAACAAAAGCCCAGGCCTGGTTGGCTTCATGGGGGAGTTTTACTGAACATTCATAAAAGACCTAACGCCCATTCTCCTCAAACTATTTCAAAAAATTCAAGAAAAAAAAAGACTTCCAAGCTTGTATTATGAGGCCAGCATAATTCTAATTTCAAAACCAGAAATAGAAACTACAAATAAGAAAACTACAGGCCAATGTCCCTGATGAACATTGACGCCAAAGTACTGAACAAAATACTAGCACATCAGATCCAGCAATACATCAAAAAAATTATTAACCATGACAAAGTGTGATTCATCCCAGGGATGCAAGGCTGATACAATATTCACAAATCATTCAATGTAATACACCACATAAACAAAATGAAGAATAAAAACAATATGGTCATATCAATAGATGCCAAGAAAACATTCGGCAAAATCCAGCATTTATTTCTTATAAAAACACTCAGCAATATGGAAATAGAGGAGTCATATGTAGACATAATAAAGGCCATATATGAAAGACCTACAGCCAACATCATACTCAATGGGCAAAAAGTAAAAGCATTTCCATTAAGAACAGGAACAAGGTAAGGATGCCCACTTTCACCACTCTTATTAAACATAGTACTGGAAGTCTTAGCCACAGCAATCAAACATGAAGAAAAAATAAAAAGGATACAAATTGGAAAGGAGGAAGTGAAACTGTCATTTTTTGCAGATGACATGATATTATATATAGAAAACACTAAAGACTCCATCAAAAATTTATGAGACTTAATAATTGAATTTGGCAAAGTAGAAGGATACAAAATTAAGGGAAAAAAAAAAAAGGATGGCATTCTTATACACCAATGATGATTTCACAGAAAGAGAAACTGAATAAACAACCCCATTTACCATCACAGCAAAAAAATTAAGATACCTAGGAATAAACTTAACCAAAGAAATAAAGGACCTATTTGCAGAAAACTACAGGACATTAAAAAAAATAGAAGACGATATAAAAAAGTAGAAGCACATACATTGTTCATGGATTGGAAGAAATAACATTATTTAAATGTCCATATTACCCAATTCAATATATACATTCAATGCAATCCCCTTCAAAATGCCAATGAAGTATTTTAGAGAACTAGAACAAATACTTCAAAAGTTTATATGGAACCAATAAAAAAACCCGAATAGCCACAGCAATTTTGAAAAAGTAGAAAAAGTAGGTGGGATCCCAATACCAGATATCAGGCTATATTACAAAGCGACTGTAATCAAAACAACCTGGTACTCACAGCAATCTTGAAAAAGAAGAACAAAGTCGGAGGAATCACATTACCAGATTTCAGATTATACTACAAAGCCACTGATGATTAGTGATTAATTTTGTAATCAAAACAGCCTGGTACTAGCACAAGAATAGGCATGTAGGCCAGTGGAACAGAACAGAGAACCCAGAAATTGACCCAAGGCAATATGCTCAATTGATATTTGACAAAGGTGGCAAGAGTGTACAGTGGAGTCAAGACAACCTCTTTAATAAATGGTGTTGGGAAAATTGGACAGCTACATGCAAAAAATTGAAACTAGACCATCAACTTACACCATACACAAAAATAAACTCAAAATGGATAAACGATGTAAATGTAATCCATGTATCTACAAAAATTCTAGAAGAAAATGTAGGCAACAAAATTTTGCACATCATACGTAGCAGAATTTTCACTGATACATCACCTAAGGCAACAGAAACAAAGAAACAAAAATAAACACATGGGACTACATCAAACTAAAAAGCTTCTGCACAGCAAAAAAACCAACCATCAAAATGGAAAGGCAACACACTGTATGGGAAACATAATTGCCAATAATACATCACATAAGGGGTTAATTTCCAAATTATGTAGAGTACTCATACAACTTAACAAAAGGAAGACAAAGAACCCAATTAAAAGTTGCAGAGGAGCTGAATAGACACCTCTCTAAACAGGACATACTAATGGCCAAGAGACATATGAAGAAATGCTCAACATCACTAATCATCAGAGAGATGCAAATTAAAACAACAATGAGGTATCACCTCACAACTTTCAGAATGACCGCCCTCAATACATCATCAAACAACAAGTGTTGGCGAGGGTGTGTAGAAAAGGAGACTCTAGTACACTGTTGGTGGGAATGCAGACTGGTGCATCCACTATAGAAAACAATATGGTGTTACCTCAAAAAATTAAGAATTGAACTGCCATTTGAGCCTGTGATCCCACTTTCAGGATTATACCCTAAGAAGCCTGAAACACCAATCAGAAAGAATATATGTGTCCCCATGTTTGTAGCAGCATTATTTATAATAGCTAAGATCTGGAAACAGCCGAAATGCCAATCAGTAGATGAATGGATAAAAAAGGATTGGTACATATACACAATGGAGTACTATGCAGCTATAAGAAAGAAAGATCTCTTATCCTTTGAGACAACATGGAGGGACCTGGAAAGTATCATCCTAAGCAAAACAAGCCAAGCAGAAAAAGACAAATACCACATGATCTCACTTATTTGTGGAATATAATAACCATAACAGTCTGAGGAATAGGCTACACCCAGAAACATGGAAGTAGGGTACAGACTGAAAACCCTCAGAGGGTGTCGTGGGGGTAGGGAAGAGATAAACCACAGAATTTATATGCATGTACGCATAACCAATGGACATGTACAACAAAGCCAGGGATGGGGCGGGGGAATGGGTAGGAGGGTTTCAATCGTGTAAAATAAGAGAAACACCTGTAACAAAATTGAAATTTAAAAAAAATTGCCATTTGACCTCATGTCCCACTTCTGAATATATATCTTAAAAAGCCTTAAACACCAGTCAGAAAGTATATATATACCCCTATGTTCATAGCAGCACTATTTATAATCAGTAAGGTCTGGAAACAGCCCTAAGGTTCATATACAGATGAGTAGATAAAAATGCTGTGGTACATATATACTATGGAATACTATGCAGCTGTAAGAAAGAAAAATCTCTTATCCTTTGAGATGACATGGAGGGACCTAGAGAGTATTATGCTAAGAGAAACATGGAAAGCAGAGATACACAAATATTACATGATCTCACTTTTTTCTGTTATATAACGAACAAAACAAACTTAAAAACAAACCAGTAGACATAGTAGTAGGGTACAGAATGACAAACCTCATGGGGGGGGGATATACCGCAAAACTTATATGCATGTATGTATAACCAGTAAACATAGACAACAAAGCTGGGGACAGCTTTGAGGGCAGATTGGGAGGAGAGTGTCAATGGGGAAAAAAGGAAAAACATTTGTAAAAAATAAATTAATAAAAATAATTTTGTGGAAGATGGTGGCAGGCGGCAGGGAGGGTGAGTTTTTGAGAGAGTGATCTAGTATGTGAGAGAGTGTGACTGGATGTGGAGGTGTCTGACCAAACTCCTGCAGTGCAGAGAAGAGTAGCAGAAGGTTTCTGTGTATGGACGGGGAGCAGCTGGCTACCATGGTAAGCAGCTCTTCAGGGTGTTTCTTCTTGCACTGCAGGAAGGTCCCACCATTTTGGAAGATCTTGGGTCTTCCCTGAAAAGAGGCAGTGGGAGCAGCTAGAGCCCAGCAACCCAAGCCCCCCAGTGCAACTGGCACCATTGGACCAGTGGACACCCTGTGTCAACACAGTCCAGTGCACAGTAGTGGAGCTGTTAAGATGCCTGTTGTGGAAACCACAAAGGGCCGGAAACCCAGCACCATCCCCCAAGGTAACAGTCTGATAAGAGCCAAGATATACCCCCAACAACAGAGGATGGGGAGCAGACATTTATCCCCAGGCAACAGAATTACAGACCAGCAGCAGAAAACCATTCCCCAAAATTATAGCAAAGGTTGAGCAGGAAGGAGCTGAGCCCCACTGGGCAGCAGCACTCCCCAGTTGCCAGCAGCAGGACCTGGGGCTCCATAGGGGCCTGTGAAACAGAGTTGCCCATAAAAGCAGTGGGGAGTCAGGAATCCATAGGGGCCTGTGTGATCAAGCGGCCGGCTCACAAGAGCAGCAGGGAGCCGGATCCAGAGACACCTGTGAGACCCAGTGGCCCACAAAAGCAGAAGGGAGCCAAGATTTCAGACAAATATGTGCAAACCAGTGGCCCACAAGCGGGGTGCAGAGTCTGAGCTTGAAAGGGACCAGTGCAATACAGCTCCCACAGGACCTGCGCAGAACTGGGGCCTCAGAGAGGCCTGTGTGACCCACCTGCTTACAAGATAGGTGTGTAGCCAGGTCTCCAGAGAGGATTGTGTGATCCTGCCCCCCACGGGAGCAGCAGAAAGTGGGGGCTGCAACGGGGCCCATACAACCCAGCTACCCACAATATCGGTGGGGAGCTGTGGCTCAAGAGGGACCTGTGCTACCCAGCTTCCCATGGTACAGGCAGGGAATGCAGCTCCAGCAGGGCCTGAGCAATACAGCTAGAGGTGGCACCAGCAACCAGCAGGAAACACAGTTTCAGAGGGGCCCATGCAATCCAGCAGCAGCACCTCCCAGGACACACCAATACTAGCCCCCATAGTCAACCCTCCAGGATCCACAACAGGCAAGAGGCAACATGCAACAGAACAGTCTGGAAGGCAGAGTAGCCTTATTTGATATACAGTGTGCTGCCTACACATCAAAACATCTCTCACCAGGTCTACAGCTACCAGACGGCTAAAATGGGAAGACAAAAAAAACAACACCCAATGGAAACAAAAAGAGAAATCGTTAGAAAAAGAAGTACAGAAAATGGAAGAAAGCAACTTGTCTGATAAAGAATTCAAAGCAATTATTTTAAGGGTGCTCAAACAATTTGGTGAGAACTACAAGCAACTTAAAAATTATGAAGAGCTCACTGGGAACTACTTTAGCTTAAAAAAAGATATAGAAGCTACGCATAAAGAGGTAGAAGCTATGCATAAAAATCAAGGGGAAATAAATAATGACACAGTGCTTATAAAAAATACCTTAGAAGGGTTCAGTAGTAGATTAGAAGAAGCTGAATACCAAATGAGTGAAATTACAAGGTAGAGAATAACACCCAAACAGAGCAGCAAATGAGAAAAAAAGTTGAAAAAGCAAGAGGACTGTTTAAAGGAGCTGTGGGACAATACAAAACGTAATGACATTTGTATTATAAGGGTACCAGAAGAAGAAGAATCAGAGAAAGGGATAGAGAACCTGCTTGAAGAAATAATGATAGAAAACTTCCTTAAAATGTTTTTTTAAAAAAAGTCACACAAGTCCAGAAAACACAGAGAGTCCCAGAAAAGATAAACCTTGTAAGACCCACAGGTAGACACAGCATAATAAAAATGGCAAACATTAAAGATAAAGAAAGAATCTTAAAGGAAGCAAGAGAAAGATGTACAAGGTGGCTCCCATTCGATTGTCAGCTGATTTCTAAAAAAAAAAAAGCTGAAGGCCAGAAGGGAGTGGCATGAAGTGTACAAAGTAATTCAAGACAAGGGTCTGAATCCAAGACTACTCTATCCAGCAAGGCTATCATTCAAAATTGAAGGAGAAACAAAGATCTTCACAAATAAAAAAAAAGCTAAAGAAATTTACCAGCACCAAACCTGCACTGCAAGAAATGCTGAAGGGACTGTTGAAACAAGATTTAAAAAAAAGAGATAGGAGAGAGAGAGAGAGAGAGAGAGAGAGAGAGAGAGAGAGAGAGAGAGAGGAATACAAGCACAAAATTAAAATGGGAACTAATAACTATCTATCAATAATTACCTTAAATGTAAATGGCTTAAATGCTCCAATCAAAAGACATAGGGTAGCTGATTGGATAAGAAAACACGACCCATATATATGCTGTCTACAAGAGACCTACCTCACAACAAAAGACTCAAAGAGGATGAATGTGATGGGATGGAAAAAAAAAATTAAACAAATGGAAATGAAAAAGAAACTGGTGTAGCAGTAATCATAACTGACAACATAGACTTCAAAACAAGAGACAGAGTAGGTCACTACATAATATTAAAATAATCAATCCAACAAGAAGATATAACCCTGGTAAATATAAATGCACCAATTACAGGAGCACCAAATTATATTAAAAACTTCTGGAGGACTTCAAGGGAGAGATCAATAGCCATATGATCATAGTGGGTGACTTTAACACACCACCGACATCACTGGATGGATCTTCTAGACAAAAAATTAACAAGGACACAGAGTCCTTACAGGATGAACTAAATCAGTTGGACTTCATTGATATTTACAGAATATTTTACCCTAAAGCTGCAGAATATACAGTCTTCTCAAGTACACATAGGACTTTTCAAAAATAGATCACACGTTAGGAAACAAAGCAAGTCTCTACAAATGCAAAAAAGATTGAAATCATATGAAGCATCTTCACAGATTACAGTGGCATGAAACTAGAACTCAGTTACAATAAAAACACAAAAAAAATTCAAACATGTACATGCTAAATAGCATGTTATTAAACAATGAATGGGTTACTAATGAGATCAAGGAAGAAACTAAAAACTTCCTGAAATCCAATGAAAACAAACATACAACAACACAAAATCTATGGGACACAGTGAAAGAAGTCTTGAGAGGGAAGTTCATAGCAATACAGGCCTACCTCAAGAAACAAGAAAAATTCCTATTTGACTTTCTGACCCTACAATTTAAAGAACGAAAAAGCGAACATAAAGAAAAACCCAGAGCTAGTAGGAGGAAGGAAATAATAAAGGTCAGAGCAGAAATTAACGACATAGAGACATATATATATATATATATATATATATATATATATATATATATTTAAAAGATCAATGAAACAAAAAGCTGGTTATTTGAAAAAATAAACAAGATCGATGGACCTTTAGCCAGACTCACCAAGAAACAAAAAGAGAGAAACTAAATCAAAATCAGAAATGAAAGAGGAAAAGTAACAACTGACACCACTGAAATACAAAGGATCATCGAAACATACTATACACCAACAAACTGGACAATCTAGGAGAAATGGACACATTTCTAGAAACACACAGCCTCCCAAAACTAAACCAGGAAGATAGAAAACATGAACAGACCAATAACAACAAAGGAAATTAAAGATGTAATTTGTTACCCAGCAAACAAATCCCAGGCCCAGATGGCTTCACAGGGAGTTTTACCGAACATTCAAAGACAAGCTAATACCCATTCTCTTCCAACTATTCCAAAAAATCCAAGAAGACAGAATACTTAAAAACTCATTTTATGAGGCCAGCATAATCCTAATTCCAAAACCGAATAAAGACACTACAAAAAAAATTATAATAATACAGGCCAGTATTGCTGATAAACATAGATGCCAAAATTCTTAACAAAACATTAGCAAATCAGATCCAGCAAATGTATCATAAAAATTATTCATCTTGACTAAGTGGGACTCATCTCAGGGATGCAAGGATGGTACAATGTTCAAAATCAATAAATGTGATACACCACATAACCAAACAGAAAGATAAAAACCACCTGACCATATAAATAGATACTGAGAAAGCATTTGACAAAATCCAGCACCCATTTCTGATAAAAACACTCAGCAATGTGGGAATAGAGGGATCATATGTCAACGTAATAGAGGCCATATATAAAAAACCTACAGCCAACATCATACTCAATGGGCAAAAATTAAAAGCATTCTCCTTACGAATGAGAACAAGACAGGGATCCCTGCTTTCACCACTCTTATTTACCATAATACTGGAAGTCATAGTCGCAGCAATTAGACATGAAGAAAACATTGAAAGGGATCAAAATTAGAAAGGACAAAGTGAAACTCATTATTTGCTGATGACATAATATTGTACATAGAAAATCCTAGAGACTCCATCGAAAAGTTACAAGAATTGGATTTCAAAATGGCGGCTGAGTGAATGAAAGCTACACAGACCATCTCCCAAAACCAAACTGGAATTATAACTATAACACAGACAAATCGTCATGAAAAAGCAACAGAAAAGCATCTTGCAAGGACCGTATAACGAGGGACACTGACTCAATCCTGGTAGGATTGAGAAGGTGCAAGACGGGGGCTGGGAGCCCACAGACAGCAGCGGCCTTAGCTGTGAGTGTGGCCTCGGGATAAAGTTCCAAGCAGCTCCACAGTGCAGAGCCAGGACAGAGGCTACCAAAGGCACAGCCACTCATGTGGGGCCCCAGCAGAGGGAGGGCAGACTGGACTGGAACTGTGTGGGAACACTTGGGATTTGGAGGGCACTCAGAGCTTTTGCTGAGTTGCTGCCACACAGGATGGTGGCCATCTTGCTCCTTCCCAGGGCTCTGGGGAGAGGAAGCAGCCCCTCCTTCAGGGATCCAACCCCACCCTGTGGACCATTGAAATGCTAATTGAGGCTCATTAACAACCAGCATCTTCCCCACACTCTTGAAATCCCCTTATGCTGAGCACCTCTGGGAGTTTTTCAATCAACTGACAACCAAAAACTCTTCAAGTAACCTCAACTGCTAGCCTGCAGGCAAAAAGCTAGAGGATAACAGTACCTTTCTTGGGCTAGCAACTTTAACCAGGAAAGTAAGACTTGAGAGTGGTGTTTAATGTGGGTCCTCCCTCGCTCATCTAAAACCAGGAGAGGTAGCCAAAAACAGCAGAACACCAACACCCACAGAGAAAACTTGACAAGCTCCAAAGCCCAGTGTGATAGCCAAAATGGTAAAACACAGAAACAGAAGCCAAATGAAAGAACAAGAGACCTCCACAAAAGATGAGATCAATGTGGAGCAGTTAGGCATGTTAACAGAGCTAGAATTCAGAGCCATGATCTTGAGGAAGCTCAACAGCATCAGTAAGGACATAGAGATGCTGAAAATAAACCAATTGGAAATTAAAAACCACCAAGAAGAGATCAAAAATGACACATCAGAAATGAAAAACACATTGAAAGGTCTAAAAAGCAGAATAGAGGAAGCTGAGGATCGGATCAATGAATTAGAAGACAGGGTAGAAAAAATTAACCAATCAGAAAAACAAAAGAAAAAATGATTAAAAAAACAGGAAGACAGCTTAAGAGAACTGTGGGAAAACTGGAAACAAAATAATATTTCCATCATTGTAGTCCCCAAAGAAGAACAAAATGAGCAAGGGTTAGAGAATCTATTTGAAGAAATAGTGACAGAAAACTTCCCTAATTTGTTGAAGGAATAAGGTATTCAAGTTCAAGAAGCACAGAGAGCCCCAGTAAGAAGAACCCAAACAGGTCCACACCAAGACACATAGTAATTAAAATGCCAAAAATTAAAGACAAAGAGAGAATCCTAAAAGCAGCAAGAGATAAGCAGCAAGTTACTTACAAAGGAAACCCTATAAGGCTCTCAGCTGACTTCTCAACAGAAACACTACAGGCCAAAAGAGAGTGGCATGAAGTAATCAAGGTCATAAAAAACAAAAATCAGAATCCAAGAGTACTCTATCCAGCAAGGCTATCACTCAAAATTAAAGGTCAAACAAAGAGTTTTCCAACCAAGCAACAACAAAAAAAGGCAAAGGGAATATATAAACAACAAACCAACATTGCAAGATATTCTAAAAGGACTGGTGTAATTAGTATAATAAATAGAAAGAAAAATAGGACCACACTAAACAAAAATGGCAATAAATAAGTATATATCAATTATCACCTTAAATGTGAATGGTTTCAATGCTCCAATAAAAGGAAACAGAGTAGCTGACTGGATAAGAAAGCATGATTCGCATATATGTTGTTTACAAGAAACACACCTCAAAACAAAAGACTGATAGATTGAAAGTGAAGGCATGAAAATAATCTTTCA
This sequence comes from Molossus molossus, assembly GCF_014108415.1. NCBI lineage: Eukaryota > Metazoa > Chordata > Mammalia > Chiroptera > Molossidae > Molossus > Molossus molossus. The sequence continues at coordinate 82,966,692 of NW_023425355.1, read as the reverse complement.
AGCAAACAAAAAGGAAAAAAATGCTGGGGTAGCAATACTCATATCTGATAACGTATATTTCAAAATGAAGGCCATAATTACAGACAAAGAAGGTCACTACATAATACGGAAATGATCTATCCAAAAGAAAAATATAAGCTCGGTAAACATATATGTACCCAATTTAGGAGCACCAACATATATTAAAAATCTTCTGGAGGAATTAAAAGAAGAAATCAAGAGTAATGCAATAATCGTGTGGGACTTTAACACCCCACTCACATCACTGGATAGAGTACCTAGACAAAAAATTCACAAGGAAATACAGACTCTAAATGAAGTGCTAGATCAAATGGATTTAATAGATAGCTACAGAGAATTATACCCCAAAACTGCAGCATTCACATTCTTCTCAAGTATACATGACACTTTCTCAAAGACAGACCACATGTTAGGGCACAAAATAAGTCTCTACAACTTCAAGAAGATTGATAACATATCAAGCATCTTCTCAGATCACAATGGCATGCAAATAGAAATCAATTGCAACAAGAACATGCAAAGATATTTGAACACATGGAAGCTAAATAGCATGTTATTAAACAACAAACAGGTTACCAAAGAGATCAAGGAAGAAATTAAAAACTTCTTGGAAACCAATGAAAATGAACACACAACAACACAAAATCTATGGGATACAGCAAAAACATTTCTGAGAGGAAAGTTCATAGCACTACAGGCCTACCTCAAGAAACAAGAAAAATTTCTAAAAGATAATCTAACCTCACAAGTTAAAGAACTAGAAAGCAAACAAAAAGAAAACCCTAGAGCAAGTAGAAGAAAGGAAGTAGTAAAAATGAGAGCAGAATAAATGACATAGAGACCAAAAAAAAAAAAAAAATTCAAAGATCAATGAAACAAAGAGCTGGTTCTTTGAAAATATAAAGAAGATTGATTGTACTTGAGCTAGACTCAGTAAGAAACAGAGAGAACCCAAACAATCTCTGAAATGAAAGAGGAGAAATAATAACTGACACCACAGATACAAAGGATTTTTAACAAATATTAAGAACAATTATATGGCGACAAATTCGACCATCTAAGCAAAATGGACAAATTTCTAGAAGCACATAGTCTCCCAAAACTAAACCAGGAAGAGATAGAAAATGTGAACAGACCAATAACAATGATAGAAATCGAAGAAGTAATCAAGACTATCCCAACAAACAAAAGCGCAGGCCAAGATGGCTTCACGGGGAAGTTTTACCGAACATTCAAAGAAGAACTAACACCCATTCTCCTCAAACTATTTGAAAAAATTCAAAAAGAAGGAAGACTTCCAAACATATTTTATGAAGCCAGAATAATTCTAATGCCAAAACCAGAACAAGACACTACAAAGAAAGAACACTACAGGCCAATATTCCTGATTAACATACATGCCAAAATCCTGAACAAAATACTCGCAAATTGGATCCAGCAATACACCAAAAAACTTATTCACCATGATCAAGTGGGATTCATCCCAGGGATGCAAGGCTGGTACAATATTCTCAAATCAACAAACGTGATACACTACATAAATAAAATGAAAAATAAAAACCTCATCATCATATCAATAGATGCCAAAAAAGCCTTCAACCAAATCCAGCATCCATTTCTGATAAAAATGCTCACCAGTGTGGTAATAGAGAGATCATATCTCAACATAATAAAGTCCATATATGAAAGACCTACAGCCAACATCATCCTCAATGGGCAAAAACAAAAAGCATTTTTCTTAAGAACAGGAAAAAGGCAAGGATGCCCACTTTTGTCACTCTTATTTAACATAATAATGGAAGTCTTAGCCACAGCAATTAGAGAGAAAGAACATGAAAGGGATATAAATTGGAAAGGAGGACGTGAAACTGTCATTATTCTCAGATGACATGATACTATACGTAGAAAACCACAAAACTCCATCAAAATGAATTTGGCAAAGTAGCAGGATACAAAATTAACGTCAAGTAATCAATGAACTCACAGAAAGAGAAACTAAAAAAAAAAAAAAATCCTATTTAACATCGGGACACAAAATTAAGATACCTAGGAATAAACTTAAGCAAAGGAATAAAGGACCTATTCACAGAAAACTACAGGTCATTGAAAAAAAATAGAGGAAGATATTAAACTGTGGAAGCACATACCTTGTTCATGTTTTGGAAGAATTAACATCATTAAAATGTCCATATTACCCAAAGCAATATATAGATTCAATGCAATACCCATCAGAATACCAACAACATACTTTACAGAACTAGAACAAATACTTCAAAAGTTCATATGGAACCAAAAAAGACCTCAAATAGCCATAATAATTTTGAAAAAGAAGAACAAAGATGGAGGATCATATTACCAGATTTCACCACTGTAATCAAAACAGCCCGGTACTGGCAAAAGAACATGTATATAGACCAGTGGAACAGAATAGAGAACCCAAAAATGCACCATGGCAATATGCTCAATTAATATTTGACAAAGGTGGCAAGAGCGTACAGTGGAATGACAGCCTCTTTAATAAATGGTGTTCAGAAAATTGGACAGCTACATGCAAAAAAAAAAAAAAAAATTAAACTAGACCATCAGCTCACACCATACACAAGAATAAACTCAAAATGGATAAAATAATTAAATGTGACTCACAAATCCATAAAAATCCTAGTAGAAATTGTGGGCAACAAAATTTCAGACATCATATGTAGCAGAATTTTCACTGATATATGACCTAAGGCAACAGAAACAAAGGAGAAAATGAACACATGTGACTACATCAAAGTCAAAAGCTTATGCACAGCAAAATATACAATCATAAAATGGAAAGGCAACCCACCAAATGGGAGAGCATAATTGCCAATGATATATCAGATAAGGGATCAATTGCCAATATATATAGAGTGTTCTAACAACTCAACAAAACAGTCTCAGTTAAAGATTAAATCTCAGTTGTCCCCAGGTACCAACAGGGTTGTTGCTTATTTCCTAAGCATGGGGCAAGATCCTCTACTTGTACTGGAGATGACTGTAGAGGATTCACAGACATATAATTCAATGGCATTGACAGACATCCCAAGAAAGCCCTTCCTTTTCCCTTTCTCCTGTGGGAATATCTCAGGCCTACTTCTGGCAGTGTTTATGTTTCACTCATGTCATTCTTCCAGCATCTCTATCCTTGGTAATGAAAGAGAATTCAGCCAGTGCTGTGAGTTTCAATTTAGAAGATGGTTGTTGAATTTGAGATGATTTCCTCTGCCTTCTTTGGTTTTAAGGAGTCCTTTCTTTTGTGAAATATTGATGAGAATAAATGATATGTGATGTCTGAATAAATATCCTTAATTGACTAAATAACTGTGTGGCTTTTCTCGGTTTTAATTTTTTATTGGTTCATGAAATGCCAAAATCTGGAAATCACCACATTAACCTCTTCCACTGGCCCTTATTTTCAGGGCGTAAAACCTCCCACTCACACCCCTTTGTCTACACAGCCCACTTTCTTGAAGACTGCTGGCCCCATACTGAGCTATTAGTTGTTTCCTTCTTAGTGTAGCACTCAGGAGTCCAGGCTCTGGAGCCAGACTGCCTAATGACAAATTCCAACTTTGCTGCTCATGAGCTCTGCTGCTCATGAGCTCTGTGACCCTGGGGAAGTTACTTAACCTCTCCATGCCTCAGTTTTCTCACTTGTAAAATTACTTAATATAATATCTATTCACAAGGCAAATATATTGACGAATGAGAAGATTTAGAGTAGGAATTGGTGCTCACTGATTGTGTGGGTTAGCAGTTACAATTGCTGCTATGACCATGATAGATTATGATTGATATCTGTCATCATCATCACTGTCATCATCATCATTATGCCTGGACTTCATGTTATATAGCTCTGGATAAACATTGCAGAACAAGAAATCTCCATACTTGGGCTCCTGTCTTGGCTCAGCCACTAATTATTTTCAGGCATACCCTATGACAAATCAGTTAATATCGCTGAGCCTTGGTGCCTTACTTTATAATATGGCACTTGTCACAACACCTGCTTTATGAGGATGCTGTGGAAAAATAACACCAGAAATAGGATTATATAGTACAGGGCCTATAGCAGAAAAGACAGTGTAATACTTTGCTGAGGACCTATACAAGTCTTGTATCAATGAAGACCTACACCGTGTTCTGGAATGGCGAGATACAATATGTTAACTATATCATATATTTTTCAAATTAGTCCAAAAACTTAACTGTAATTGATGGATGCATTTAAAGTACTTGACACAGTCACTGAGACATGGAAACACTACCTAATTTTGGTTTTGGTCTTATTGCTAAGATTGAAATTCCCATGGAAGCACGTCAAATGAGGCATCCAGACTCGGGAGTCATAGCATAAAATTTTGACATTGCTACTTACTAGTTGTGGGACATGGAGGATGTTATAGGATCTCTCTAGGCCTTAGTTTCATCATCTGTAAGAATAATAGTACTGGCTTTATATTGTTATTATGTTAATTAAAAGTATATTCATATTTTTAAAGCTCTAAAGAAAGAACTGGGCACAAAGGAAGTGCTATCAACTATTTTTGTTAAATTTAAGAAATGAGTACATCCCATGTTTTTGTACCCAAACTTTGGTCACTGATTTACCAAGAATTGGTCTGACTAGGAATTCAACAGAAGCTTGAGGGTCCCCTTGTCCCAGATGGCCAAATGTCATCCTCTGGCAGAGCTTTCCTAGCCTCAGCATTCACAAAGTCTATCTCAGGTCGGAGCAGTGGGCTTTGTGTCTTCCCTGGTAGAATGAGTTGTGTGTAAGTATTTCTAGTCCTTCTTCACTGAAGGGGATCAAGACTCAACCATATACTTTCCTGAATCCTTTCCACTCCAGCCTGGAAAACCTGTGAGCTCCTGGAGGCTGTACACGTGGACACAGGCCACCCTTTGCCACCCATCATTCACAGGACCTCAGTTAAGTTCTCTCACTCACCTCTGAGCTTCAGTTTCCCCATGATTAAGAAGGAATGATAAGTACTTGTAGGTATTGAGGTGAAAATTACATGAAAATGTTCATCACCTGTACACTTGAAACTACTAAAAATTAATATTGAATGTAGACTGTAATTGAAAAAAAATAATATGGGGAAAAATTGTTCAGCACCTTATACCAGGCCTATGTTAAAATATGCACCCAATAAACTCAAAATGGATAAAAGACTTAAATGTAATCCATGTACCCATAAAAACCCTAGAAGAAAATGTAGGCAAAAAAAAAAAAAAATGTCCGACATATGCAGCAGAATTTTCACTGATACATCACCTAAGGCGACAGAAACAGAGGATAAAATAAACACATGGGACTACATCAAACTCAAAGGCTTCTGCATAGCAAAAGATACAATCATCAAAATAGAAAGGCAACCCACTGTATGGGAGAGCATAATTGCCAATGATATATCAGATAAGGGGTCAATTTCCAATATACAACTCAACAAAATGAAGACAAAGAACCCAATTAAAAATAGGCAGAGGAACTAAATAGACACCTCTCCAAACAGAACATACAAATGGCTAAGAAACAGATGAAGAAATGTTCAACATCACTAATCATCAGAGAGATGCAAATTAAAACAACAATGAGGTATCACCTCACACCTGTCAGAATGGCCACTATCAACAAATCATCAAACAACAAGTGTTAGCGAGGGTGTGGAGAAAAGGGGACTCTAGTACACTGCTAGTGGGAATGCAGACTGGTGCAGCCACTATGGAAAACAATATGGTGTTACCCCAAAAAATTAAAAATTGAACTTCCATTTGACCCAGTGATCCCACTTCTAGGAATATACCCTAAAAAGCCTGAAACACCAATCAGAAAGAATATGTGTACCCCCATGTTCACAGCAGCACTATTTACAATAGCTAAGATATGGAAACAGCCCAAGTGCCCATCAGCAGACGAATGAATAAAAAAGCAGTGGTACATATACACAATGGGGTACTATGCAGCTATAAGAAAGAATGATCTCTTATCCTTTGAGACGACATGGAGGAACCTGGAAAGTATTATCCTAAGCGAAACAAGCAAAGCAGAGAAAGACAAATATCATATGATCTCACTTATTTGTGGAATATAACGAACATAACAGTCTGAGGAATGGGGTAGTCCCAGAGACGTGGAAGTGGGTTACAGACTGACAATACCCCAAAGAGGTGGGGGGGGGGGAGAGATAAACCACAGAACTTATATGCATATATTATATGTATGTACAAAGGATATGGACAACAAAGGAGGGGACAGGGTGGGGAGGGAGGGGGAGGGAGAAATCAGTGGGTGTAACAAAAATAAATAAATTAAAAAATAATAATAAAATGAAATATGCACCCAAAGTAAAGTAACGCAAACACCTCTAACCCTCTCCTCAGGTTTATTTCCTTCCGTAGCTCTTAATACTTTCTAACAGACTTTTAAATTCACTAATTTATTGTGTTTTTCCTGATAGAATGAAAATTCCAGAAAGCTAGGACCTTTGTCTGTTTTGTTCACTGCCGAAGTCCCAGAACCCAGAACAGTGTCTAAAACATTGAGTTCTCAGAAACATTTTGTCGAATGAATAAATGAGCAAATGCATGAATGAATGAATGAATGAATGAGTGAATGAATGAAGTGTACGTCAAAATTTACTGCTCTACAGAATCCTCATGACTCCCCTGTCCTCCCTGCATTGATCAAGATGTATTTGGCTACATGTAACAGAAAATCAGCTCAAACTGGTTTCCTCTTAAGTACATTAACTTTTTCACCTAATGAGAAGCCTGAGATGGGACTAGATCCCTTATTGGTAGATCCATCAATGATATAAATGTTCTTACTAATCCAAGTGTCTGACTTTTCCTTGGGCTGGTTCCCTCACTTGGGTCTCAGGATGACTGGGACAGCATCACTCTCACCAGGTACCCATCTCCTTCCACTCCAGAGAATATATTTTTTATTTACAATGGTTTCCCTGCTGAGGTCATCTGCCTATCCCAGATTTTGGCATGCCTTTTTCGTATTGATTTAGATCCACGCTTTTCATGCTTTTCAACCCTCTCTGCCTCCTTAGGCTGTAGTGTGCCTTCCACTTATTCTATCTAGGAACTACTAATTCTCCATTAGGATTCATATCATCAGGGCACCTCCTATGGAAAGACTCCCTGATCTCTTTTTCATCTCACCTAGGCCTGGTTAGGTGCAACTTCCTTTTGATCTCATCACGTCAGTAAATATTCTCTCTCAAATGAAGCACACACCATGCCATCATTACACTGTTCACTTACCCCCACTCTGCATTGCACAAATCTATTTCCACTCCAGTCCCTCTGCCCCCCACCTGAGCCTTCCTTACTGGATTTCCCCTCATAGTGTCAGGAGTTTAAAGATAATAAATTGCAAACATAGGTTTCAGAAATGTCAAAACATAGCAGGCACAGTGACACATTATTTTCATCTTTGTTTCCCACCTGAAGTGATAACGTTCCTTTTTTTTCTGTATATAACCTAATAACCTCCTTCTATATACAAAATTCCCTTCAGGTGACCAAACAAAACCAGATACCACAGAGCCTTTCACTTCTCAGCTGGCCTAGCCTGAGGGAGCCTCACTGCAGGGACAGCTGACTCAGGGAGCCTCAGGAGAGTCCGGACAGTGGGGAGCAAGAGATCAGAAGCAAGGGCCTTTGGAAACGCAAGAAAAGTGCCTGTTGCCATGGATAATCCTCCAGAAGAAGACCTTACCTAGGAAAATCATTCTTGAAAGCCATAATTTGTGGACAGATAACAGGATGTGCTTAGGGGTTTTGCAGCAACAATTCTCTCTGGAACATTCTGTCCATGAATGAAAAATATCCAACTGCTTCTTTACTAAAAGCGCTCATTAGTAAACACTACTGACCTAATAGATTATGATCTAAAGCAAGTTCAAAAGAATCCACATACCTAAAGTCAACTTTATATTTTACTTGCTAAACCTTCTTATCAGTTATTACTTAATTTTGTCACTACTTAATATAACCACCATCTTCCCTAAATATAATATTTCTTCCAACTCTATTCTTTTCCTTAAAATAGTTAAAGTTTTGCAAGAGTGATCTCAGTTCTGACATGTCTGGCTATTTTCTGTTAAAAGCTTTTGTAGGTTTAAATGTAGATGTCAAGAGGTCCTAAGGACTGATCATCCATCCTAAGGGACTCTCCACTTGGGAAATTATTATTTCATTTACCCAGACTTCCAGTAAATACTCAGGAATGTGTGTGTGTGTGTGTGTGTGTGTGTGTGTGTGTGTGTGCCTTCTTAGTTGCTGCATGTAGTGAGTGGGCAGGCATGGCATGTGTTCAGTCCTCAGAATACTTGGGAAGAATCAGAAGTTTATATTGAACCCCTGTGCCATCAGGGTGGGAATTTTCCTTCTGTATGAGTAGCATAATTTGTTCTTACACATTCCCTAGTCTACCCAGAGATGTTTTATGACCTCCTTTTTTATCACACCACTGTTCTCAGCTCTTGCCTGTGCAGTAGTCTTCTTTCTATTGATAAAGATCTCAGTTTCCCAAACAAACAATAACAAGATGCTGAGTTTCTTTCCCAGGTTCAGAATTAGCTAGCTGACTTCTCAGCTTACCTAATTCTTTATTTAAATTTTGAAATAGAGAAAAAATATACTCACATTCAGAAGGACATGTCCCAGGTTCCTGATCACATCTCTTAACCTTAACTCCATGTCCATTGATGCACCAAATAGTCCCTTAACAACCATTGAACTCACTAGGTTAGGCATAAAATTGTAATGTGGTAGATAATATCTCCTAAAAATAAACAAACAACAAAAAAAAAAACATTTGAATTACACAATCTAAACTTATTAGAAGCTAAATTAAAATATACCACATTTAATTGATGTAAGAAGATTTTTCAAATAGGTGGAATTTAGTGTCACTACAGCCTCTAATAAGTTTAAAGTGTAAGATTCCTCCTTCTTGTCTTCATCTAAACCAAAGTAAACTTGGAGTCCAGTGTCTCTGCTTGGCTTTGAAATGCTTGTTTGTTTAAGCTCTGGGAGGGAAGTATGCAACAACAGGCATTTAAAAACTTCGGAATTTATTGTTGAAACAAGAAGAATCAGAAACTCAAAAATGCTCTGAAATTAAGAAAAAAGCACATACGGAGGGGGAGGAGGGTGTCAATGGGGGAAAAGGGAGAAACATCTGTAACATAAATAAATTAATTATTTTAAAAAGAAAAAAGCACAATCACTCTGGAATTTCAAGGATTTCCCATTAAATTTGTGAGACATAATTTATTCACATGGAAAATCAAGTAAAGAAATCTATATAATTAGTACTTTTCTCTTTGATAGGTCTTTGATTGTTTTTTTTTTTTTCTGTCCTGGAGCATTCATTTGGAAATCCTCAAAAGGTGGCTGTACACAGGTAACTTTACTGTGCACAAGTACTGTGTTTTAGTATAAAATGCAGTATCCCAGGAATCATGCTCCAAAATTGTATTTTAGTAGGTGTGTTCTAGGGTTTCAAGGAATCTGCCCTTGTAACAAGCACCCGAGATGACTTGGTACAGCTCAAACATAGACTACAACTTAAGGAAAACAGACCCTGATAGTTCCTGAAATCTGGAGGAGTAAGCTGATGCTGAAGCCCCAACCTGCTACTAATACAAAAAGGTTGGAGATAATTAAACAAAAAATTTGTTTAATATAGAGCTAAGTTTAAAATAAGCAAAAGCACCTTCTGCAAAAAGAGATATAACAACTGCAGAAATTATAACTACTTACCATCAAGTTAGTTTAATTAAATATATATATTGTTGGGGTGAATTCCAAAATGGCGGCAGAGTGACTGAAAGCTACACAGACCATCTCCCAGGACGAAACCGAAATTACAATGAAAATAAAGACAAATCGTCGGGGAAAAAGCAACAGAAAAGCAGCTTGCGACGACCATATACCAGGGACACTGACTTGATCCTGGTAGGATTGCAGAGGCACGAGAGGGGGGCTGGGAGCCCATGGGCAGCAGCAGTCTTATCTGTGAGCAATGCCCATGGGGTTAAATTCCCAAGTGGCTCCACAGCACAGAGCCAGGACAGTGCTAAAATAACCATAGCCACTCACCTTGGGCTCTGGCAGAAGGAGAGAAGACTGGACTGGAACTGGGTGGGGGCACTCAGGATTTTGAAGGTGCTCAGAGCTTTGCTGAGTTGTGGTCACGCAGTACAGTGGTCATCTTACTCCTTTCCAGGGCTCTGGGGAGAGATGGTAGACACTGCCTCAGAGATTCAACCCCACCAGCAGGCCACTGAAATGCAAATTTAAGCCCATTAAAAACCACCATCTACCTCACCCTCGGGAAATCCCCTTACCCCGAACACTTGAGGAAGTTTTTTTTTTTTGGTCAACAGAGAAACCAAGGTTCTTTAAGTAACCTTGACTAATAGGTTCCAGGCAAAAAGCCAGAGGATAACTGAACCTTTCCTGAGCTTGCAACTCTACCCAGGAAAGTAATACAAGACAGGGGTGTTAAATGTGGGTCCTCCCTCGCTCATCCAGACCCAGTGGAGGGAGCCACAAACAGCAGAACACCAACACCCACAGGGAAAATTTGGCAGGCTCCAAAATCCATGGAGATAGCCAAAATGGTAAAACAAACAAACAAACAAACAAAAAAAACAAATCTCAAATGACAGAACAAGAGACTTCTACCAAAGATGAGATAAATGAAACCCCGTTAAGCATGTAAACATAGCTAGAATTCAAAGCCATGATTTGAGGAAGCTCAACAGCATGAGTAAGGACATCAACATCATAAGTAAAGACATAGAAACATTGAAAATCAACCAATTAGAAATTAAAAACCACCAATAAGCAATGAAAAATGGAATAGCAGAAATAAAAAACACATTGGAAGGCCTAAAGAGCAGAGTAGAGGAAGCTCAGGAAAAGATCAGTGAATTAGAAGACAGGGTAGAAAAAAATCAACCAATCATAAAACCAAAATGAAAAATAAAAAAAACACGAAGAAAACTTAAGATAACTGTATGACAACTAGAAAAGTAATAATATTCACATCATAAGAGTCCCTGAAGAAGAAGAAATTGAGCAAGGGTTAGAGACTATATTTGAAGAAATAGTGACAGAAAAATGTCCTAATTTGGTGAAGGAAGGAATCATTCAAGTTCAAGGAGCACAGGGAGACAAAAGTAAGAAAAACTCAAACAGGCCCATGCCAAGACACATAGTAATTAAAATGCCAAAAATGAAAGACAGAGAGAATCCTAAAGGCAGCAATAGATAAGAAACAGGTTACCTGCAAAGGAACCCTCATTAGGATATAAACTGACTTGTCAAAAGAAACACTAAAAGCCAGAAGGGAAAGGCATGAGGTAATCAAGGTCATTAAAAACAAAAATCTGAATCCAAGACTACTCTACTCAGCAAGGCTGTCATTCTAAATAGAAGGTCAAATAAAGAGCTTCCCAGATTTAAAAAAAAAAAAAAAATAGGCTAAGGGAATCTAAGGGAATATATTAGCACAAAACAAGCACTGCAAGATATGCTAAAAAAAAACACAACAACAACAAAAAAAACCCTGCTGTAATTAGTAGAAGAAATAAGAATAAAAATAGAACCACACTAAACAAAAAATGGCAATAAATAAGTACATATCAATTATCACCTTAAATGTGAATGGTTTGAATGCTCTGGTATAAAGACAAAGAGTAGCTGACTGGATAAAAAAGCATAACTCACATATATGTTGTTCACAAAAAACTCAACTCACAACAAAAGACTCACATAGGTTGAAAGTAAAGAAATGGAAAAAAAAAAACTTTCAAGAAAACAGAAAGCAAAAAAAAAAAACTTGGGTAGCAATACTCATATCTGATAAAGTAGATTTCAAAATGAAGGCCATAACTAGAGACAAAGGACACTATGTAATATTGAAAGGATGTATTCAACAGGAAGATATAACACTGATGAACATATATGCACCCAATTTAGGAGCGCCAACATATATTAAAAATCTTTTGGAGGACTTCAAAGGAGAAATCAACAACAATACAATCATAGCAGGGGACTTCAATACCACACTGACATCACTGGGTAGATCTTCTAGACAAAAAATTTACAAGGAAACACAGACTCAAAAGGAAGCCCTAGATCAAATGTATTTAATAGATATCTACAGAGAATTATACCCTGAAACTGTAGAATTCACATTTTTCTCAAGTGCACATGGGACATTCTCAAACATAGACCACATGTTAATGCACAAACTAAATCTCTACAATTCAAGAAGATTGAAATCATATCAAGCATCTTCTCAGATAATAATGACATGCAAATAGAAATCAACTGCAATAAGAACATGCATCGACATTTGAAAACATGGAGGCTAAATAGCATGTTATTGAATAATGAATGTGTTACCATGGATATCAAGAAAGAAATTAAAAACTTCCTCGAAACCAATGAAAATGAACACACAATAACACAAAATTTATGGGATGCAGCGAAAGTAGTTCTGAGAAAAGTTCATAGCATTACAGGGCTATCTCAAGAAACAAGAAAAATGTCTAATAGACTATCTAACCTCACAACTTAAAGAACTAGAAAGCAAGCAAAAAGAAAAGCACAAAGCAAGTAGAAGGACAGAAATAGTAAAGATCAGAGCAGAAATAAATAACATGGAGACCAAAAAAAAAAAAAACAATTCAAAGGATCAATGAAACAAAGAGCTGGTTCTTTGAAAAGATGAAGAAAATTGATGGACCTTAGCTAGACTCAGCAAGAAGAGAGATAACCCAAATACACAAAATTGAAGGAAGAGAAATAATAACTGACACCACAGAAATACAAAGTATTGTTTACAAATATTATGAACAATTATACGGCAAATTCGACAATCTAACCCAAATAGACAGATTTATAGAAACACATAGTTTCCCAGAACTGAACCAGGAAGAGATAGAAAAATTGAACAGACCAATAAAAACAAAATAAATTGAAGATATAATCAAGACTCTCTCAGCAAACAAAAGCCCAGGTCTGGGCAGCTTCACGGGGGAATTTTACTGAACATTCAAAGACAACTAATACCCATCCTTCTCAAACTATTTTTAAAAATTCGAGAAGGAGGAAGACTTTCAAACTAGTTTTATGAGACCAGCATTATTCTAATTCCAAAACCAGAAAAAGACACTACAATGAATGAAAACTACAGGCCAGTATCCCTGATGAACATAGATGCCAAAATCCTGAACGAAATACTTCTAACCACTCCTAAAATTTCAGATAATAAGAAGCAAAAAGTGTTAATTTTTTAAAAAGAAAGGAAGTTATCTCTAGTTGATATGATTATCTTTCTAGAAAACAAAAAAAAAATTACAAAATAAAATTTAAGATTTTGTCAGCAATTTTTGCACACCAGATCAAGGCACCAAAAACATTTGTACACAGCCATCACAGTCCATTGAGAAAGGTTGCACATATTTAAAAATTCACAGTAGCAACCGAAACTATAGAGTGTGGGATAGTTAATTTTATGTCAGTCTTACTAGGACACCAAGTGCCCAGACATTTGCCCAACCATTAATCAGGGTGTGTCTGTGAGTGTATTTCTTGAGATTGACATTTGAATCAGTGCACCGAGTAAAGTAGCCTGTTCTGCATAATGTGTTTGAGCCTCATCCAATTACTTGAAGAACATAATAGAAAAAATAATAATAAAGTCTGAGTAAAAAGAAAACTACTCCTGCTTGACTATTTCAGTTGGGATATTGATCTTTTCTGGTGTTGGACTCAGACAGACATTTGGCTCTTCATATATGGTAGCAGTGGAGAGGAAGATAGAGGGTATACTTACACTTCCTGTTTTATTTAAGATTTGAACAGAATACAGAGCTTGCATGTGGAAATTATCAGTTGAGTCAGTCTTGAAGAACTAGAAATATTTGAATGTTTCCATCTGCCAGGTTTGTAGTGGCACTCACACCATTGGCTCTCCTAGTTTTCAGGATTTTAGACTGAAAGTACACATTAGCTATTCTGAGTCTCTAGCTTACTAACTACAGATCTTGGGACTTATTATCCTCCAAAATCATGGAAACCAACTCCTTATAATCAATCATAAGCTCTCCATATATAAATAAAAGTATAGATACATACATACATATACACACATACTATATGAAGACAGTGGTTCTTAAAAGTGTAGCCCACGGAGCAGCAGCATCAGGAACAGTGTCATTTGTGAACTTATTAGAAAAACTCCAACCCAGAACTCTTAAATTAGAAGCATTGGTGTTGGACATCCAAAGTCTATTTTTAAGCAAGCCCTTCAGGTGCTGGAGTCTGAGAACTACTGTGCTATATCCATGTTTCTCCAATGTAGTGTTCATCAAAACGACCTGGTGATCACATTTAAATGTAGATGCTGATTCAGAAGGTCTGGGGTGGGGCCTGATACTCTTCATTTTTAATCAACTCATATGTGATGCTGCTACTGCTCTTGAGACCATTCTTTGAGTAAAGAGGGTCTTGGATTTACAATGAAATAATCCCCCCAGATCCAGGGTTCCAGGCAAGCAAGCTGGACTCTTATATTGCTTCCTTAGTATTTTTGACAGTCAGATCTAGAGCTTAATCCATCAGAAACACCTGTAATACCCCCTGCCCTCAGTTATCTCCCAGTCACATTTCTTTCTTCCTTTAACCAAAATATATACTCCTTTGTGCAAGTGTGTGTGTGTGTATACATATGTGTGTACATGCACATGTGTGTAAACACATCTCACTTGCTTGCTCTCTCACGCTGTCACCATAAGGTCCATAAGACTAGAAGTCATGATTGTAAGTCTCTACCTCTTACTGGAGACCAAAGTTCCTATCCTGTAACTACTCTGAATTTAAATCTGGTATGTAATATCCTGTATTTCTGACTTGTTCATGATAAAATTCACCCTAGGCCAGGTAAGTATTTTATAAGCTTGGCAATTTATCTCAAGAAAAAATAAATTCCCAAGAGTCTGTGGATTATATTTTGAGAAAAAGTGTAATGCAACCTAAAGGATGTCACTGTAGGTAGGCATTTAGTACCATTTAAACACAAATGGAAATGCAAGGACACTGATATATGGATAGAACTCTTTAAAAGATAATCCAAATCATACAGAATATGATTTTATTAATATTTAGATTGTCATTAACATGGCAATAAAACATTAAACAATCCTCATACAGATCCCATTATTAAGCAAATACTGGACTACAGCTATGCCTATAGTCCCAGAGGATGGCTGATTTTTAATCTGTGTCATAAAATACACCACAGTGTAATGGTTAATACTAGGCTGTTGAATCAAACTACCTGGATTTGAATCAAACTACCTGGATTTGCTTCCTGGTTTCTAATGATACCTCTTTGATTTACTGGTTATGTGACTCCAGGCAAGTTATTTAATTAATTATGGTGAGCCCACAATAAACATCCTTATATATACACATGACACACACACATATGTATCCACACATATGTACATAAGAGGGGAGTGGGGTGTAGATGCTTTCTAGACTGTTCTGTTAGAAAGTAAATTTTGTATTGATGATTAGTAATAAGGTAAGTATGATGTGGAAGTTGATTTGGTTCATGCTCTTTTTTCTTCTCATCACAGCTTAAACTTTTGTATCATTAACTAAATGCAAGTACATTGACAGTGAATCCAGAAAGCCACAGAGGAGTCAATAACTGCCTATTATGGATTAACTTGTGCCCCCCAAAAAAGGGTATGTTGGAGTCCTAACCACCAGTTACTCAAAATGTGAACTTATTTGCAGATAGGGTCTTAACGTAAGTAATAAAATGAGATCATTAGTGTGGACCCTAATCTAACATGACTATTGTCCTTATAAAAAGAGGAAATTTGGACACAGACGTGCATAGAGGGAAGATGTTGTGAAAGGACACAGGGAAAAGATGGCCATTTACAAGCCAAGGAAAGAGGCATGGAACAAATCCTTCCCTCAGCTATTAGAAAAAAGCAATCCTGCCCACACCTAGTTTTTTTGTTGTTGTTGTTTTGTTTTTTACTTTTACCCTCTGGAACTCTGAGAAAATACATTTTTATGGTTTAACCCACCTGGTCTATGGTCCTTTGTTATGGCAGCTCTAACAAACTGATATACTGTACATGATGTCTATTCTCCACTTTGCTCTTCCTAATGTCTTAGATAACCTGCCCTGCTTTGAAAGGAGTTGTCATTCAGGTCTCTCAGGTCTGTGTGCATTGTACTTTTGTCCAAATAACTCAGCAGTCCTCTTTTCACACCACCTTCCACCAAGTTACCTTTAATGCTTGTGTGTAAGGTAAAGGTGTGTAATTACTATAATATTTCTTTATTTGTTAGTAATTTACCATATCTTTTAATATTTCACAGGATTTTGTTGTTATTGTTTTTGGTAGTGCTCTGTTAGTGCTGTCACATAATTTTAAGTGGTTTGTCACAAACTTATATTCCTAATAAACACTTTTTTATCTTATGTATGAATTTATAAACTGTGAGCCTTTTCACATTCACATATATCACACTGTATTAGTTTCCTATTGCTACATAAGAAATTAGCACGGGAGGAAAAATGGCGGCGGAGTGAACGGAGCTACACAGACCGTCTCCCAGAACCAAACTGGAATTACAACTATAACACAGACAAATCGACAGGAAAAAAACAGAAAAGGAGCTTGCGAGGACCATATAACGAGGGACACTGACTCCATCCCGGTAGGCTTTTGAAGGCGCAAGACAGGGGCTGGGAGCCAAAGGTCGGCAGCTCAGCAGGGGCTTCAGCTGTGAGCTGCGCCCTCGGGTTAAACTCCCAGGCAGCTCCACATCGTAGAGCCGGGACAGAGGCTAAAACAGCCACAGCCACTCACCTTGGGCTCCAGCAGAGGGAGGGCAGACTGGACTGGAACTGTGTCGGGACACTCGGGATTTAGAGGGCACCCAGAGCCTTTGCTGAGTGCAGCCATGCGGGACGGTGGCCATATTGCTCGTTCCCAGGGCTCTGAGGAGAGGCAGCAGCCGCTCCCTCAGAGATCCAACCCCACCCTGTGGGCCATTGAAGTGCTAATTGAGGCTCACTACCGACCAGCATCTGCCCCACCCTCGTGAAAGCCCCTTGTGCTAAGCACCTGAGGGAGCTTTTCAATTAACTGACAACCCAAAACTCATCAAGTAACCTAGACTGCTAGCCTCCAGGCAAAAAGCTAGAGGATAACAGTACCTTTCCTGGGCTGGCAACTTTAACCAGGAAAACAAGACTTGACAGTGGTGTTCAATGTGGGTCCTCCCTCGCTCATCTAAACACAGGAGAGAGAGCCACAAACAGCAGAACACCAACACCCACAGGGAAAAGTTGACAGGCTCCAAAGCTCACAGTGATAGCCAAAATGGTGAAACACAGAAACAGAAACCAAATGAAAGAGCAAGAGACCTCCACCAAAGTTGAGATCAATGTGGAGCAATTAGGCATGTTAACAGAGCTAGAATTCAGAGCCATGATCTTGAGGAAGCTGAACAGCATGAGTAAGGACATAGAGACACTGAAAATAAACCAACTGGAAATTAAAAACCAACAAGAAGAGATAAAAAATGACATATCAAAAATGAAAACACATTGGAAGGTTTAAAAAGCAGAGTAGAGGAAGCTGAGGACCGGATCACTGCATTAGAAGACAGGGTAGAAAAAATCAACCAATCAGAAAAACAAAAGGAAAAAACTATTAAAAAACAGGAAGACAGCTTAAGAGAACTGTGGGACAAATGGAAACGTAATAATATTCGCATCATAGGAGTCCCCGAAGAAGAAGAAAATGAGCAAGGGATAGAGAATATATTCAAAAAAATAGTGAGAGAAAACTTCCCTAATTTGGTGAAGGAAGAAGGCATTCAAGTTCAAGAAGCACAGAGAGTCCCAAGTAAAAAGAACCCAAACAGGCCCACACCAAGACACATAGTAATTAAAATGCCACAAATTAAAGACAAAGAGAGAATCCTAAAAGCAGCAAGAGATAAGCAACAGGTTACCTACAAAGGGAACCCCATAAGGCTCTCAGCTGACTTCTCACAAGAAACACTACAGGCCAGAAGAGAATGGCATGAAGTAATCAAAGTCATGAAAAACAAGAATCTGAATCCAAGACTACTCTACCCACCAAGGCTATCATTCAAAATAGAAGATCAAATAAAGAGCTTCCCAGAAAAAAAAAAAAGGCTTAGGGAATACATTAGCACCAAACCAGCACTGCAAGAAATGTTAAAAGGACTGCTATAATTAGCAGTAGAAATGGGAAGAAAAATAGAACCACACTAAGCAAAAATGGCAATAAATAAGTACATATCAATAATCACCTTAAATGTAAATGGATTGAATGCTCCCATAAAAAGACACAGAGTAGCTGATTAGATAAGAAAGCATGACTCATCTATATGTTGTTTACAAGAGACCCACCTCACAAAAAAAGACTCACATAGGATGAAAGTGAAGGGATGGAAAAAAATTTTTCCAAGCAAATGGAAAGCAAAAAAAAAAAGCTGAGGTAGCAATTCTAATATCTGATAAAATAGATATCAAAATGAAGACCATAACTGGAGACAAAGACGGCCACTACATAATATTGAAAGGATCTATCCAACAGGAAGATATAACCTTGATAAACATATATGCACCCAATATAGGAGCACCAAAATATATTAAAAAACTATTGGAGGACTTCCAAGGAGATATCGACAACAATACAATCATAGCAGGGGACTTCAACATCCCGTTGACAGCACTGGACAGATCCTCTAGGCAAAAAATTAGCAAGGAAACAGAGACTCTAAATGAAGCACTAGACCAAATGGATTTAATAGATATCTACAGAGACTTACACCCCAAAACTACAGAATACACATTCTTCTCAAGTGCACATGGGGCATTCTCAAAGATAGACCACATGATATGATAGGACACAAACTAAATCTCTACAAGTTCAAGAAGATTGAAATCATATCAAGCATCTTCTCAGATCACAATGGCATGAAACTAGAAATCAATTGCAACAAGAACATGCAAAGACATTTCAACACATGGAGGCTAAATAGCATGTTATTAAACAATGAATGGGTCACTGAGGAGATCAAGGAAGAACTTAAAAACTTCCTGGAAACCAATGAAAATGAACACACAACAACACAAAATCTATGGGATGCAGCAAAAGCAGTTCTGAGAGGGAAGTTCATAGCACTACAGGCCTACCTCAAAAAACAAGAAAAATTTCTAATTGACTGTCTAACCTCACAACTTAAAGAATTAGAAAGCAAACAAAAAGAAAACACCAGAGCAAGTAGAAGGAAGGAAATAGTAAAGATCAGAGCAGAAATAAATGACATAGAGACCAAAAAAACAATTCAAAGGATCAATGAAACAAAGAGCTGGTTTTTCGAAAAGATAAACAAGATAGATGGACCCTTAGCTAGACTCACCAAGAAACAAAGAGAGAGAACCCAAATACACAAAATCAGAAATGAAAGAGGAGAAGTAACAACCAACACCACGGAAATACAAAAGATCGTTAACAACTACTACGAACAAATATATGGCAACAACTTCGACAATCTAAGCGAAATGGACAAATTTCTAGAAACACACAGTCTCCCAAAACTATTCCCGGAAGAGATAGAAAACTTGAACAGACCAATAACAACTAAGGAAATTGAAGAGGTAATCAAGACTCTCCCAGCAAACAAAAGCCCAGGCCCAGATGGCTTCCCGGGGGAGTTTTACCGAACATTCAAAAAAGAACTAACACCCATTCTCCTCAAACTATTTCAAAAAATTCAAGAAGAAGGAAGACTTCCAAACACGTTCTATGTGGCCAGCATAATTCTAATTCCAAAACCAGAAAAAGACACTACGAAGAAAGAAAACTACAGGCCAATATCGCTGATGAACATAGACGCCAAAATCCTGAACAGAATATTAGCAAATCGGATCCAGAACTACATCAAAATAGTTATTCACCATGACCAAGTGGGATTCATTCCAGGGATGCAAGGCTGGTACAATATTCACAAATCAATAAACGTGATACACCACATAAACAAGATGAAGAATAAAAACCACATGATCATATCAATAGGTGCTGAAAAAGCATTCGACAAAATCCAGCATCCATTTCTGATAAAAACGCTCAGCAATGTGGGAATAGAGGGATCATATCTTGACATAATAAAGCCCATATATGAAAGACCTACAGGCAACATCATACTCAATGGACAGAAACTAAAAACTTTTCCATTAAGAACAGGAACAAGACAGGGATGTCCACTTTTGCCACTCTTATTTAACATTGTACTGGAAGTCTTAGCCACAGCAATCAGACATGAAGAAAAAATAAAAGGGATCCAAATTGGAAAGGAGGAAGTGAAACTGTCATTATTTGCAGATGACATGATATTATACATAGAAAACCCTAAAGACTCCATCAAAAATCTACTAGACTTAATAAATGAATTTGGCAAAGTAGCAGGATACAAAATTAACGTCAAGAAATCGACAGCATTCTTGTACACCAATGATGAACTCACAGAAAAAGAAATTGAAGAAACAATCCCATTTACCATCGCGCAAAAAAAATTACGATACCTAGGAATAAACTTAACCAAAGAAGTAAAGGACCTATTTGCAGAAAACTACAGGTCATTTAAAAAAGAAATAGAGGAAGATATAAAAACGTGGAAGCACAAACCCTGTTCATGGATTGGAAGAATTAACATCATTAAAATGTCCATACTACCCAAAGCAATCTATAGATTCAATACAATCCCCATCAAAATACCAACGACATATTTCATAGAACTAGAACAAATACTTCAAAAATTCATATGGAACCAAAAAAGATCCCGAATAGCCACAGCAATCTTGAAAAGGAAGAACAAAGTAGGTGGGATCACAATACCAGATATCAGGTTATACTACAAAACGACTGTAACCAAAACAGCCTGGTACTGGCACAAGAACAGGCATATAGACCAGTGGAACAGAACTGAAAACCCAGAAATGGACCCAAGGCAATACGCTCAATTAATATTTGACAAAGTTGACAAGAGCATACAGTGGAGTAAAGACAGCCTCTTTAATAAATGGTGTTGGGAAAATTGGACAGCTACATGCAAAAAAATGAAACTAGACCATCAACCTACACCATACACAAAAATAAACTCAAAATGGATAAAAGATTTAAATGTGACCCGGAATCCATAAAAATTCTAGAAGAAAATGTAGGCAACAAAATTTCGGACATCATACGGAGCAAAATTTTCACTGATACATCACCTAGGCAACAGAAATAAAGGAGAAAATGAACACTTGGGACTACATCAAACCAAAAAGCTTCTGCACAGCAAAAGAAACAATCATCAAAATGGAAAGGCAACCCACTGTATGGGAGAACATCATTGCCAATGATGTATCAGATACGGGGTTAATTTCCAATATATATAGAGTGCTCATACAACTCCACAAAAGGAAGACAAAGAACCCAATTAAAAAATGGGCAGAGGAGCTGAATAGACACCTCTCCAAACAGGACATACAAATCGCCAAAAGACATTTGAAGAAATGCTCAACATCACTAATCATCAGAGAGATGCAAATTAAAACAACAATGAGGTATTACCTCACACCTGTCAGAATGGCCGCTATCAACAAATCATCAAACAAGTGTTCGCGAGGGTGTGGAGAAAAGGGGACTCTAGTACACTGCTGGTGGGAATGCAGACTGGTGCAGCCACTATGGAAAACAATATGGTGTCACCTCAAAAAATTAAAAATTGAACTTCCATTTGACCCAGTGATCCCACTGCTGGGAATATTCCCTAAGAAGCCTGAAACACCAATCAGGAAGAATATATGTACCCCCATGTTCATAGCAGCACTATTTACAATAGCTAAGATCTGGAAACAGCCCAAGTGTCCACCAGTAGACGAATGGATAAAAAAGCTGTGGTACATATACACAATGGAGTACTATGCAGAGGTAAGAAAGAAAGATCTCTTATCCTTTGAGACGACATGGAGGGACCTGGAAAGTATTGTCCTAAGTGAAAGAAGCCAAGCAGAAAAAGACAAATACCACATGATCTCACTTATATACGGAATATAATGAACATAACAGTCTGAGGAACACAGTAGACCCAGAAACATGGAAGTATGGCACAGACTGACATTCCTCAGAAGAGTGGGTTGGGGATAGGGGGGTGGGAAGAGATAAACCACAGAACTTATATGCATGTATGCATGACCAATGGACATGGACAACTAAGCCGGGGATGGGGCGGAGGTGGTGTGGGGTGGGGGTGCCAATGGGGTAAAAAGGTAAAATATCTGTAACAAAAAAATAAATAAATAATTCATTTAAAAAAAGGAAATAAATAAATAAATAAATAAATAAATAAATATTAGAGTCATAATTAGTTCATGATTAAAAACCTTCCAGTAAAAATAAACTGTGGGCTCAAATGGCTTCACTGGTGTAATCTAGCAAACGTTTAATGAAGAAATAATAGCCATCTTAAATAAACTGCCAGAGACTAGAGAAAGAGGGAACAAGTCTGATTTAAGAGGTCAACATAAACTGTTTTAAGAGACCAAAAACGTAACAAAGTCATTACAAGAAAAGAAAATTACTCACGAATGTAGATGAGAAATGCTAAACAAAGGAGAGTATTAGAAAAGGAATCCAGCAATATGAAAGGAAGAAGGATGTATCAGAACCTAGCTGGGTTTATTCCAGGAGCGAAAGGTGGTTTACCAGGTGACTGCATTCATTACTAACAGGATACAGGGAAAACTATGTCAACAGATGCAGAGTTCAATGCGGAAAAGTGTTGCTGCTTTAAAAAATAACAGTAATAAAAAAAGTTGATCTGGTTTCTTTCTTTCTTTTATTTATAGATGAAGACATTTCCCACTCACGGCGGTCATTGAGTAGCCCCACAGGAACTTTTCTGTTGCTGATTTTCTTTCCCCTGCTCCATTCTCGGGTGCCTTGCGGGTTGTTTTTTAAGTCAGGTGATGCGTGTCTAACCACAAAGCCTTTGACACCCCTTTATCTGCCTCCTCCCCTCTCCAGCCTCACCTCCCTGCCCTCCGATTCCCAGTGCTGACCCACCAGGTGGAAGGACACACCTCTGACACGTAGGACACCCACTGATTCTCATTGTTGGGCCTCCTGGAGTATGAGTAAAAAAAAAGAAAAGAAATTAGCACGAATTTAGTGTCTTAAATAACACACACATTTATTATCTCACAATTTCTGTAGACCAAGAGTTTGTGAGCATGACTTACTTGGGTCTTCTGTTTCAGAGTCTCACAAAGCTGTAATGGAAATGTTTGCTGGAGCTGATATTCTCTTCTGAAGTCTCTTGAATGAGGAAGAATTCACTTCCAAACTCATTTAGATAACTGCATAAGTTGTTTTCTTAGGATATGTTCCCAGAAGTGAGGATGCTGGGTCAAAAAGCAGTTCCATTTTTATTTTTTTGAGGAAACTCCATACTGATTCCACAGTGGCTGTTCCAGCCTACATTCCTAACAACAGTGCACAAAGGTTCTCTTTTCTTCACATCCTTGCTAGCACTCGTTTGTTGACTTATTGATAGCCATTCTGAAAGGTATGAGGCGATACCTCATTGTATTTTAATTTGTATCCCTCTGATGATTACTGACCTTAAGCATGTTTTCATATGTCTATTGGCCATCTGTGTGTCTTCTATGGAGAAGTGTCTATTCAAGTCCTTTGTCAATTTTTTAATTGGATTGTTTGTCTTCCCAGTGTTGATTTGTATATGTTCTTTATGTGTTGGAAATTAATCCCTTATCAGGTGTATCATTGGTGAATATGTTCTCCCACTACTGGAAATATATCCTAAGAATCCCAAAACACTAATCAGAAAGAATATATGCATCCTTAAGTTCATTGCACCGTTATTTACAACAGGCAAGATCTGGAAGTAGTCCAAGTGCCAAACAGCAGATAGATAAGTGGATAGAAATACTACATGGCTGTAAAGTGAAGGAACTCTTAACCTTTGCAACATCATGGATTGACCTGGAGAGTATTATGCTAAGCAAAATAAGTCAGTCAGAGAAAGACAGTTATCATATGATCTCACTAATATTTGGAATCCAATGAACAAAATAAACTGATGAATAAAATGAAACCAGAAGCAGACTGGCCAGTGCCTGAGAGGATAGGTTTGGAGTGACTGGATAAAGATGAAGACATTAGCTAAAGAACGTATATGCATACTCCATGGACATGGACAATAGTTTGGTGAAGGCCAAGGGAGAGAAAGGTGGGAGTGGACGGAGGTAGATAAAACAGGGCGAGATTAGGGACACCTGCAAGAATGTCAACCTTTTTAAAAAATTAATAAAAAATAAATAATTTTTAATACTGTATTATTAAGAGCCCTAGATATTTATTATTAGCTGAAGGCTGCCTCCAGATCCTAGAGGCTACCTGTAGGTCTTTCCCACATGGGTTTCTTCAACTTGGCCACTTACATTAAGCCTACAAGGTAAATCTTCAATTCCAGTCTGTTAAAATGGAGTCTCGTATGAACAAAGTCATATATAATTTAACATAATCACAGTTATGACACCCCAACACCTTTGTCATAATCTGTTGCTTAGAAGCAAGTCATAGATTGTGTCTAATCTGAAGAGGAAAGGATTACACAAAGGCATGACTACCAAGAGGTGGGAATCATTAAACGTCACTGTAGGATATGGCAGGATTATCTTTAATATGAGACTCTTGTACCTACTTCATAGTATGCCATTCAAGAATCAGTCATGGTAGCCAGGCCACCCAGCCATGGTGAACAGATGTCCAGACAGGTTTCAACTCCATTTTCTTCCAGGTGTACACAATGTTTCAGGATTAAAAGTGAATTCTAATATTTAAAGTTCACACCCAATACCTGACAGAAAAGACTACCTCACAAATCCTGTAATACCTCTACACCTTCCCATTTTCCTAGGCTTAATTTATCTTCCTCCTCCTTATGGAGGTTGGAGATTCTAATTTAATAAAAAAAAAAGGGGGGGGGGAGAAAAAGAGAAGTCTGACACCTGCTTCTATCTTCTTTCAGTGTTTTTGTTTTCTTTTGTTTTTTGACCTCCCCTACTCTGAATTCTTTCCTTGTTGAGACAAGGAAAGTTTGACACTTCAAATATGGATTAGCCAGTTTGCTCATCTTAAACTCTGTGTCCATTGATTCCTACATGTCCTGAGGTTTATCCAATGAAGAATAGCCACTTGATACTTGCAAGAGCAGCATCTTGAAAAAAGTATCTAGGGAAATAGAAATTGATTTCTTTATAATATTTTAAAGAGTATGACATTCTATAAGTACCCATTTTTCAGAAAAGCCTTGCTGTTTTTCACAAAAGGATAAACTGGCTCATACAAATAAAACATGCAGACCTTTATTTAGTATTTCCTTTTAACCATCTAGTCCCAAATATGTTTCTCATATGCCAAATTATTTTCAATGTTCAGTGTATTTGTAAAATGGCTCAGTACTCACCACTTAGGTATTTTCAAATAGAAATGTGGTTGAACTTCCCAAATTAATTTACATTGAAAGATGCTTCATGCTAATGACTCAGATTTTGAAAAATGAAGCATGACATGCATTAGTTTAACATTTCCCCCCTTATTGTGATATAAATATGTAATGACTCAGCCTAAGTAATGTGAAATTATTCAGCAATGTAAGAAAAAAATTCAATAAGTACTGCCTGGCAGTTACTATTCTTAACCCAGTTACTATTCTTAATGTCATCTCTAGATTTCTTCAGTTGAAAATAATTTAGGTTATTGTGAAAAACTTGCTATCTTTTTTTCTATTATAATCTTAACTAATATTAGCATCTCTTATTTAATTTTTCTCAGAATTTCTCAAAACAGCCAAATTGAATTCTTAACCTCCATGAATCTTTAGGATAAAGGATACAAAGAGTCATGAAGAGACTAAGATTGCTTGATTGTGGTAAGCATTTCAGAATGTATACAAATATAAAATCATCACATTATATACCTTAAATATACACAATTATTATTTGTCAGTTACACCTCAATGATGCTAGAAAAAAAAAGAGGCTAAGATAATACTGTTACTAGGTATCAGTATGTATAATCTTGTGGCAGGTATTATAGAATCATATAATATATCTTAAAATAATCAAGGCAATGTCAGGATGTCATTTGTTTAATCTTATAGGCATTAGGCAGGACAATATCTAAACTTCTAAAATTGCATGGTGTAATGGAAAGAATGATAGCCTAGATATCAGGAAACCTCTGTTCTAGTTCAGGCTCTGCCTTTCATTTTCTAGATCTTAGTTTCTTCATTTACAAAAAAATAAGTGGTTGGTCCACTAGTCACGAAATTATGATATAGTACCCTTTAAATAATTTTACTTGTCCTAGCCAGTTAAGCTCAGCAGTAGAGCTTCAGACCATAGACCAATGAGTTTTGGGTTTGATTCTAGCCAAGGGCACATACCTCTGCTGTGGTTCATCCCCGGCCCTGGCCGACGTTGTGCAGGAGGAAACCAGACAATGTGTCCCAATCTCACGTCGATGTTTCTCTTTTTTTTTTTTTATTAATTGATTAAGTTATTTTTGTTACAGATGATTCTCCTTTTTCCCCCAGTGATTCCTCGCTCCACCTCCATTCCTGCCCTGTCCCCAGCTTTGTTGTCCATGTCCATTGTTCATGCATACATGCATATAAGTTCTGTGGTTTATCTCTCCCCCACTACCCTCTCTTCTGGGGATTGACAGTCTGTACGCCACTTCCACGTCTCTGGGACTACGCCATTCCACAAATAAATGAGATCATATAATACTTGGCTTTCTCTGTTTGACTTGTTTTGCTTAGGATAATACTTTCCAGGTCCCTCCATGTAGTCTCAAAGGATAAGAGATCTTTCTTTCTTACAGCTGCGTAGTACTCCATTATGTATATGTACCACAGCTTTTCATCCATTCGTCTACTGATGGACACTTGGGCTGTTACCAGAACTTAGCTATCGCAAATAGTGCCGCTACAAACATGGGGGTAGATATATTCTTTCTGATTGGTGTTACAGGCTTCTTAGCATATATTCCTAGAAGTGGGATCTCTGGGTCAAATGGCAATACAGTTTTTAATTTTTTGAGATAACACCATATTTTTTTCCCTAGTGGCTGCACCAGTCTGCATTCCCACCAGCAGTATACTAGAGTCCCATTTTCTCCACACCCTCGCCAACACTTGTTGTTTGATGATTTGTTGATAGTGGCCATTCTGACAGGTATGAGGTGATACCTCATTGTTGTTTTAATTTGCATTTCTCTGAGGATTAGTGATGTTGAGCATTTCTTCATATGTCTCTTAGCCATTTGTATGTCCTGTTTGGAAAGGTGTCTATTTAGTTCCTCTGCCCACTTTTAATTGGGTTCTTTGTCTTCATTTTGTTGAAATGTATGAGCACTCTATCTATACTGGAAATTAACCCCTTATCTGATATATCATTGGTAATGATGATTTCCCATACAGTGGGTAGCCTTTCCGTTTGGATAACTGTATATTTCGTAGTACAGAGGCTTTTAAGTTTGATGTAGTCCCATGTGTTCATTTTCTCCCTTGTTTCTATTTGCCTTAGGTGATGTATCAGTGAAAATTCTGCTGCGCATGATGTCTGAAATTTTGTTGCCTACAGTTTCTTCTAGGATTTTTATGGATTCATGATTCACATTTAATTATTTTATCCCTTTTGAGTTTATTCTTGTGTAGGGTGTAAGTTGATGGTCTAGTTTCATTTTTCTGCATGTACTGCCCAATTTTCCCAAAACAATTTATTACAGAGGCTTTCCTTACTCCACTGTATGCTCTTGCCACCTTTGTCAAATATTAATTGAGAATATTGCCTTGGGTCCATTTCTGGGTTCTCTGTTCTATTCCACTGGTCTATATGCCTGTTCTTGTGCCAGTACCAAGCTGTTTTGATTACAGTGTGTCTGTAGTACAACCTGAAATCTTGTATTGTGATCCCTCCAACTTTGTTCTTCTTTTTCAAGATTGCTGTGGCTATTCGAGGTCTTTTTTGGTTCCATGTGAACTTTTGAAGAACTTGTTCTAATTCTGTGAAATATATTGTTGGTATTTTGATGGGGATTGCATTGAATGTATAGATTGCTTTGGGTAGTATGGACATTTTAATGGTGTTAATTCTCCCAGTCCATGAACAGGGTATGTGCTTCCACTTTTTTATATATTCCTCTATTTCTTTTTTCAATGAACTGTAGTTTTCTGCAGTTTTATTTCTTTGGTTTAGTTTATTCCTAGGTATCTTAATTTTATTGCCGCAATGGTAAATAGGATTGTTTTCTTAGTTTCTCTTTCTGTGAATTCATCATTGGTGTATAAGAATGCCATCGATTTCTTGACATTAATTTTGTATCCTGCTACTTTTCCAATTCATTTATTAAGTCTACTATATTTTTCATGGAGTCTTTGGGGTTTTCTACGTATAGTATCATATCATCTGCAAATAATGACAGTTTCAATTCCTCCTTTCCAATTTGGATCCCTTTTATTTTTTCTTCCTGTGTGATTGCTCTGTCTAAGACTTCCAGTAATATGTTAAATAAGAGTGGTGAAAGTGGGCATCCTTCCCTTGTTCCTGTTCTTCAGGGAAATATTTTTAGTGTCAGCCCTTTGAGTATGATGTAGGCTGTAGTTCTTTCATATGTGGCCTTTATTATGTCTAGATATGATCCCTCTCTTTACACATTGCTGATCGTTTTTATCAGAAATGGTTGCTAAATTTTGTCGAAGGCTTTTTAGGCGTCTATTGATATGATCATGTGGTTTTTATTCTTCATTTTATTTATGTGGTGTATCATGTTTATTTATTTGTGAATATTGTACTTGCCTTGCAACCGTGGGATGAATCCCACTTGGTCATGGTGGATAATTTTTTTGATGTATTGCTGGATCCGATTTGCTAGTATTCTGTTGAGGATTTTGGCATCTATGTTCATCAAGGATATTAGCCTGTAGTTTTCTTTCTTTGTAGTGTCTTTTTCTGGTTTTGGAATTAGAATTATCCTGGCTTCGTAAAACGAGTTTGGAAGTCTTCCTTCTTCTTGAATTTTTTGAAATAGTTTGAGGAGAATGAGTGTTCTTTTTTGAATGTTTTGTAAAACTCCCCTGTGAAGCTACCCGGGCCTGGGCTTTTGATTGCTGGGACGGTCTTGATTACATTCTCAATTTCTTCTGTTGTTATTGGTCTGTTCAAGTTTTCTATCTCTTCCTGGTCCAGTTTTGGGAGACTATGTGTTTCTAGAAATTTGTCCATTTCGCTTAGATTGTCAAATTTGTTGCCATATAATTATTCATAGTAGTTGTTATTGATCTTTTGTATTTCTGTGGTGTCAGTTGTTACTTCTCCTCTTTCATTTCTGATTTTGTGTGTTGGGTTCTCTCTCTTTGTTTCTTGGTGAGTCTAGCTAAGGGTCCATCCATCTTGTTTATCTTTCCAAAAAAAAACAACTCTTAGTTTCATTGATCCTTTGCATTGTTTTTTTTGGATTCTATGTCATTTATTTCTGTTCTGATCTTTACTATTTCCTTCCTTCTACTTGCTCTGGTGTTTTCTTTTTGTTTTCACTCTTGTTCTTTAAGTTGTGAGGTTAGATAGTCTATTAGAGATTTTTCTTGTTTTTTAAGGTAGGCCTGTAGTGCTATGACCTTCCCTCTCAGAACTGCTTTGACTACATCCCATAGATTTTGTGTTGTTGTGACTTCATTTTCATTGTTTTCCAGGAAGTTTTTAATTTCTTCCTTGATCTCCTCGGTATCTTATTCATTGTTTAATAACATGCTATTTAGCTTCCATGCTTTCAAATGTCTTTGCATGTTCTTGTTGCAATTGATTTCTAGTTTCATGCCATTGTGATCTGAGAAGATGCTTGATATGATTTCAGTCTGCTTGAACTTGTAGAGACTTCGTTTGTGTCCTAACATGTGGTCTATATTTGAGAATGTTCCATGTATACTTGAGAAGAATGTGAATTCTGTAGTTTTGAGGTGTAATTCTCTGTAGACATCTATTAAATCCATTTGGTCTAGTGCTTCATTTAGAGTCTCTGTTTCCTTGGACATTTTTTGTCTAGAGGATCTATCCAGTGATGTCAGTGAGGTGTTGAAGTCTCCTGCTATGATTGTATTGCTATCGATTTCTCCTTTAAAGTCCTCCAGAAGATTTTTAATATATTGGGTGCATATATGTTTATCAAGGTTATATCTTCCTGTTGGGTAGATCCTTTCAATATTATGTAGGCCTTCTTTGTCTCTAGTTATGGCCTTCATTCTGAAATCTATTTTATCAGATATGAGTATTGCTACCCCAGCTTTTTTTGCTATCAGTTTTCTTGGAAGATTTTTTTTTTTTTCATCCCTTCACTTTCAACCTATGTGAGTCTTTTGTTCTGGGTCTCTTGTAAACAACATATAGATGAGTCATGCTTTCTTATCCAATCAGCTACTCTGTGTCTTTTTATGGGAGCATTGAATCCATTTACATTTAAGCTGATTATTATAAGTACTTATTTATTGCCATTTTTGTTTAGTATGGGTATATTTTTCTTCTCATTATTTCTGCTAATTACAGCAGTCCTTTTAACATTTCTTGCACTGCTGGTTTGGTGCTAATGTATTCCCTTCCCCTTTTTTTTTTTTGTCAGAGAAGCTCTTCATTTGACCTTCTATTTTGAATGATAGCCTTGCTGGGTAGAGTAGTCTTGGATTCAGATCCTTGTTTTTCATGACCTTGATTACCTCATCCCATTCCCTTCTGGCCTGTAGTGTTTCTGTTGAGAAGTCAGCTGAGAGCCTTATGGGGTTTCCTTTGTAGGTATCTTGTTGCTTCTCTCTTGCTGCTTTTAGGATTCTCTCTTTGTCTTGAATTTTTGGCACTTTGATTACTATGTGTCTTGGTGTAGGCCTGTTTGGGTTCTTCTGTCTTGGGGCTCTCTGTGCTTCTTGAACTTGAATGCCTTCTTTCTTCACCAAGTTAGGGGAGTTTAATGTCCCTATTTCTTCAAATATATTCTCTAATCCTTGTTCATTTTCTTCTTCGGGGACTCCTATGATGTGACTGTTATTATGTTTCCAGTTGTCCCACAGTTCTCTTAAGCTGTTTTCTTGTTTATTTTAATTATTGTTTGTTTTCGGTTTTCTGATTGGTTGATTTTTTCAACCCTATTTTTTAAATCACTAATCTGGTCCTCAGCTTCCTCTCCTCTGCTATTTAGACCTTCTGGTGTGATTTTTATTTCTGATATGTCATTGTTCATTTCTTCATGGTGGTTTTTAATTTCCAACTGGTTGATTTTCAACGTTTCTATGTCTTTACTCATGGTGCTCATGTCCTTACACATGCTATTGAGCTTCCTCAAGATCATGGCTCTGAATTCTAGTTCTGTCAATTTGCTTAACTGCACCTCATTTATCTCATCTTTGGTAGAGGTCCCTTGTTCTTTCCTTTGTCTTTTGTTTCTGTGTTTCACCATTTTGGTTATCACAGTGGGCTTTGGAGCCTGCAAAATTTTCCCTGTGTGTGTTGGTGTTCTGCTGTTTGCAGCTCCCTCTCCTGGGGTTGGATTAGGCAGGGAGGACCCACTTTAAACACCACTGTCAAGTCTTAACTTTCCTAGTTAGAGTTGCTAGCCCAAGGAATGGTAGTTATCCTCTAGCTTTATTTCCTGGAGGCTGTTAGTAGAGGTCATATGAAGAACCTTGGTTCTGAGTTGAATGAAAAACTCCCTCAGGTGCCTGAGGGAGGGGCAGATGCTGGTTGTTAATGGCCCTCAATTAGCATTTCAACAGCCACATGATGGGGTTGAATCTCCGAGGGAGGGGCCGCCGCCTCTCTTCAGGGCCCTGGGAAGGAGTAAGATTACCACAGTCTTGCGTGGCTGCATTCAGCAAAAGCTCTGAGTACCCTCCAAATCCCAAGTGTCCCCACACAGTTCCAGTCCAGTCTGCCCTTCCTCTGCCGGAGCCCAAGGTGGGTGGCTACTGCCAATTTAGCCTCTGTTCGGGCTTTGCGTCATGGAGCCACCTGGGACTTTATCCCAAGGGTGCCGCTCACAGCTAAGGGTGGCCGAGGCTGCATCTGCTCCCATCCATGGGTGTAGCACCCAGCCCAGGCTTCATGTCTTAGCTGAGGTCGCTGTAGGTCCCAGCCGAGGCAGCTCCTGGTCCCAGCCAATGCCACAGGTCCCAGTTGAGGGCACAGCTTCCAACCGAGGCAGCTGGTCCCAACCAAGGCTGCAGCAGGTCCCAGCCGAAGCCGCAGCAAGTTCCAGCCAGGGCTGTAGGTACCAGCTGAGGCTGCAGCAGGTCCCAGCCAGGGCCACAGGTCCCAGCTGAGGCTGCTGGTCCCAACCTAGGCCACAGCATGTCCCAGCCCGGTGCACAGGTCCCAGCCGAGGCCGCTGTAGGTCCCAGCCCAGGCCACTGCAGACCATGGGCTCCCGGGCCCCTCTCACGTCCTTGCAAGCCTACCAGGATTGAGTCAGTGTCCCTGGTTATGTGGTCCTCCAAGCTGTCTTTCGGTTGCCCCTTCCTGATGATTTGTCTTTATTTATGTTGTAATTCTAGTTTGGTCCTGGGAGATGGTCTATGTAGCTTCCTTTCACTCCGCCGCCATTTTTTCCATCCCCACGTCGATGTTTCTCTCTCTCTCTCCATGTCTCTCCCTCTCTGTCTACCTGAAGATAAATTTAAAAAATATCCTTAGGTGAGCATTAAATAAATAAATTAAATAATTTTGCTTTATCTGAATAACTTCATTAGTGAGTTCTTCTTTTTCTATTTAAATCTAATGTTTGTCCTTAATTATGAAGTTGAATAGTTGATTACTACTGTGTAAAGTTGCATATCTACTTCTCTGATACATAGGTGTTATTTGATTTATCAAATGTATTTTTCAGCTCTGACCTAAAGCAGAGCTGAGGCTATGTAATTAATAAAGAAACACCAATGTTTCACTGTGCTACAATGTAAAAAGGATTGAAATTGTCATCACATTGACCTGGCTTCAAACCCTGGCTCCAACCCCTGGCTCCTCACATTTCTAGGTTCATGACATTGGGTGAATATGTGACTTTCTATGAGCCTGTTTATTTATCTATAAAGTGATCAATCATTATAATCACTCCCACAAATACACTCACAATTTCTCATCTCTCATTTCATTATGTTTTTTAAAATTTTCTTCTTTATTGATTTTAGAAATTGAGGATGGGAGAAGTAGAAAGAAACAGAAACATTGATGAGAGAGAACATTGATTGGCCGCCTCCTGTATGCCCCTCACTGGGGATTTGGCCCACAACCTGGGCATGTACCCCAATGACTAGGAATCTAAACAGCGACCTCTTGGTACACCAGTTGACGCTCAACCACCAAGCCACACTTGCCAGGCATTGCGTGATTCTTCTTCAGTAAAGCCACCCCTAGTTGAATACAACTCTCAAGCTATTTCATATTTATATGATGGAGCTGAACATAGTCAGAAACAAAGAAACAAACAAAAAACCTGTTTTATCTGGCCTCACTTAAAATTCCTAATCACAAACCTAAAATAGGCCTTCAATAATTTCTACAGCTAAACTATTTTTTTTCAGGTTACTTTCTCATTTTCTTAGGTGGCTATATTTCACCTGTTTTCTTAATGCTCTTCCAGTGCCCTTGCCTTAAATTTCAGATGATGAGTGTTCAGCTAGGGGTGGCCATGTGACTA
This sequence comes from Molossus molossus, assembly GCF_014108415.1. Lineage (NCBI taxonomy): Eukaryota > Metazoa > Chordata > Mammalia > Chiroptera > Molossidae > Molossus > Molossus molossus. Next base: position 82,932,724 of record NW_023425355.1, on the reverse strand, counting down.
ATTTTGGCATTTTGGAATGGAGGTGGAAGTCATATGCTTGAATTCCAGATCATCTCATAGTAAATAAAATTAACTTCCCTGGACTTTTTTTTCTCTACCCATGAACTATAACATAGACATAGCAGTAACCCCACTTTGACCATGCAGTTGAAAACAAATTAGGGATTTCAGAACAAAAAGAATATATGAATGTTGTTTACTAGTGACTACTTTGAGCAGAGTATCTCCTATAGCTTAGAACATCTTGTTACATGAGAGAAAAATAGACTTTGTTTTTATGTAAGCAACTATATTTTGGTGTTTCTTCTTTTTAATTAGTTTATTTTTATCCTCACTTGAGGACATTCTTACATTTATCTTCAGATAGAGTAAGAGGGAGAGAGGTGAGAAGAGAGAGAGAGAGAGAGACATCGATGTGAGAGAGACACATCGAATGGTTGCCACCCACACGACCGCAACTGGGGCTGGGGACAAACTGCAACTGAGGTACATGCCCTTGGTGGAAACAAAACCCGGTACTCTCTGGTCCACAGGCCAACACTCTAACTCTGAGCCAAACCAGCCAGGGTATGTTGGTGTTTCTTTATTAGTTACATAGCCTCAACTCTAAGAATATAACTTTTATATTCATGTGCAAATTATATTCAATAAAATGCATAGACCTTAAGCATGCAATTCTTGTTAAAATGTGTTATCCCATATAACCACTTCCTAAAATATATATATTATTTTTAACCCAGAATGTTCCCTTGTGTTCTCTGGGTCTGTTTCTATTGACTATTTTTTCTCTTGATTACGGGTTAGCATTTCTTGCTTCATAACATTTCTCATAATTTATTGTGTACTTGATATTGAGTGTAAAATACAGTAGAATCTAAAATAAATAACATTTCTCCCAGGGAAAAGTCATACCCCTTCTTCTATTGGGCCATAATACATTGAAGGTATGGAGTCGCATCAATCTAATCTATAGTTGCCTGAGCATAGACATTTTCTTCCATTTTAATTAGATTTATTTTCCATTAATTTTGATTATTTCAATGGTAGGGTTAAAACTTCCTCTTCAAAGGAGATCGAAACATCAGCAAGACTCTAGAGAACTCTTTGTGCTTAATACTGCAGTCATCAGCTTTCTGATCCATAAGAAATCACTGCTTTACAGCTTAGTTGACAATGATTGGGTTGACTTAGAATTCTCTTTGCTTTTAGGTCTTGTCCCCTGGATTTCTGCTTCTTGAGTGATCTCTTCTGTGCTGCCTTTACCCAAGTCTTTGGAGGGCCACTGCAATGACATTAATGAAGAGCCAGCTCTCCTGTCATATTCTCAGACTTTTGCCTTTTACACTCAGTCTTTACTGGACTACCTCTTTGATCTGGTTGAAGGCCCATGGGAAAGAGTTGGCATATAGATGCTGACTTGCTCTCAGGCAGGGGATCATAAGAATTCTATCATTTAACTCCAATCTATATGTTGCTGTTAAATGTTTATTAAAGTTTTGTCCTTTTCTCCTTATACCCATCTAATGTATATTTTTTCTCTTCCCACTTTGCCCAGGATAGAATCAAGAGCAGTTTTCTTATCACATAGGAAGGCTTGAAATCTATATTTGGCTCATTGAGATATACTAAGCTCTCTAATGGATTTTTAAAATTTATGACTGTGTATTATCTAAGTTTTTCTGAAATTGGATATGATTTATAAATATTATATTATATTATATTATATTATATTATATTATATTATATTATATTATATTATACCACATTAAAGCTCTGGATATATTATCCAATACAATAAAATAAAAAAATAATAAATGGGTAATAAACATTGGAAAGGGAAGCAGGAAGATATTATTACAGGTAATATTCTCATCTTTATAGAAAATAAATGACAATAAACTGACAAACTATCAGAAGTAGTAGAAGAGATCAATAAAATGGCATTTAAGGTAACAACAAGAAAAATATACAAAAAATAAAAAAAGCTTTCTTATATACTTACATGACCCTTTCACAAATAAACTTATCTAACCATCCTTCACATTTTAAGATCGAAAAGTTTATGTCTGCAGTTCCAAAGTTTTTGTTTGTTTGTTTGTTTTTTCTATGGAAAAATAATATATTTTATTATGATTAACTTATATGTATCTCTCTCTCAAATAGACTTTGAAAATTTGAGGACAGGTGTAGTTATATTAATATCCGTGTTATGAGCATTCAACACAAATTCCAGCAAGAAGGAATTGCTTAATAAGGATTGAATGACTGAGTGAGTAAAAGACATTAAATTAAAAGACTCTTAAGGTCTCTTCCAAGTTTGAAGATAATACTTTCTCAAATAATCACTTCAGGAGTCTAAACTAATTCATGAAATATTCACTCCCCCAAATAAAACTGCACAAAATTAAGCCTTTTGGTATGCTGTGGTTTTTGTAATTACAATACTTAAATGTAATATATAGTAAATAATTAGATTATGAAGGAGGATGAAATAAATGAGTAATGAGATTAAGCTTTGAATATTAAGTGACTCTAAGAACTGACACTTAATTTGGTTGTTTGCTATTTTTTTGTTGTTGATAATTTGTTTTGCTTAATGAGTAAGATGAAAGTAAAACACGTTACAACTTCACTCCTACATGAATCACTTCACCAATTTTGATAAATCAGATAATTTTCAATTACTGAAAACATTTTTTCTTAATTTTTTTGCTAGTACATTTCATCTGCATAATTAACATTTTCCTTAATTATTTAAGTCTAGACAGTTAATAAGTCAAGCCTTGATTTGTAGCATTTGCTGATTTCTTTTTTAACTTATGTTGATTGTTGGAAGTATTACAGATGTCCCCCCTTTTTTCCGGCATTTACCCCTTCCTCTTCACTCCAGCCCCGCTTCTGCCTTCCCCACACTATTGTCTGTGTCCATTGACCATGCATATATGCATGTAAATTCTTTGGTTTATCTCTTTCTGCAAACCCTTCTCTCTGAGGTTCATCAGTCTAACAACCAATTTGTACTTCTTGGTTTTTTTTTAGAGCTTCAGTTAATTTATTAATAAATCTGTAAACTGGTATTTTTATGTTGTGATAGTAAAAAAATAGCAGGATTAAAAAAAAACATGTTTTATAAAGAAAAGAAAATATTTAGGAGCAAATCTAACACAAGAGGTGCAGGACTTATATGCTGAAAATTACAAAATGCTGATAAAAGAATCAAAGAGAACACAAATAATTGGAGAGACATATGGTGTTCATGGATTGGAAATGTCAACATAATAAAGATGTCAATCTCCTCAAACTGATATACAAGTTGGTGTTAGTTTTCTAAGGCTGCTGTATGTAACAAATTACCACAAACTGAAAGGTTTAAAATGGAAGAAATGTTTTCTCTCACAGTTCTGGAGGCTAGAAGTCCAAAATAAAGGGGTAGGCAGAGTTGGTTCCTTCTGGGGTCCCTGAGGCAGATCTGTTACATGCCTCTCTCTTAACTTCTAGTGTTTGCCAGCAATACTTTGCATTTCTTAGCTTGTGATAACAAAACTTTAATCTCTTACTCACATGGTCTTCTTTCCTGTGTGTCTTCATATCTCTCTGTGTCCTCTTCTTTTTTTACTTTATTTTAATTAATTAATTTATTTTTTTGTTACAGATGCTTCTCCTTTTTTAACCCATTGGCACCCCCCACCCCACCCATGCCCCGTCCCCAGCTTTGTTGTCCATGTCCATTGGTTATGCATACATGCATATAAGTTCTGTGGTTTATCTCTTCCCACGCCCACACCCCCTTTTCTGAGGGATGTTCCTCTGGGCCCTACTCCCATGTTTCTGGGTCTACCGTATTGCTCAGACTGTTATGATTATTATATTCCGTATATAAGTGAGATCATGTGGTATTTGTCTTTCTCTGCTTGGCTTATTTCACTTAGGATAATACTTGCCAGGTCCCTCCATATAGTCTCAAAGGATAAGAAATCTTTCTTTCTTACAGCTGCATAGTACTCCATTGTGTATATGTACCACTGCTTTTTTATTCATTCGTCTACTGATGGACACATGGGCTGTTTCCAGATCTTAGTTATTGTAAATAGGGCTTCTATAAACATGGGGGTACATATATTCTTCCTGATTGGTGTTTCAGGCTTCTTAGCATATATTCCTAGAAGCGGCACCACTGGGTCAAATGGAAGTTCAATTTTTAAATTTTGGGGTAACACCATATTGTTTTTCATAGTGGCTGCAACAGTCTGCATTCCCACCAGCAGTGTACTAGAGTCCCCTTTTCTCCACACCCCCTCCAACACTTGTTGTTTGCTGATTTGTTGATGGGGGCCATTCTGACAGGTGTGAGGTGATACCTCATTGTTGTTTTAATTTGCATCTCTCTGATGATTAGTGATGTTGAGCATTTCCTCAAATGTCTTTTGGCCATTTGTATGTCTTGTTTGGAGAGGTGTCTATTCAGCTCCTCTGTCCATTTTTTAAATTGGGTTCTTTGTCTTCCTTTTGTTGAGTTGTATGAGCACTCTATATGTATTGGAAATTAACCCCTTATCTGATATATCATTGGCAATGATGTTCTCCCATACAGTGGGTTGCCTTTCCATTTTGATGATTGTTTCTTTTGCTGTGCAGAAGCTTTGAGTTTGATGTAGTCCCATGTGATCATTTTTTCCTTTGTCTCTGTTGCCTTAGGTGATGTATCAGTGAAAATTCTGCTCTGTATGATGTCTGAAATTTTGTTGCCTACATTTTCTTCTAGAATTTTTATGCATTCACGGGTCACATTTAAGTCTTCTATCCATTTTGAGTTTATATTTGTGTATGGTGTAAGTTGATGGTCTAGTTTCATTTTTTTTTTTTTGCATGTAGCTGTCCAATTTTCCCAACACCATTTATTAAAGAGGCTGTCTTTACTCCACTGTATGCCCTTGCCACCTTTGTCACATATTAATTGAGCATATTGCCTTGGGTCCATTACTGGGTTTTCAGTTCTGTTCCACTGGTCTATATGCCTATTCTTGTGCCATTACCAGGCTGTTTCGATTACAGTCGCTTTGTAGTATAACCTGATATCTGGTATTGTGATCCCACCAACTTTGTCCGTCTTTTTCATGATTGCTGTGGCTATTTGAGGTCTTTTGTGGTTCCATATGAACTTTTGAAGTGCTTGTTCTAGTTGTGTGAAGTATATCGTTGGTATTTTGATGGGGATTGCATTGAATCTATAGATTGCTTTGGGTAGTATGGACATTTTAATGATGTTAATTATTCCAATCCATGAACAAGGTATGTGCTTCCACTTTTTTATATCTTCCTCTATTTTTTTTTTTTTTCAATGTCCTGTAGTTTTCTGTAAATAGGTCCTTTCCTTCTTTGGTTAAGTTTATTCCTAGGTATCTTAATTTTTTTGCCATAATGATAAATGGGATTGTTTTTTCAGTTTCTCTTTCTGTGAATTCACATTGGTGTATAAGAATGCCATCCTTTTTTTTTTTTTTTTTTTTACCTTAATTCTGTATCCTTCTACTTTGCCAAATTCATTTATTAATCTAGTAGATTTTTGATGGAGTCTTTAGGGTTTTCTATGTATAATATCATGTCATCTGCAAATAATGACAGTTTTACTTCCTCCTTTCCAATTTGGATCCCTTTTATTTTTTCTTCCTGTATGATTGCTGTGGCTAAGACTTCCAGTACTATGTTAAATAAGAGTGATGAAAGTGGACATCCCTGTCTTGTTCCTGTTCTTAATGGAAATGTTTTTATTTTCTGCCCATTGAGTATAGTGTTGGCTGTAGGTCTTTCATATATTGCCTTTATTATGTCAAGATATGATCCCTCTTTTCCCACATTGATGATCATATTTATCAGAAATGGATGCTGGATTTTGTCAAATGCTTTTTCAGCATAAATTGATATGATCATGTAGTTTTTATTCTTCATTTTGTCTATGTGGTGTATCACATTAATTGATTTGCAAATATTGTACCAGCCTTGCATCACTGGAATGAATCTCACTTGGTCATGTTGAATAATTTTTTTGATGTATTGCTGGATCTGATTTGCTAGTATATTGTTCAGGATTTTGGCATCTATGTTCATCAGGAATATTGACCTGTAGATTTCTTTCTTTGTAGCAACTTTTTCTGGTTTTGGAATTAGAATTATGCTGTCTTCATAGAACGAGTTTGGAAGTCTTCCTTCTTCTTGAATTTTTTGAAATAGTTTGTGGAGAATGGGTGTTAGTTCTTTTTTGAATGTTTGGTAAAACTCCCCCATGAAGCCATCTAGAGCTGGATTTTTGTTTGCTGGGAGAGTCTTGATTAACTGTTCAATTTCCTTAGTTGTTATTGGTCTATTCAAGTTTTCTATCTCTTCCCGGTCCAGTTTTGGGAGACTGTGTGTTTCTAGAAATTTGTCCATTTCGCTTTAATTGTCAAATTTTTTGCCATATAGTTGTTCATAGTAGCTGTTAGTGATCTTTTGTATTTCTGTGTTGTCGGTTGTTACTTATCCTCTTTCATTTCTGATTTTGTGTATTTGGGTTCTCTCTCTTTTTTTCTTGGTGAGTCTAGCTAAGGGTCCATCAATCTTGTTTATCTTTTTGAAAAACCAGCTCTTTGTTTCATTGATCCTTTGATTTGTTTTTTTGGTCTCTATGTCATTTATTTCTGCTCTGAACTTTACGATTTCCTTCCTTCTACTTGCTCTGGGGTTTTCTTTTTGTTTGCTTTCTAATTCTTTAAGTTGTGAGGTTAGACAGTAATATAGAAATTTTTCTTGTTTCTTGAGGTAGGCCTGTACTGCTATGATCTTCCCTCTCAGAACTGCTTTTGCTGATTCCCATAGATTTTGTGTTGTTGTGTGTTCATTTTCATTGGTTTCCAGGAAGTTTTTAATTTCTTCCTTGATCTCCTCAGTAACCCATTCATTGTTTAATAACATGCTATTTAGCCTCCATGTGTTGAAAAGTCTTTGCATGTTCTTGTTGCAATTGATTTCTAGTTTCATGCCATTGTGATCTGAGAAGATGCTTGATATGATTTCCATATTCTTGAACTTGTAGAGACTTAGTTTGTGCTCTAACATGTGGTCTGTCTTTGAGAATGTCCCATGTACACTTGAGAAGAAAGTGAATTCTGTAGTTTTGAGGTGTAATTCACTGTAGATATCTATTAAATCTATTTGGTGTAGTGCTGCATTTAGAGTCTCTGTATTCTTTCTAATTATTTGTCTAAAGAATCTATCCAGTGCTGTCAATGGGGTGTTGAAGTCCAGTGCTATGATTGTATTGCTGTCGATTTCTCCTTGGACATTTTCCAGAAGATTTTTAATATATTTTGGTGCTCATATATTGGGTGCATATATGTTTATCAAGGTTATGTCTTCCTGTTGGATAGATCCTTTCAATATTAAGTAGTGGGCTTCTTTGTCTCTAGTTATGGCCTTCATTTTGAAATCTATTTGATCAGATAAGAGTATTGCTACCACAGCTTTTTTTTTTTTTTTGCTTTCCATTTGCTTGGAAAAGTTTTTTTTCATCTCTTCACTTTCAACCTATGTGAATCTTTTATTGAGAGGTGGGTGTCTTGTAAACAACATATAGATGAGTCATGCTTTCTTATCCAATCAGCTACTCTGTGTCTTTTTATGGGAGAATTCAATCCATTTACATTTAAGATGATTGTTGATATATACTTATTTATTGCCATTTTTGTTTAGTATAGTTCTGTTTTTCTTCCCATTTCTCCTGCTAATTACTGCACTCCTTTTAACATTTCTTGCATTGTTGCTTTGGTGCTAATATATTCCCTTATCCTTTTTTTGTCTGGGAAGCTCTTTATTTGACCTTCTATTTTGAATGATAGCCTTGCTGGGTAGAGTAGTCTTGGATTCAGATCCTTGTTTTTCATGACCTTGATTACCTCATGCCATTCCCTTCTGGCCTGTAGTGTTTCTTGTGAGAAATCAGCTGAGAGCCTTATGGGGTTTCCTTTGTAGGTGTCTTTTTGCTTCTCTCTTGCTGCTTTTAGGATTCTCTCTTTGTCTTGAATTTTTGGCACTTAGATTACTATGTGTCTTGGTGTGGGTCTGTTTGGGTTCTTCTTACTTGGGACTCTCTGTGCCTCTTGAACTTGTATGCCTTCTTCCTTCACCAAATTAGGGAAGTTTTCTGTCACTATTTCTTTGAATATATTCTCTATCCCTTGCTCATTTTCTTCTTCTTCGGGGACTCCGGTGATGCGAATATTATTATCTTTCCAGTTGTTCCACAGTTCTCTTAAGCTGTCTTCCTGTATTTTAATCATTTATTCCTTTTGGTTTTCTGATTGGTTGATTTTTTCTACCCTGTCTTCTAATTCACTGATTTGGTCCTCAGCTTCCTCTACTCTGCTTTTTATTTTTTATTTATTTATTTTTTATTTTTTTATTTTTATCCTCACCCGAGGACATTTTTCCAATTTTTGTACAGATAGAGTGGGAGGGAGAGAGAGAGAGAGAAACATCGATGTGAAAGGGACACATCGAGTGGCTGCCACCCACACGACCAACCAGGGCCGGGGACAAACTGCAACCTAAGTACGTGCCCTTAGCGGGAACCGAACCCGGGTCTCTCCAGACTGCAGGCCGATGCTCTAACCGCTCAGCCAAACCGGCCAGGGCTCTACTCTGCTTTTTAAACCTCTCAATGTGTTTTTCATTTCTGATATGTCATTTTTTATCTCTTCTTGATGGTTTTTAATTTCAAATTGGCTCATTTTCAGCGTCTCTATGTCCTTACTCATGCTGTTGAGCTTCCTCAAGATCATGGCTCTGAATTCTAGCTCTGTTAACATGTTTAACGGCTGCACATTGATCTCATCTTTGGTGGAATTCTCTTGCTCTTTCATTTGACTTCTGTTTCTATGTTTCACCATTTTGGCTATCACAGTGGGCTTTGTAGACTGTCGCGTTTTTCCTGTGGGTGTTGGTGTTCTGCTGTTTGTGGCTCCCTCTCCTGGGTTTAGATGAGCAAGGGAGGACCCACGTTAAACACCACTCTCAAGTCTTACTTTTCTGGTTACATTTACTAGCCCAGGCAAGGTACTGTTATCCTCTAGCTTTTTGCCTGGAGGCTAGCAGTTGAGGTTACTTGATGAGTTTTGGGTTGTCAGTTGATTGAAAAACTCTCAGGTGCTCAGCATAAGGGGATTTCACGAGTGTGGGGCAGATGCTGGGTGTTAATGAGCTTCAATTAGTACTTCAAAGGCCCACAGGGTGGGGTTGGATCTCCGAGGGAGGGGCTGCTGCCTCTCCCCAGAGCCCTGGGAAGGACCAATATGGCCACCATCCTGAGTGGCATCAACTCAGCAAAATCTCTGAGTGCCCACCAAATCCAGAGTGTCCCAACACAGTTCCAGTCCAGTCTGCCCTCCCTCTGCTGGAGCCCAAGGTGAGTGGCTGTGGCTTTTTTAGCCTCTGTCCTGTCTCTGCGCTGTGGAGTCACTTGGGAGTGTAATCCCACGGCGCTGCTCCCAGCTAAGGCCGCTGCTATGCTGCTGACCATGGGCTCCCTGCCCCCGTATCGTGCCTTTGCAATCCTACCAGGATTGCGTCAGTGTCCCTGGTTATATGGTCCTCGCACGCTGCTTTTCTGTTGGTTTTTCCCATCAATTGTTTGTGTTATATTTGTCATTCCAGTTTGGTTCTGGGAGATGGTCTGTGTAGCTTCTGTTCACTCTGCCGCCATTTTGGAATCTCTGTTTGCTATTTTTTAATAAACTGGATTAATTTTCATAATTATTTAGGACCCATCTGTTTCCCAGAATAAATGGCAGTTAGTATAAAATAGGCAGAAATTGTAAAACAGCTTAATTTTGGAGTTCAAATGTCAATACCAAGTGACATAATGTCTCCCAGATAAGGTTTGGTAGATCTTCTAGAATAGAGGTCAATCTGGTCACCCTCTAATAATTCATAATGTACTGATTGTTGCTATTTCTTTATAGGGAAGGACAGAATTAGATATGTATAAAACAGTAAGCTTCTTTGAGTTTATAATATGACATATACAATAAAAATATTTTTGAGGCAAATGCAATGTTCGTATTTTTTTTCATAGGAGAAAGCGCTGATTTTTTATTTCTTTAAAATTTTAATTATATTTACTATATAATGAATATTCTACAATTCTTAATAAGCTTATAGTTTTTTTAAGTACTTGCCAAATTCAAGGATGACTGCCTTTTTAGATAGACTTAATTCTGGTCACTTCAAAATAAGCAATGAGATATAAATTTCAGAAACAAAAACCCTGTGTCTACCATTCCACCTCTTGTAGGAAGCAAATAACTATACAGACAATGAGAATATAGAAAAATTACAAGGAAAACGTCAAAACTATCCAAATAACATCTGCATAATATTTAATATTATTTAAGATAGAAAAAAAGGGGCAAAAGAAAAAATATTTAAGTGATTTATTGCTCTTGATTTCTGTAATTTCTATCTCATTGCTTATTTTGAAAGGACCCATGGCATTACACATTCTCAGGCAGAAATGTTAGGCCATAGTAATAGGTAATATTAACTGAACATATTGTCTTGAGTCAATTTCTGGGTTCTCTCTTCTATTTAATTGATCTATATGCCTCTTCTTATGCCAGTACCAGGCTGTTTTGATTACAGTGGCTTTATAGTATACCCTGATATCTGGTATTGTGAACCCTTCGACTTTGTTCTTCTTTTTCAAGATTGCTGTGGTTATTCAGGATCTTCTTTGGTTCCATATAAACTTTTTGAGTATTTGCTCTAGTTCTGTGAAATATGTCATTGGTATTTTATTTTATTTTATTTTGTTAAATTAATTAATTTATTATTATTATTATTATTATTATTATTTTATAATCCTCACTCGAGGACATTTTTCCATTTTCTGTTCAGATAGAGTTGGAGGGAGAGAGAAGAAGAGAGGTAGAGAAAAACATCAACATGAAAGGGATACATCGAGTGGTTGCCACCCACACCACCCATTCAGGACCGGGGACAAACTGCAACCAAGGTACATGACTTTAGCGGGAACTGAACCTGGGTCTCTCTGGACCGCAGGCTGATGCTCTAACCACTGAGCCAAACCGGCCAGGGCTGTCATTGGTATTTTAATGGGGATTGTATTGAATTTACAGATTGTTTTGGGTAGTATGGACATTTTGATGATGTTAATTCTTCCAATCCATGAACATGGTATATTCTTCCATTTTTTACATCTTCCTCTATAATTTTTTCAATGATCTGTAGTTTTCTGTGAAGAGTTTCTTTACTTCTTTGCTTAAGTTTATTCCTAGGTATCTTAATTGTTTTTGCTGAGACCATAAATGGAATTGTTTTTTTAGTTTCTCTGTCAGTTCATTGTTGGTTTGTAAGAATGCTCTCAATTTTGTTTGTTTTTTCATTTTATTTATTTTAGTATTTTATATTAATTAATTTATTTATTGTTGTTACAGATGTTTCTTCTTTTTTCCCCACAGTTCCCACCTCCCCCTCCCTCTCCGCCCTGTCCCCAGCTTTGTTGTACATGCCCAATGTTTATGCATATATGCATATAAGTTCTGTAGTTTATCTCTCCCCCACAACTCCCTCTTCTGGTGATTGTCACTCAGTACCCCACTGTCATGTCACTGGAATGACCCAATTCCTCAGGCTGTTATGATCATTATATTCCAAAAATAAGAGATATCATATGATACTTGTCTTTCTCTGTTTGGCTTGTTTTGCTTAGGATAATACTTTTCCAGTCCCTCCATGTCATCTCAAAGGATGAGATATTTCTTTCTAAAGCATAATACTCCATTGTGTATATGTACCACAGCTTTTTTTATCCATTCGTCTACTGATGGACACTTGGGCTGTTTCCAGACCTTAGCTATTGTAAATAGTGCTGCTACAAACATAGGAAGTATATATATTTTTTTTCTGAAAGGTGTTTCAGGCTTCTTAGGGTATATTCCTAAAAGTGATATCACTGGGTCAAATGGGAGTTCAATCTTTAATTTTTTGAGGTAAGACCATATTGTTTTCCATAGTGGCTGCACCAGTCTGCATTCTCACCAGCAGTGTAAGAGACAGAGGCGCCTTTATTCCACACCCTCACCAACACTTGTTTGATGATTTGTTGATGGAGGCCATTCTGACAAGTGTGAGGATATACCTCATTGTTGTTTTAATTTGAATCTCTCTGATGGTTAGTTATGTTGAACATTTCTTAGTATGACTCTTAGCCATTTGCATGTCCTGTTTGGAGAGGTATCCATTTAGTTCCCCTGCCAATTTTTTTATTTTTATTTTTTGCTGTGGTATGTGTCCCTAGCAGAAACCGAACCCGGGACTCTCTTATCCAGAGGCCGATACTCAACTATTTAGCCAAATTGGCCAGGGTCTCTGCCCATTAATTGGGTTCTTTGTTTTTCTTTTGTTGAGCTGCATGAACACTCTATATATTTTGGAAATTAAGCCCTTATCTGATATATCATTGGCAATGATGTTCTCCCATACAGTGGGTTGCCTTTCCATTTTGATGATTGTATCTTTTGCTGTGCAAAAGCTTTTTAGTTTGATGTAGTCTCATGTGTTCATTTTCTCCTTTGTTGATGTTGCCTTATCAGTGAAATTTCTTCTGTATATGATGTCTGAAATTTAGTAGCTTACAGTTTTTTCTAGGATTTGTGAGTCACATTTAACTCTTTTATCCATTTTCAGTTTATTCTTGTGCAAGTGTAAGTTTATGGTCTAGTTTCATTTTTTTTTGCATGTAGCTGTCCAATTTTCCCAGCAGCATTTTTTAAAGAGTCTATCTGTACTCCACTGTATGCTCTTTCCACCTTTGTCAAATATTAATTGAGCACATTGCCTTGGGTCCATTTCTGTGTTCTCTGTTCTGTTCGACTGGTCTTTGTGCCTATTTTTGTGCCAGTACCAGGCTGTTTTGATTATAGTGTCTTTGTAGTATAATCTGAAATCTGGTAATGTGATCCTCTTTACTTTGTTCTCTTTTTCAAGATTGCTGTGGCTATTTGAGGTCTTTTTGGTTCCATACAAACGTTTGAAGTATTTGTTCTAGTTCTATGAAGTATCTCCTTGGTATTTTGAAGGGGATTGCAATGAATCTGCAGTATGCTTTGGGTAATATGGACATTTTGATGATGTTAATTCTTCCAATCCATGAACAAGGTATGTGCTTCCACTTTTTTATATCATTCTTTGTTTCTGTTTTCAATGTCCTATAGTTTTCTGCAAATAAATCCTTTATTTCTTTGGTTAAGTTTATTCCTAGGTATCTTAATTTTTTTGCCGCAATGGTAAATGGGATTGTTTTCTTAGTTTCTCTTTCTGTGAGTTCATCATTGGTGTATAACAATGCCGTCAATTTCTTGACGTAAATTTTGTATCCTGCTACATTGCCAAAATAATTTATTAAGTTTTGTACATTTTTGAAGGAGACTTTGAGGTTTTCTACGTATAGTATCATGTCATCTGTGAATAATGACAATTTCACTTCCCCCTTTCCAATTTGGATACCTTTTATTTTTTCTTCCTGTCTGATTGTTGTGGCTAGGACTTCCAGTATTATGTTAAATAAGAGTGGTGAAAATGGGCATCCCTGACTTGTTCCTGTTCTTAAAAAAAATGCTTTTATTTTTTGCCCATTGAGTATGATGTTGGTTGTAGGTCTTTCATATATAACCATTATTATGTCAAAATATGATCCCTCTATTCCCAGATTATGATCCCTCTATTCCCAGATTGCTGAGCGTTTTTATCAGAAATGGGTGCTGGATATTGTTGAATGCTTTTTCAGCGTGTATTGATATGATCATATGATTTTTATCTTTCATTTTATTTATGTGGTGTATCACATTTATTGATTTGCGAATATTGCACCACCCTTTCATCCCTGGTATGAATCCCACTTGGTCATAGTGAATAATTTTTTTGATGTAATGCTGGATTTGATTTGCTAGTATTTTATTCAGGTTTTTGGCATCTATGTTGATCAGAGATACTGGTCTGTAGTTTTCTTTCTTTGTAGTGTCTTTTTCTGGTTTTGGAATTAGAATTATGCTGGCCTCATTAAATGAATTTCAAAGTCATCCTTCTTTTTGAATTTTTTGAAATAGTTTGAGAAAAATGGGTATTAGTTATTTTTTGAATGTTTAGTAAAATTCCCTTGTGAAGCCATCCAGGCCTGGGCTTTTGTTTGCTGGGAGCGTCTTGATAACATCTTTAATTTCTTCTGTTGTTATTGGTCTGTTCAAGTTTTGTATCTCTTCGCAGTTCAGTTTTGGGAGAGTATGTGTTTCTAGAAAGTGGTATATTTCCCTTAGATTGTCGAATTTGTTGCTGTATAATTGTTTATAATATTTGTTATAAATCCTATTTTGTTTCTGTAGTGTCAGTTATTATTTCTCCATTTTCATTTCTGATTTTGTGTATTTGGGTTTGCTCTCTTTGTTACTTGGTGAGTCTAGTTACAGGTCCATCAATCTTGTTTATCTTTTCAAAGAACCAGCTCTTTGTTTCATTGACCCTTTGAATTGTTTCTTGGTCTCCACGTCATTTATTTCTGCTCTGATCTTTACTATTTTCTTCCTTTTACTTGTTCTGGGATTTTCTTTATGTTTGCTTTCTAGTTCGATAAGTTGTGAGGTTAGATAATCTATTAGAAATTTTTTTTGCTTCTTGAGGTATTCTAGTAGTGCTATGAACTTCCCTCTCTGAACTACTTTCATGATCCCATAGATTTTGTGTTGTTGTGTGTTTCTTTTCATTGTTTTCCAGGAAGTTTTAAATTTCTTCCTTGATCTCCATGGTAACCCATTCGTTGTTTAATAGCATGCTATTTAGCGTCCATGTTTTCAAATGTCATTGTGCCGTTGATGTCTAGTTTTATGCCATTGTCATCTAAGAAGATACTTGATATGATTTAATTCATTTGAACTGGTAGAGCCTTAGTTTGTGCCCTAACTTGTGGTCTATCTTTGAGAATGCCCCATGTGCACTTGAGAACAATGTGGATTCTGCAGTTTTGGAGTATAATTCTCTGTAGATATCTATTAAATCAAATTGATCTAGTGCTTCATTTAGAGACCATTTTTCTTTGTTAATGTTTTTTGTTTAGAACATTTATCCAGTGATGTTAGTGGGGTATTGAAGTCCCTCACTATGATTTATTGCTGTCGATTTCTCCTTTGAAGTCCTCTAAAATATTTTTAATATATGTAGTTGTTCTTATATTTGGTGCATATATGTTTACCAAGGTTATAGCTTCCTGTTGGATAGATCCTTTCAATATTATGTTGTGGCCCTCTTTGTCTCTAGTTATGTTCTTCATTTTGAAATCCACCTTATCAAATATGAGAATTGCTACACCAGCTTGTTTTTGCTTTTTGTTTGCTTGAAAGACTTTTTTTCATCCCTTCAGTTTCAACCAATGTAAGTCTTTTGTTATGAGGTGGGTATCTTGTAAATAATATCCCTGTGAGTCATGCTTTCTTATCCAGTCTGCTACTCTGTGTCTTTTTATCAGAGCATTCAAACCATTCACATTTCAGGTGATAATTGATATGTATGTATTTATTGCCATTTATGTTTATTGTAGTTCTATTTTTCTTCCTATTTCTTCTACTTATAACAGCAGTCCTTTCAGCATATCTTGCAGTACTAGTTTGGTGTTAATATATTCCCTTAGCTTTTTTTTTTGTCTGGAAAGATCTTTATTTGACCTTCTATTTTGAATGTTAGTCCTGATGGATAGAGCAGTCTTGGATTCAGATCCTTGTTTTTATGACCTTGATTACTTTATGCCACTACCTTATGGCCTGTAGTGTTTCTATTGAGAAGTCAGGTGAGAGCCTTATGGGGTTTCCTTTGTAGGTAACCTGTTGTTTATCTCTTCCTGCCTTTAGGATTCTCTATTTGTTTTTAACTTTTGGCATTTTAATAACTATGTTTCTTGGTGTGGGCCTGTTTGTGTTCTTCTTACTTGGGGCACTCTGTGCTTCTTGAACTTCAATGCCTTCTTTCTTCACCAGGTTAGGAAAGTTTTCTGTCACTATTTCTTCAAATATATTCTCTAACCCTTGCCCATTTTCTTTCTCTTCAGGGACTCATATGATGCAAATGTTATTACATTTCCAGTTGTCCCACAGTTATCTTTTAAGCTGTTTTTCTGCTTTTTAATTGTTTGTTTCTTTTAGTTTTCTGATTGGTTGATTTTTTTCTACCCTGTCTTTTAATTCACTGATCTGGTCCTCAGCTTCCTCTACTCTGCTGCTTAGTCCTTCCAATGTGCTTTTTATTTCTGCTATGTCGTTCTTCATTTCCATTTGGTTTTCAATGTTTCTATATCTTTACTCATGGTGCTGATGTCCTTACATATGCTGTTGAGCTTCCTCAAGATCATGACTCTGAACTCTACCTCTGATAATTTGCTTAGTTGCATTTTATTGATATCATCTTCAATAAAATTATTTTTCTTTCATTTGGCATTTGTTTCTTTGTTTCACCATTTTGGTTATCTCAGCATGTTTTGGAGCCTGCCAAATTTTCCATGTGGGTGTTAGTGTTCTGCTGTTTGTGGCTCCCTCTAGTGAGTTTGGATGTGTCTGGTTGGGCCCATGTTAAACACCACTGTCAAGTCTTATTTTCCTGGGTAGATTTGCAAGCCTAGGAAAGGTTCAATGATACTCTAGGTTTTTCCTGGTGGCTATTAGTCTCAGTTACTCATTGCCTTGGAATATAGCCCTGGTGTTCTGCATGAGAGGGTTTCCAGAGGGTGAGATAGATGCTGGTTACTAATGAGCTTCAATTTGCATTTCTTTGCCTCACCTGGGAAAGTCTAAATCTTCCAGGTGTGAGGCTGCTGTTTTTCCCCACAGCTCTGGGAAGGAGCACACTTGCCACTGTCCTTTGTGGTTGCCACTCAGCAAAAACTCTGAGTGCCCTCCAAATCCCAGGTCTCCTCACAGAGTTGTTGCCCAATCTGCTGTCCCTTTGCTATAGTTTCCAGGTGAGTGGCTGTGCTTATTTTAGTGCTCTGTCCTGGCTTCTGATGTTCGTGCGCTCCCATCTCACCACCCTCTCGAGCCTCTGCAGATCCTACCAGTGTCCCTGGTTATATGGTCTTGTCCTGCTTCTTTTTTCTGAGTATTTGTCTTTATTTTAGTTGTATTTTTTGTTTGGTCCTGGGAGATCATCTGCATAACCTCTATTCACTCCACATCCTTTTTCACATTCTCTATGTCTATGTTGAGTTCAGCTGGGTCTCTTAGGCCTTCCTGGTGCCCCAGGACCCTGCAGGTCCCTTGGGGAACTGGATTGCACTGTCCTTTTGGGGCCCTGTCTCTATGCCTATTCTATGGGTTTCTGGGTCTCACAGGCCTCTCTGGTGCTTCAGCACCTAGCAGGTCTCGCAGGTAACTGGATGGCACAGTCCCTGCTGTGTATCACAGGCCTCTCTGGTGCTTCAGCATCCCGCAGGTCTCACAGGTATCTGGATTGCACAGTCCCTTCTGGGTCACAGAGGCCTCTTTGTTGCCCTTCACCCTGCAGTTCCAACATGTAGGCAGCTGGATTGCACTAGTATCTCTCAGGCTCTGGCCTCCCACTGCTCTTGTAAGCTACTGGACTGCATAGGCCCCTTTGGAGCCCCAGGTCCCACTGCTGGTGGCTGGAGTGTGCTTTTGCCCCATAGGGCTCAACTCCTTCTCAGCTTTTGCTCTATTTTGGGGGATGGGTCTCAGCTGCTGGTTTGTGCTTCTGTTGCCTGGGGATAGATATCTGCTCCCCAACCTCTTTTGCTGGGGTATATCTCAACTTTTATAGGGCTGCTATTATGGGGGATGGTGCTTGGCTCCAGGCTGTCTGTGGCTTCCACAACCAGCGCCTTGGGAGCTCCACTACTGTGCACTGTTCTGTGTTGACACAGAGTGTCCACTGGTCTGATGGTGCCAGATGTGCTGGTGGGCTCAGGTTACTGGGTCCTAGTTGCTCCCACTGCCTCCTCCCAAGGAAGATCTGGGATCTTCCAAAATGTTGCATTTCCCCGCGGTACAGGGATAAGCACCCTGAAGGACCGCTTCCCATGGTAGCCAGCTGCTCCCATCCACAGCACAGGAACCTTCTGCTCCTTGGCTCTGCACTGCTTGTGTTTGGTCATCCACCTTTATGTCCTCTCACACTCTCTCACATGCTCACTATCTCACACACTCCCCCTCTCTCTGGTCCTGCCCACTGCCATCTTCAATTTCTTGACTTTAATTTTATATCCTGCTACTGTACCAAGTTCATTCATTAGGTCTAGTAGATTTTTGATGTAGTCTTTAGGGTTTTCTATGTACAATATCATGTCATCTGCAAATAATGAAAGTTTCATTTCATCCTTTCTTATTTGGATTCTTTTTATTTTATCTTCATGTCTGATTGCTGTGGCCAAGTCTTCCAGTACTATGTTAAATAAGAGTGGCAAAAGTGGGCATCCTTGTCTTGTTCCTGTTCTTAAGGGAAATGCTTTTATTTTTTGCCTATTCTGTATGATGTTAGCTGTAAGTTTTTTATATATGGCCTTTACTATGTTGAGATATGATCTCTCTATTCCCACATTGCTGAGCATTTTTATCAGAAATAGGGGCTGGATTTTGTCGAATGCTTTTTCAGCATCTATTGATAAGATCATATGGCTTTTATCTTTCATTTTGTTTATGTGGTGTATCACGTTTATTGGTTTGTGAATATTGTACCATCCTTGCGTCCCTGAGATAAATCCCACTTTATCATGATAAATACTTTTTTTATGTATTGCTGGATCTGATTTGCTAATATTTTTTAAAGGATTTTGGCATCTGTGTTCATCATGGATATTGGCCTGTAATTTTCTCTCTTTGTTGTGACTTTATCTGGTTTTGGAATTAGGATTATGTTGGCCTCATAAGATGATTTGGAAGTCTTCTGTCTTCTTAGATTTTTTGGAATTGTTTGAGAAGAATGAGTATTAGATCTTTGAATGTTCATTAAAATTCCCCCATGAAGCTGTCTAGGCCTAGACTTTTGTTTGCCGAGAGTTTCTTAATTACATCTTCAATTTTGTCTGGGGGCTTTCTATATTTAATATTTTTATAATGATTTTACATTTGAAAGACAGTTTGGCTGAATATAATTACATTCCAAGTTATTTTCCATTTGTACTTAAAAAATACTACTGCTTTGTTTTCTTAGGTCCATTTTTACTATTGAAAATTTTAATGTTAATTTAATTTTTGTTCCTTTCTATGTGATCTTCTATTTCTTATAAATTATTTTCAATTTCTATATAATTTTTCTTTAGTCTATTTAGTTTGATATTTTGAAGAACCATATTTTTTTGTTGAAAGTATTACAGATGTCCTATCTTTTTGCCCCCATTGACCCCTCCTACCTGCAACCACCCCCCTGCCTGCCTTCTCCATCCTAATATTTGTGTCCATTGGTTTGCATATATGCATATAAGTTATTTGATTTATCTCTTCCCACCCCCAACATCCCATCTCTCTGAGATTTTCAGTCTGTTCCCTACTTCCACGTCTCTGAATCCATTTTGATTGACAGCTTATTTTGTTCAAGATATTTCATAAATAAGTGAGATTATGTGGTATTTGTCTTTCTCATAAAGGCTTATTTCGCTCAGCATAATACTCTCCAGGTCCCTCCATGTTGCTTCAAAGGGTAAGAGACATTTGTTACTTACAACTGCATAGTATTTTATTGTCTAAATGCACCAGAGATTTTTTATCCACTCATCTACTGATTGACACTTGGGTTGTTTCCAGGTCTTAGCTACTGTAAGTTGTGCTGCTATGAACATAGGACTCCATATATTTTTTCTGACTGGTGTTTTAGGCTTCTTAGGATATATTCCTAGAAGTGGAACCACTAGGTCAAATGGCAATTTCAGTTTTTGTTTCTGAGGTAACACCATATTGGTTTCCATAGTGGCTGCACCAGTCAACATTCCCACCAGCAGAGTGCTAGAGTTTTCTCCACATCCTCACCAGCAATTATTGTTTGAGGATTTGTTGATGGCAGCCATTCTGGCAGGTGTGAGGTGATATCTCATAGTCATTTTAATTTAATCTCTCTGATGATTAGTGATGATGAACATTTCTTCATATGTCTCTTGGCCATTTGTATGTCCTGTTTTAAGATGTGTCTATTCAGGTCCTCTTCCCAATTTTTAATTGAATTTTGTCTTCCTTTTGTTGAGTTGTATGAGTACTCTATATAGTTTTTATATTAACCCCTTATTAGATGTATCATTGGCAAATATCTTCTTCCAAAGAGTGGGTCCCCTTTTCATTTTGCTGCTGGATTTTTTTTTTTGCTGTGCAGAGGTTTTTAGTTTGGTGTAATTCCGTTTATTAATTTTTCCTTTGTTTCTCTTGCCCTAGGTTATGTATCAGTGAAAATTCCACTACATTTTTGTAAGTTCATGCTTCTCAGTTCTTTATCATCCTTGTCTGTTTGCTTCTTTCCCCTTGCATTATTGGCTCTGTTGTTAAGTAATGCTATGTTCTTTTCATATACTCCTTGGAAGCCAGCTTGCAAGCTGGGATAAAGCCCAAGCATCCATTTTGGAATGCCCACATGGGAGAGAATCAAAGCCCTTGGCCAATATTCCTAGCTGTGTTCCCAGATATTTGCCAGCCATATGAATGAAGCCTCTTTGGATATTCCAACTTTCCCAGTGCTTCAACTACTATCACCACATTAAGCAGATGAACCATCTAACCAACTCATAAAATAATGAGAAATAAGAAATTGTTGTTTTAAGCTATTAAGTTTTGGAGTTAGAAACAGATGACTAAAACACATGGCCTTTCCATGTGTCTTTTCACAACATGGTAGTTGGGTTCCCAGAAAGAATGTTTCAGAAGGACAAACCCGAATTGATAGTGCTTATTAAGTTTCATCTTGTATCATAATTGCTTGTGTTTCATTGTCCATAGGTTATTGCATGGCCATGCCCAGGATCAATATAGTAGGGATATTGTAGAAGGGAATGAATAAAGGGAACCGTAACTCATTGAAAACCACAAAAATAATAATCTACTATGATATATTTCAAATAATACAGACTTCATTCTTTGATCACAAATTCAATTAGAAACCAATAAGAAAAATATAAATTAAACAAATTCATAGATTTGGAATTTTAAAAGAACATACCTGAAATACTCAGAGAACAAAGAATACATAAAAATTTTAAAAAACAAAAAACATTTAGAACTGAATGATACTGAAAATAACCATATCTAAACTCATGGGATTTATCTGTCATATTTAAAGTGAAATGTATAGCATTTATTAATTCTATATTTAAAAGGAAGAAAGACTAGAAACTAATGACCCATGCACCTAACTTGAGAATTTAGGAAAGGAATAATGGAGGAAATTGCAGTTTAAACAATGCAAATAACTTAAAATTGCACTGATTTATAATTTCTGAAAGAGTTTTCACATAATCTCATTTATCCATTTATAATTATTTATAGTTCTTTGGTCATGAAACTCAATAGATCATTTGATCAGGTATTATTAAAGCCAGTTTTAGAGAAAATGGTATTGAGGTTCAGAGAGGTTAGTTACTTATTCAATAACAACACATGGCTTGTAAGTCAGAGTAGTAATTCAAAACAAGGTTTATGGTTTTGAGTCCAGAGATCATTTCACTATATTATAATGCTACCTTATATTAAGAGATAATATATTATATGAATGGATATGATGACCACTATTTTTTTTTAACCTCATATAACTGCATACTTTACCTTCTGATCCAAATTTTTAAAGAGGTGGGTCCAAGCAATTGTGATTCTGCTTTGTGGCTTTGTATATGCCCCAATCTTAAATAGTTTATTTATTCAAGTTAATCTGGTCCTGAACCAATCTAGGCCTAAAAGAATGCCTTTCCTAACGACATTTTATTGAATTAGTACAATGATACTTGATCCAGACTGTCATAGATTTTTCTGGATCTGTCACATACAATCTCAGAAAATGTATGGTGAGTATCTTCCTCTGGCCATGTGAACCAGAATAAAAGATTTAGCATATATAACCACTATGGCTTAAGTTTGAGAGTTAGGTCTAGAACATTGCCATCGATTTCATCAGACTATGTAAGTATTCTTGTGCTCTTCAGTAAGAAACTGCAAGAGTTATTCAGTGCTAAAAATAAATGAGCTATCCAGCTGTGAAAGACATGGAGGAAACTTAAAAACATATTACCAAGTAGAAGAGCAAATTTCTAAAGGCTACATACAGTATGATTCTAACTTTATGACATTCTGGAAAGGCAAAACTATGAAGCCAGTAATAAAATTGGTGGTTGCCAGGGGCTGAGGTAGGGGAACAGGATGAATAATTGTATCACAGAGGATTTTTAAGGCACTAAAAATACTCTGATACTATAATTATGGATACATGTCATCACACATTTATCCAGATCCATAAATGTGAACTCTAAGGTAAATAATAGACTTTGAGTAGGTAATTGTGATATGTCAATATAGGTTCATCAATTATAACAAATGTACCACTCTGGTGGGGGATGCTGATAATTGCAGAAGTTATGCATTTTATGAGGGGATGTATATATGGGAAGTATCTGTATCTTTCTCTCAGATTTTCAGTGAACTTAAAATTGCTCTAAAAAACAAAGTCTCAAAAATAACTATAAGAGAGTGAAGCATGTTGGATATTTAACATTTGTCCCTTTAGAACCACCCTTCCCCCTTCTTCACCTAGCTGTGGGCTATGGTAGGCTGACCCATATAAACAGCATCAGTGATTTCCTTTGGCCTTTGGTATCTGACAACAAGAAAAATGAGATAGATGGGCCAAAGAAGAAAATGAAATCAGAGCTTTTATTTTCATGCTCCCCACTCCATTGGGTCACCATGGTTGAGCCCCTTTATGAAAACTCATAGCTCCTGCCACGCAGCCTTCTCCATACATCTACCTACTGGGGTTTCAGTAACTGGTCCCTCCATTTGTACTTTTAGGTCTAAGAGTCATAACAGCTACCTGTTGTTGTTAGTCCTGAGATATCACATTCTCTATCATTGGTTTTCCTAAACCCTGAACATACTTACATTAATAATCTTTTTACTAATTAATTTTCAGGTTACTCACTTTGAGCATGCCACCAATGTCTTACCAGGGTTATAAAAGAGGGAAAAAAGTTATTAGTGCTACAATCTACAGTTATTCACCTGAAATTTTAGAATGACAGGGAAAACTCTGTTAGGGAAGTCTTTTCTGACTTTAGTCAGTGTTATTGAGACTGTAGAAATTTCTATAATAATAATATTGCTGAATTAAATTAGTCAAATTTTCTAGTGTGGCCAATTTCTAAAATTAAAATAGCTGTGTGATTATATAAACTCAGGACCTGTCCAATGCATGTCCTGTGCTGCCTCTACTCAATTAAATTAAGTGAAACAGGGTATGCTAGATCACAGCATGAACTTAACTTTACATTCTTAGGAAGGTTAGAGATATCTTCCAAACCAACACCCCAGCCTAATAGTTTTCTTATCCAGGAGAAAAAAAACTGCATCCAGGAGAAAAATTGACCTCCAAGGGATTTGCATATTTTTGTTTTTTTTTCATTTGCTCACTCAAGGATTCAAACAGCATGACACAATGGGGCTTTTGGCATTAGTTGCTATCAAATAGAATTCTCCAGAATGAATTGTCAGACACTCAACTAAAGTTTTACTTGATCTATAATTCCAGAAACAAAACAAATCTGGCAGTGGCTTGTGGTTGCTCAGCCTCTTAGTCAACTCTAAGTCCCCAAGGCCAGCACCAAAAAGTAATGGTCATCTAAGCTGGTTTAAATAAGTACCCAGCTTTAGCGATGGGGGAACGCTTAATAAATTGTAAGTGGGATTGAGGGATACTTTTTCAAAAATCATCTGAATAAGCAGAAACAAAGATGGCTAAATTGACCATTTATTTGTCTGGGAGATTATCATGAGAGTCACTGATCCAATCACTGTATTTTCCATACCTGTCCAGCACAATGCAACCATTCTTGGACCAGTGAATAATAAATGGTGTCTCTTCCCCACACTCATTTTATTTATTATTTATTTTTTAAAATATGTATTTATTTTTATTTATTAATTTGTTGTTGTTACAGATGTTTCTTACTTTTCGCCCATTGAAACCCTCCTCCCTTCTCCCCTGCCCCATCCCCGGCTTTGTTGTCTATGTTCATTGGTCATACATACATGCATGTAACTTCTGTGGTTCATCTTTCCCCCACAATTCCCCCCTCCAATGAAGTCTGTACTCCACCTCTATGTCTCTAGGCTAACTTTTTTCGGCAGTTTGTTTAGTTCATTATACTCAACAAATAAGTGAGATCATGTGATATTTGTCTTTCTCTGCTCTGCTTATTTCGCTTAGAATAATTTTCTCCAGGTCCTCCCATGCCGTCTCAATGGATAAGAGATCTTTCTTTCTCACAGCTGAATAAGTATTCCACTGTGTACATGTACCACAGAATTTTAGTCCATTCATCTACTGATGGACACTTGCGTTGTTTCCAGATCTTAGTGATTGTAAATGGTGCTGCTATGAACATAGGGGTACATATATTTTTTCTGATTGGTGTTTCAGGTTCCTTATGGTATATTCCTAGAAGTGGAATCACTGGTTTAAATGGCAGTTCAATTTTTAACTTTTTGAGGTAACACCATAGTGTTTTCCATAGTGGATGCACCAGTCTGCATTCCCACCAGCAGTGTACTAGAGTCCTTTTTTCTCCACACCCTTGCCAACACTTGTTGTTTGATGATTTGTTGATGGTGGAGATTCTGACAGGTGTGAGGTGATACCTCATTGTTGTTTTAATTTGCATCTCTCAGATGATTAGTGATGTTGAGCATTTCTTCATATATCTCTTGGCCATTTGTATGTCCTTTTTGGAGAGGTATCTATTTAGCTCCTCTGCCCATTTTTTTTTTCTTTGCCCATTTTTTAATTGGGTTCTTTGTCTTTATTTTGTTGAATTGGATGAGTACTCTATATATTTTGAAAATTAACCCCTTATCTGATGCATCATTGGCAATTATGGTCTCCATATAGTGGGATCACTTTCTGTTTTGGTGTTTTTTGTTTTTTTTTTTTGCTGTACAGAAACTTTTAAGTTTCATATAGTCCCATGTGTTTATTTTTATTTTTTCTTTGTTTCTCTTGCCTTAGGTGTTGTATCAGTAAAAATTCTGCTGCGTATGATGTCTGAGATTTTGTTGCCTACATTTTCTTCTAGAATTTTTGTGGATTCACGAGTTATATTTAAGTCTTTTATCCATTATGAGTTTATTCTTGAGTATGGTGTAAGTTGGTGTTCTAGCTTTATTTTTATTTATTTATTTTTGCAAGTAGCTGTCTAATTTTCCCAACACCACTTATTGAAGAGACTCTCTTGACTCCACTGTATGCTCTTGCCACCTTTGTCAGTACTATTGATTGAGCATATTGTCCTGTGTCAATTTCCGGGTTCTCTATTCTGTTCCATTGATCTATCTGCCTGTTCTTGTGCCAGTACCAGGCTGTTTTGATTATAGTCACTTTGTAGTATAACCTGAAATCTGGTAATGTGATCCCTCCAACTTTGTTCTTCTTTTTCAAGATTGCTGTGGCTATTCAGCATCTTTTTTGGTTCCTTATACACTTTTGGAATGTTTGTTCTAGTTCTGTAAAGTATGTCATTGGTATTTTGATGGAGATTGCATTTAACCTATTGATTGCTTTGGGTAGTATGGACATTTTGATGATGTAAATGCTTCCAATCCATGAACAAGGTATATGCTTCCACTTTTTTATATCTTCTTCTATTTCTTTATTCAATGACCTGTAGTTTTCTGTGAAGAGGTCCTTTACTTCTTTGGTTAACTTTATTTATAGATATCTCAAATTTTTTGCTGTGATGGTAAATGGGATAGTCTTTTTGGTTTCTCTTTCTGTGATTTCATCATTGGTGTAAAAGGATGCCATTGATTTCTTGATGTTAATTTTGTATCATGCTACTTTTCCAAATTCATTTATTAAGTTTAGTAGATTTTTTTTTTTGTACAGATAGAGTGGGAGGGAGAGAGAGGAAGAGAGAGAAAGGGAAACATCGATGTGAAAGGGACACACCGAGTGGCTGCCACGCACACGACCAACCAGGGCTGGGGACAAACTGCAACCGAGGTACATGCCCTTAGCGGGAACCGAACCCGGGTCTCTCCGGACCGCAGGCGGATGCTCCAACCGCTGAGCCAAACCGGCCAGGGCAAGTTTAGTAGATTTTTGATGGAGTCTTTAGGGTTTTCTATGTACAATATCATGTCATCAGCAAATAATGATAGTTTCACTTTCTCCTTTCCAATTTGGATCCTTTTTATTTTTTCTTCATGTCTGATTGCTGTGGCTGACTTTCAGTGCTATGTTAAATAAGAATGGTGCAAGTGGGCATCCCTGTGTTGTTCCCATTCTTAAGGGGAATGTTTTTAGTATTTGCCCATTTAGTTTGATGTTGGCTATAGGTTTTTCTTATATGCTCTTTATTATGTTGACATATGATTCCTATATGCCCACATTGCTGAGCGATTTTATAAAAAATCAGTGCTGGATTTTGTCAAATGTTTTTTAGCATCTATTGATATGATCATATGGTTTTTATATTTCCTTTTGTTTATGTGGTGTATCATTTATTGATTTGCGAATATTATACCATCCTTGCATGCCTGGGATAAAACCCACTTGGTCAAGATGAATAATTTTCTTGATGTATTACTGGATTTGATTTGCTAGTATTTTGTTAAAGATTTTGGAATCTGTGCTCATCAGGGATATTGGCCTGTAGTTTTCTTTCTTTGTAGTATCTTTATCTGGTTTTGGAATTAGGAGTATGCAGGCCTCACAAAGTGAGTTTGGAAGTGCTGTTTTCTTGGATTTTTTGGAATAGTTTGAGGAGAATGGGTATTAGATCTTATTTGAATGTTTGGTAAAACTCCCCTGTAAAGCCATCTCGGACTGGGCTTTTGTTTGCTGGGAGTTTCTTGATTCAATTTCTTTTGTTGTTATTGGACTGTTCATGTTTTATATCTCTTCTGGTTCAGTTTTGGGAGACTGTGTGTTTCTATAAATTTGTCCATTTCACCTAGATTGTCCAATTTATTGCCGTATAATTGTTCATAGTATGTTTTGATGATCCTTTGTATTTCTGTGGTGTCAGTTGTTACTTCTCCTCTTTCATTTCTGATTTTGTTTATTTGGTTTCTCTGCTTTTGTTTCTTGGTGAGTCTGGCTAAAGATCCATTGATCATGTTTATCTTTTCATAGAACCAGCTTTTTGTTTCCTTGATCTTTTGAATTGTTTTTTTTTTTTTTTTTTTTAGTCTCTATGTCATTTATTTCTGCTCTGACCTTTACTATTTCCTTCCTCCTACTAGCTCTGGGTTTTTCTTTTCATCTACTTTCTAGTTTTTTAAGTTATAGGGTTAGAAAGTCAATTAGAAATTTTTCTTGTTTCTTGAATTGGGCTTGTAGTACTATGAACTTCCCTCTCAGGACTGCTTTCACTGTGTCCCATAGATTTTGCATTGTTGTGTGTTAGTTTTCATTGGTTTCCAGGAAGTTTTTAATTTCTTCCTTGATCTCATTAGTAACCCATTAATTGTTTAATAACATGCTATTTAGCTTCCAAGTGTTTGAATGTTTTTGTGTGTTTTTATTGTAATTGAGTTCTATTTTTATGCCACTGTTATCTGAGAAGATGCTTGATATGATTTCAATTTTCTTGAATTTGTGGAGATTTGCTTTGTTTCCTAACATGTAATCTATCTTTGAGAATGACCCATGTCCACTTGAGAAGAATGTATATTCTGCAGGTTTCGGGTGAAATGTTCTGTAAATATCAGTGAAGTCCAACTGATATAGTTTGTCTTGTAAGGACTCTATAACCTTGTTAATTTTTTGTCTAGAAGATCTATCCAGTGGTGTCAGTGGCATGTTAAAGTCACCCACTATGACCGTGTTGCTATTGATCTCTCTCGGATGTTCTCCAGAAGTTTTTTTAATATATTTTGGTGCTCCCGTATATGGTGCATATATGTTTACCAGGATTATATCTTCTTGTTGGATTGCTTCTTTTAATATTATGTAGTGATCTTCTCTGTGTCTTATTATGGCCCTTGGTTTGAAGTCTATCTTGTCAGATATTAGTATTGCTACCCCAGCTTTTTCTTTTCTATTTGCTTGGAAAAATTTTTTTCATCCCTTCACTTTTATCCTTCCCACACTCAGTTAAAAAGCTTTCCATGAATATTTACTGGTGATTATGACAAAAGCACTTGTATATTAATTTACTACTGAATATATGCATATGATTGGGGTTTTATACATATTTAAAAGTGTATTCAGAATTTTCTTTGCATTTTGAAAAATTCAGATATACATAAACATAAAATATATAATATATTGAATATCTGTGTTCTCACAACCAAGGTAAAGAATGGAAGCATTACCAAAAAAAACCAAACAACAACAACAAAAAAAAACAAATAAGATTGTCTAACTCTTTAAAACAGATAGTAAAATGGTGGTTACCAGAGTCTTGGGTCAGGGGAAAGGAGAAACATTGATGAAATGGTACAAACTTCTAGCTATACGATGAATAAGTTCTGGAAACCTAATTTACAGCATGGTAACTATTGTTAATCATAATATTTTTTTCTTCAAATAAGCTGACTGTAGATCACAAGTATTCTCAAAATACACATATAAAAATAGTAACTACGAGAGGTGATGGATATGTTAGTTAGTTTGATTGTGGTAATTATTTCAAAATATATACATATATTGAAATATCACATTGTATACCTCAAATATATGTAACTTTTATTTGTCAAAAATAAATGAAAATAAAAAAATAATAAAGCATTAGAAATTAAGTAAAACTCCCCTG
Source organism: Molossus molossus (assembly GCF_014108415.1). NCBI lineage: Eukaryota > Metazoa > Chordata > Mammalia > Chiroptera > Molossidae > Molossus > Molossus molossus. The sequence continues at coordinate 82,903,686 of NW_023425355.1, read as the reverse complement.
AATTTCCTTGAAATTACACTTTCACTTTTCAACTTTCCCAGTGATGTCCACTATCCTGAATTTAGTATATATCCCATACATGTCTTAATTAGTTTACTAATTTATAAAATTTCTAAATAATAGATACATATGTACTTATATATAATATGTAAAATATAAACTTGTACAATTTGTTCTCAACTATGCAATTTTTATTTATTTATTTTTGTAATTTTTTAAATTTTTTGTTGCAGATGTTTCTCCTTTTTTACCCCATTGACACCCTCCTCCCCATCCCCCCCACCCCATACCCAGCTTTGTTGTCCATGTCCATTGGTTATGCATACATGCATATAAGTTCTGTGGTTTATCTCTTCCCACCCCCTCTTCTGAGGGTTGTCAGTCTGTACCCTACTTACGTGTTTCTGGGTCTACCCTATTCCTCACTGTTATATTCATTATATTCGATATATAAGTAAGATCATGTGGTATTTGTCTTTTTCTGCTTGGCTTGTTTCACTTAGGATAATACTTTCCAGGTCCCTCCATGTCATCTCAAAGGATAAGAGATCTTTCTTTCTTACAGCTGCATAGTACTCCATTGTGTATATGTACCACAGCAATTTGTTTTTAAGATCTGTATGTGTTGATACTATTCTACTTCATTTAATTACCCTGTTGAAAAGATTCTATTGCATGAATATATCAAACTCATATATTATTGTAATCACTTTCTCAGTAAACTCTAAAATGCGTGAGAGTATGGTGTGTTTCATTTTTACTCACTAAATCCCAAATTCCTAGTACAGGTCCAAGTAAATAATACTAGGCACTCAATAAACACTTGCTAACTGAGAGATCACTTTCATAAATGCAGACTGTTCCCTCAGTTCTTCCCTAGATGTGCAGTTATGGATAACAAAGTGACTGAGTTCTAGCCAATAGAATGTGAGCCAAAATGATTTTTGCCACTTTAAAGCTTATGCTGTTTTTTGTTTGTTTGCACTTTATTCATTCTTCTCTGCTCTTTAGCCCTTCTAGGAGAATAGAAGAGAGATGACACCTAAGGAAACCCTGAAAGTGAGAAATTCAATATAGCTGGCCTCCATTAGACAGAGATTCTAAATGACTATGTGGAGGAGGACAACCTTCTGAGCTCTTCACTCATACTGTACTTTTATGTGAGTAAGAGATACACTTCTGTTGTGTTTGAGCCACTGTCCATGAAGATCATTTGTGATAGTCAGTATCCTATTTAAATGATAAAACATTTTATATAAATTTATCTCTGAGCTGTGATTGAGCTGTATCTTAGAGTTTCTTATATATAATATTTTCCTTGTTCATATTTCCTCTGATTTACTTTCTAAACCAAATTTTTAGTAGAGAATTTACAACTTTTATTGCAGTTAAATTTTCCAGGGGGAATAAATTTTTTATTTTTTAGTTTGCTTTTTTTTTTTTAAGTTTTGTATTTAACAAGTATTATTGTTCATATAAAATGATCACAAAAATCTGCCCTGCTTCTAACTATTTGGGATGTATTCATTTTTCTTTATGGTTAGGGTTGTGAATGTTTTATGACTATTGGAATAGGGTATAGGGTTTCAGTTTTCAGATTATAGAGTTCAACAAACATTAATTAGCTCTACTTTATATTATGTAATTTAGTCTTTTATCCTTATTTATGGAAGATTGTATTTTCCAAGATAACCACAGCAATAACTTCCATCCCCATGCTCTTCTACAATGTGGCTTGCCACTTTTCCATCAAAAGGAGGAGCCTGTTTCTCTATGCCCTTGAATCTCAACAAGCTCCGTGACTGTTTTGAACAATAAAATATTGCAAAAATGGCACTGTGCCAGTTCCAGGTATAGCACATACAGGGTCTGGCAGCTTTTTCTCCTATCCATTCAAAGCCAGAGAGGAGTAGGGAGTGTGACTAACCTGAGAATTATGTATTCTGACAATGCTGAAAACTATGTGAAAACAAGGACAGCTTTTCCAGCCATCTCATCCCCAAAACCAAACATGTGAATGAAGAAGCCTTCAAATGATTCCATCCATGGCATTTGATGGCACCCTAGTGAGAATCACTCGCCTGAGTTCAGTCAACACTACAAGTGTTACTTTTTGACATCTAAGTAATAAGGATTTTTTTTTTGGCCATGCAGCAAACAATAAATGCTTTTTTGTTCGTTTGTGTATATGATATTTTAAGGGCAAATGAGATAAATTAAAGGATATCTTCATGATCTTGTTATTTATTGCATGCGTTGTTTTAAATGGTTATTCCACAGAAGTGAGATGGATCTTCTCAGCACAAATTTGGTACAAATGTCAAAACTGATGACACCATACATGTACCAAAAGAGTTTGAAATAATTTATCTCTCGTATAACAAAGCCTTCCAGAGAGAGCTAGTGGTTCCAAAGGAGGTCTGCAAATGGCTTGATAGGGCAGGAAAAGAAGGCTGGCTGCAAATTTCCACAGTGGTTAGGGGATGGGGGTGGGTTCTCCCTTGTGTGGGCCAGGGTTTGCATGGTTGGAACTTCCCACCAGCACAAAAGAAGTAGTACCCAGACTTTTTTTTCACCTTGCTCAGATGTAGGGCAGAAGTGTAGGAGGCATAGTAGAACTTGAATGCTGTCATCAGTTAAACAACAACAATGGAGTCAGACTCTATTACACCTGTAGTGTTACACTGTAAATTTTTATGTTACATTATTTGGTACAGAAAATTCATAATCTAAAATATACATTATTAATTGCGTGTTTTCTCATTATAAAGCACCCTTTGTTGTATTGTTTAATACTTTTGTCTCTGAATTCAATATGTATGATATCAATATTATAACTTATTTTTAAATTACTATTTGTATTCAGTCAAAAATTATATAGCATGAATTGCACAGATCTTAAGTGTAGATGTGATTAATTTTAATAAATATGTGTGTCAACCACCACATAGAGCTTTTCTATTAACCCAGAATATTTCCTTTTACTCTTTTCAGTCAATTCCCAAACCTATTGTCAGTCACTGTTCTCATATTCCCCCCATAGGTTACTTTTTACTGTTCTTAAATATCATAAAAATGTAATCTTACAATCTGCACTCTTTGTGTCTGTATTACTTCACACAGCATACTTTTCTAAACATTTTGTTAATAAGTATTTCAAACATATTAAAATGTTGTAAGAATTTGAATGTGAAAACCCATATACCCACCAATTAGAGTCTACCATTAACCTTTTACTATAAAGGCTTTCTTACATGTCTATTCATTAGTACATCTTAGATTTTAGTACATATCAAAATCAGTTGTACATAATAGTATAATATTTCTTAAACACTTCAATATACATATCTATAACTATAATAAAAAATGTCCTTATACTTTTTAAATTTATTGGTAAAACTTGCATATAATAAAATGCATAAATATTAGGATTAAAACTTGTCGAAATTTGATGAATACATACATCTGTGTAGTCTAAGAATACAAGACATAGAATATTAATGACCACCATTCTAGAAAGTGCCCTCATGTTTGTTTTTTGTTAACCCTCGCCTTCATTTTATATTTCTCAGTACTGCTTTAGTTGTATCCGAAAACAAATCAGTAAACTTTAGAATAGCTTTAGATTCACAAAAAATTAATTTTATAGGTTATATTTTATTATCATTTATTTAAAAACATGTTCTAGTTTTCCTTTTGATTGTGAAAGGCTTTGCATGCTATGCTTTATGCATGTAGATGTTATCCGTTCTACATCAGTATTTTACAAACTGATGGTGTACAAACCATTAGTAGCTAATAAAATAAACTTAGTGGCCTGTAATAGGCATGTATTTAGGAACTAAACATGTACCAAACAGCAGAATGCAAACATATAAGAAAGCTTACTATTGTTTTGTTATATTTTTGTTTCAACTGTGTGTGGGTGGGCATACATGCATATGTGCACACACTGGATATTGATAAAGAAAGTATCTCTTACTGTAAGGTAGCAGTGAAAAAGACTAAAAAACACTGCTACAGAAAATTGAATTTCATGTAGGAAAAAAACATGATTACATTTATTTTTTTTAATTTTTTTATTAATTTATTTTTGTTACAGATGTTTCTTTTCCTCCTCCCCATCCCCAAAATCCCATACCAGCTTTGTTGTCCGTGTCCATCAGTTAGATGTACATGCATATAAGTTCTGTAGTTTATCTCTTTGCACCCCTCACCACCACCTCTTCTGAGGGTTGTCAGTCTGTACCCTACGTCCATGTGTCTGGGTCTACCCAATTCCTCAGGCTGTTAAGTTCATTATATTCCACAAATAAGTGAAATCATATGATACTTGTCTTTCTCTGTTTGGCTTGTTTTGCTTAGGATAATAATTTCCAGGTCCCTCCATGTCATCCCAAAGAATAAGAGATGTTTATTTCTTACAGTTGCATACTACTACATTGTGTATATATACAACAGATTTTTATCCATTCCTCTACTGATGAACATTTGGGCTGTTTCCAGAACTTAGCTATTGTAAATAGTACAGCTACAAACATGGGGATACAAATATTCTTTCTGATTGGTGTTTCAGGCTTCTTAGGGTATATTCCTAGAAGTGGGATCACTGGGCCAAATGGCAGTTCAATTTTTAATTTCTTGAGGTAATACCATATTGTTTTCAATAGTGGCTGCACCAGTCTGCATTCCCACCAGCAGTATACTAGAGTCCCATTTACTCCACATCCTCCCCAACACTTTTTGTTTGATGATTTGTTGATGGCGGCCATTCTGACAGGTGTGAGGTGATACCAAATTGTTGTTTTAATTTGCATCTCTCTGATGATTAGTGATGTTGAGCATTTCTTCATATGTCTTTTGGCCATTTGTATGTCCCGTTTGGAGAGGTGTCTATTTAGCTTCTCTGCCCATTTTTTAATTGGGTTATTTGTCTTCCTTTTGTTGAATCCTTTGAGTACTCTGTATATATTGGAAATTAACTCCTTAACTGTTATATCATTGGCAATTATTCTCTCCCATACAGTGGGTTAACTTTCCATTTTGATGATTGTATATTTTGCTGTGCAGAAGCTTTTGAGTTTGATGTGGTCCCATGTGTTCATTTTTTCCTTGTTTCTGTTGCCTTAGGTGATGTATCAGTGAAAATTCTGCTGTATACAATGTCAAAAGTTTTGTTGCCTACATTTTTTATTCTTGTGCATGGTGTAAGTTAATAGTTTAGTTTCAATTTTTTGCATGTAGCTGTCCAATTTCCAATCACCATTTATAAAAGAGGCTGTTTTTATTCCACTGTATATTCTTGCCCCCTTTGTCAAATACTAATTGAGCATATTGCTCTGCTCTCTTCCACTGGTCTATATGCCTGTTCTTGTGCCAGTACCTGGCTGTATTGATTACAGTGTCTTTGTAGTATAACCTGAATTCTGGTAATGTGATCCCTCCGACTTTGTTCTTCATTTTCAAGATTGCTGTGGCTACTTGAGGTCTTTTTTTGGTTCTATATGAACTTTTGAAGTATTTGTTCTAGTTCTGTAAAGTATGTCGTTGGTATTTTGATGGGGATTGCATTGAATCTATAGATGGCTTTGGGTAGTATGGACATTTTAATGATGTTGATTCTTCCAATCCATGAGCAAGGTATGTGCTTCCACTTTTTTATATCTTCCACTATTTGTCTTTTAAATGATGTGTAGTTTCCTACTAATAGGTATTTTATTTTATTTTTTGTTAAGTTTATTCCAAGGCATAGTAATTTTTTTGCTGCAATGGTAAATGGGATTGTTTACTTAGTTACTCTTTCTGTGACTTCATAATTGGTGTATAAGAAAGCCATTGATTTCTTTTTTTTTATTAATTAATTTTTGTTACAGATATTTCTCCTTTTTCCCCCACTGAAAACGCCTCCCCCTCCCTCCCTGTCCTTTCCCCAATTTGTTATCCATGTCCACTGTTCATGCATACATGCATATAAGTTCTGTGGTTTATCTCTCCCCCACCACACATTCTTTAGGGGATTGTCAGTCTGTACCCGACTTCCGTGTCTCTGGGACTACCCCATTCCTCAAACTGTTATGTTCATTATACTCTACAAATAAGTGAGATCATATGAAACTTGTTTATCTCTGTTTGGCTTGTTACACTTAAGATGATATTTTCCAGGTCACTCCATGTAGTCTCAAAGGATAAGAGATCTTTCTTTCTTACAACTGCGTAGTACTCCATTGAGTATATGTAGCACTGCTTTTTGATCCATTCGTCTACTGATGGACATTGGGCTGTTTCCAGATCTTAGCTAATGTAAATAGTGCTGCTACAAACATGGGGTTACATATATTCTTTCTGATTGGTGTTTTAGGCTTCTTAGGGTATATCCCTAGAAGTGGAATCACGGGGTCAAATGAAAGTTCAAGTTTTAATTTTTTTAAGAAACACCATATTGTTTTCCATAGTGGCTGCACCACTCTGCATTCCCACCAGCAGTGCTCTAGAGTCCCCTTTTCTCCACACCCTCACCAACACTTGTTGTTTGATGATTTGTTGATGGTGGCCATTCTGACAGGTGTAAGGTGATACCTCATTGTTGTTTAAATTTGCATCTCTCTGATGATTAGTGATGATGAGCATTTCTTCATATATTTCTTAGCCATTTGTATGTCCTCTTTGCAGAGGAATCTATTTAGTTCTTCTGCCCATTTTTTAATAGGATTCTTTGTCTTCCTTTTGTGGAGTTGTATGAGCGCTATATATATATTGGAAATTAACCTCTAATCTGATATATCCTTGGCAATCATGCTCTCCCATACAGTGGGTACCCTTTCTGTATTGATGATTGTATTTTTTGCTGTGCAGAAGCTTTTGAGTTTGATGTAGTCCCATGTGATCATTTCCTCCTTTGTTTCTATTGCCTTAGGCGATGTGTCAGTATAAATTCCACTGCATATGACGTCTCAAATGTTGTTGCCTACAGTCTCTTCTAGGATTTTTATAGATACATTTAAGTCTTTTATCCATTTTGAGTTTATTCTCATGTAAGGTGTAAGTTGATGGTCTAGATTCATTTTTCTGCACGTACTGTCCAATTTTCCCAGCACCATTTATTAAAGAGGCTGTGCTTCTCCACTGTATGCTCTTGCCAACTTTGTCAAATATTAATTGAGCATATTGCCTTGGATCCATTTCTGGGTTCTCTGTGCTGTTCCACTGGTCTATATGCCTGTTCTTGTGCCAGTACCAGGCTGTTGTGATTATAGTGGCTTTGTAGTATAACCTGAAATCTGGTAATGTGATCTATCCAACTTTGTTCTTCCTTTTTAAGATTGCTGTGGCTATTTGAGGCCTTTTTTGGTTCCATATGAACTTTTGAAATAATTGTTCTAATTCTGTGAAGTATGCCGTTGGTATTTTGATGGGGATTGCGTTGAATCTATAGATTGCTTTGGGTAATATGGACATTTTAATGATGTTAATTCTCCCAATCCATGAACAGGGTATGTGCTTCCACTTTTTTATATCTTCCTCTAGTACTTTTTTCAATGACCTGTAGTTTTATGTGAATAGGTCCATTATTTATTTGGATAAGTTTATTCCTAGGTATCTTAATTTTTTTCCTGCAATGGTAAATGGGATTGTTTTCTTAGTTTCTCTTTCTGTGAGTTCATCATTGGTGTATAAGAATGCCATTGATTTCTTTACGTTAATTTTTTATCCTGCCACTTTGCCAAATTCATTTATTAAGTCTAGTAAACTTTTGATGGAGTCTTTGGGGATTTTTATGTACAGTATCATGTCATCTGCAAATAATGACAATTTCACTTCCTCCTTTCCAATTTGGATCCCTTTTATTTTTTCTTCCTGTCTGATTGCTGTGGCTAAGACTTCCAGTACTATGTTAAATAGGAGTGGCGAAAGTGGGCATCCTTGCCTTTTTCCTGTTCTTAAGGAAAATGCTTTAGTTTTTCCCATTTAGTATGATGTTGGCTGTAGGTCTTTCATATGTAGCCTTTATTATTTATTTATTTATTTATTTATTCATTCATTTATTTATTCATTTATTTATTTATTTATTTTTTAATCCTCACCCGAGGACATTTTTCCATTTTTTGTACAGATAGAGTGGGAGGGAGAGAGAGGAAGAAAAAGAGAGAGAGAAACATCGATGTGAAAAGGACACATTGAGTGGCTGCCACCTGCACGACCAACCAGGACCGGGGGCAACTGAAGTACGTGCCCCTAGCGGGGACCGAACCTGGGTTTCTCCAGACCGCAGGCTGACGCTCTTACCGCTGACCCAAACCGGCCAGGGCCATATGTGGCCTTTATTATGTCTAGATATGATCCCTCTATTCTCACACTGCTGAGTGTTTTTATCAGAAATGGTTGCTGGATTTTGTCGATGGCTTTTTCAGCATCTATTGATATTATTGTGTGGTTTTTATTCTTCATTTTATTTATGTGGTGTATCACATTTATGGATTTGCGAATATTGCACCAGACTTGCATCTTTGGGATAAATCCCACTTGGTCATGGTTGATAATTTTTTTGGTGTATTGCTGGATCCGATTTGCTAGTATTTTGTTCAGGATTTTGGCATCTATCTTCATCAGGGATATTGGCCTGTAGTTTTATTTCTTTGTTGGTGTCTTTTTCTGGTTTTGGAATTAGAATTATGCTGGATTCATAAAACGAGTTTGGAAGTCTTCCTTCTTCTTGAATTTTTTGAAATAGTTTGAGGAGAATGGGTATTAGTTCCTTTTTGAATGTTCGGTAAACCCCCCCCCCCCCACCCCAAGCCATCCAGGACTGAGCTTTTGTTTGCTGGGAGTATCTTAATTAACTCTTCAATTTCTTCTGTTGTTATTGGTCTGTTAAAGTTTTCTATCTCTTCCTGATCCAGTTTTGGGATACTGTGTTTCTAGAGATTTGTCCATTTCTCTTAGATTGTCAAATTTGTTGCCATATAATTTTTCATAGTAGTTGTTAACAATCTTTTGTATTTCTGTGGTGTCAGTTGTTATCTGTGCTCTTTCATTTCTGATTTTGTGTATTTGGGTTCTCTGTCTTTGTTTCTTGGTGAGTCTAGCTAAGGGTCCATCAATCTTGTTTATCTTTTCGAAAAACCAGCTCTTTGTTTTATTGATCCTTTGAATTTTTTTTTTTTTTTGGTCTCTATGTCATTTATTTCTGCTCTGACCTGTACTATTTCCTTCCTTCTACTTGCTCTGGGGTTTTCTTTTTGTTTGCTCTCTAGTTCTTTAAGTTGTGAGATTAGATAGTCTATTAGAGCTTTTTCTTCTTTTTAGAGGCAGGCCTGTAGTGCTATGAACTTCCCTGTCAGAACTGCTTTCGCAGCATCCCATAGATTTTGTGTTGTTGTGTCCTCATTTTAATTGGTTTCCAGGAAGTTTTTGATTTCTTCCTTGATCTCCTCAGTGACCCATTCATTGTTTAATAACATGCTATTTAGCCTCCATGTGTTCAAATGTCTTTGTATGTTCTTCTTGCAATTGATTTCTGTTTTCATGCCATTTTGATCTGAGAAGATGCTTGATAGGATTTCAATCTTCTTGAACTTGTAGAGACTTAGTTTGTGCCCTAACATGTGCTCTATCTTTGAGAATGTCCCATGTGCACTTGAGAAGAATGTGAATTCTGCAGTTTTTGTGGTGTAATTTTCTGTAGATATCAATTAAATCCATTTGATCTAACGCTTTATTTAGAGTCTGTGTTTCTTTGTTAACTTTTTGTCTAAAAGATCTATCCAGAGATGTCAGCGGGGTGTTGAAATATCTTGATATGATTGTACTGCTGTCAAATTTCTCCTTTGAAGTCCTCCAAAAGGCTTTTAATATATATTCGTGGTCTTATATTGGGTTTATGTAAATTTACGAAGGTTATATCTTACTGTTGGATAGATCCTTTCAATATTATGTAGTGGCATTCTTTGTGTCTAGTTATGGTCTTTATTTGAAATTTACTTGATCAGATATGTATATTGCTACTCCAGGTTTTTTTTTTTGCTCTCTGTTTGCTTAAAATAATTTTTTCTATCCCTTTACTTTTAAGCTATGTGAGTCTTTTGTTGTGACCTGGGTCTCTTGTAGACAACATATATGTGAATCATGCTTTATTATTTAGTCAGCTACTCTGTGTCTTTTTATCAGAGCATTCAAAACATTACCCTTTAAGGTGATAATTGATGTGTACTTATTTATTGCCATTTTTGTTCAGTGTGGTTCTATTTTTCTTTTTATTTCTTCTACTAATTACAAGAGTCCTTTTAGCATATCTTGCAGTGCTGGTTTGGTGTTAATATATTCCCTTAGCCTTTTTTTTTTTCCTCTGGAAAGCTCTTCATTTTACTTTATTTGAATGATAGTCTTGCTGGATAGAGTAGTCTTGGATTCAGATCCTTGTCTTTCATGACCTTGATTACTTCATGCCACTCCCTTGTCGCCTATAGTGTTTCTGTTGAGAAATAAGCTGAAAGCCTCATGGGGTTTACTTTGTAGGTAAACTGTTGCTTATCTCTTGCTGCCTTTAAGATTGTCTATTTGTCTTTAACTTTTGGCATTTTAATAACTATGTGTCTTGGTGTGGTCCTGTTTGGGATCTTCTTTCTTGGTGCTATTTGTGCTTCTTGAACTTGAATGATTTCTTCCTTCACCAAGTTAGGAACATTTTCTGTCATTATTTCTTCAAATATCTTTTCTAACCCTTGCCCATTTTCTCCCTCTTGGGGGACTCCTATGATGCGAATGCTATTACGTTTCCAGTTGTCTCACACTTCTCTTAAGCTATCTTCCTGTTTTTTAATTATTGTTTCCGTTTGTTTTTCTGATTGTTTGATTTTTTTCTACCCTGTTTTCTAATTCACTGATTCTGTCCTCAGCTTCCTCTAGTCTGCTATTTAGTCCTTCCAATGTGTTCTTAATTTCTGTAATGTCGTTCTTTATTTCCACTTGGTTGGTTTTCAATGTTTGTGTATCTGTACTCATGTTGTTGATGGCCTTACTCACGCTGTTGAGCTACCTCAGGATCATGGCTCTGAACTCTACCTCTGATAATTTGCTTAGCTGCATTTCATTTATCTTTTCTTCAATAGAGTTCTTTTGTTGTTTCATTTGGGATTTGTTTCTTTGTTTCATTATTTTAGCTATCTCAGTAGGTTTTGGAGCCTGCCAAATTTTCCCTGAGGGTGTTGGTGTTCTGCTGTTTGTGGCTTCCTCTACAAGGTTTGGATGAGCTTGGGTTGGCCCATGTGAAACACCACTGTCAAGTCTTACTTTCCTGGGTAGATTTGCAAGCCTCAGAAATGTTCAGTTATCCTCTAGCCTTTTCCTGGGAGCTAGTAGTCTCAGTTACTCAGTTCCTTGGAATGTAGCCCTGTGTTGTGCCTATGAGGGTTTCCAGAGTAGGGGATAGATGCTGGTTGTTAATGATCCTCAATTTTTATTTGTTTGCCTCACCTGGTAAAGGCTGAATCTACAAAAGAGGGGGCTGCTTCTTTTTTCCACAGCTTGAGAAAGGAGCACATAGGCTACCATCCTTTGTAGCCGCAATTCAGCAAAAACTTTGAGTGCCCTTTAAATCCCAGGTGTCCCTACAGAGTTCCAGCCCAGCCTGCCCTCCCTCTGCTGTAGCCCTTAGGTGAGTGGCTGTGGCTATTTCAGGACTGTGTTTTTGCTCTCTGCACTGTGGAGCAGGCTTTGTCTTTATTCCCCAAGGGCACTGCTCACAGGTAAGACTGCTGCTGACCGTGAGCTCCCAGCCTGCCACCGTCTCGTGTCTCCGCAGATCCTACCAGTGTCCCTGGTTATATGGTTATGTCCTGCTACTTTTCTGTTGCTTTTTTTCCAAGGATTTCTCTTTATTTTAGTTGTAATTCCCATTTGGTCCTGGGTAATCATCTGAGTAGCTTCTATTCACTCCGCCTCCTTTTTCACATCCTCTAAGCCTATCTTGTGTGCAGCTGGATCACATAGGCCTTTCCGGTGTCCCCACACCGTGCAGGTTCCATGGATAACTGGATTGCACAGTCCCTCTGGGGACCTGGTTCTGTGTCTTTGTTATGGGCTGCTGGGTTGCACAGGCCTGTCTGGTGCTTCAGCACCCCACAAGCCCGTGGCTAACTAGATCTTGCAGTCCCTGCTGGATGGCACAGGCCTCTCTGGTGCTTCAGCACCCCACAGGTCCAGTGGGTAACTGGATGGCACAGTCCCTGCTGGGTCGCTCAGGCGTCTCTGGTTCTTCAGCACCCTGCAGGCCCTGTGGATAACTAGATCATGCTGTCCTTGCTGGGTGGCACAGGGCTTTCTTGTGCCCCAGCATCCTGCAGGTCTCATAGGCAGGCAGCTGGATCTCACCAATCTCTCTTGGGCTCTGGCTTCCCACTGCTTTTGTGAGCTACTGCAAGGCACAGGTCTCTGTGAAGCCCCAGGTCCCGCAGCTGGTGGATGAGGAGTGCTGCTGCCCCGTGGGGCTCAACTCCTGCTCAGCTTTTATTGTAGATTTTGGGGATGGGTCTTAGCTTCTGGTCTGTGCTTCTGTTGCCTAGGGATGGATGTCTGCTCCCCAGCCGCTGTTGCTGGGGGTATATCTCGACTCTAATCAGGCTGCTACTATGGGTGATGGTGCTGGGCTCTGGGTTGTCTGTGGCTTCCATGACTGGCACCTGGGGAGCTTTACTACTGTGCACTGGTCTGTGTGTGCACAGAGTGTCCACTAGTCAGATGGTGCCAGGTGCGCTGGTGGGCTCAGTTTGCTGGGCCCTCGCAGCTCCCACTGCCTTCTCCCAAGGTAGACCCGGCATCTTCCAAAATAATGAGACCCCCCTGTGGTGCTGGGAGAAGTGCCCTAAAGGACAGCTTATCGGGGTAGCTGGCTACTCCTGACCACTGCACAGGAACTTTCTGCTCTGAGTATCTGCACTGCAGGGGTTTGGTCATCCACCTTCAAGTCCACTCACACTCTCTCACACACTGGCTCACTCTCTCATACACTTACCCTCCCTCTAGTCCTGTACATTGCCATCTTTCCCACCTCCGTACATGCATATGTTTTAATAAATTTAATGATATTAAGGATTGTGAAACATGCAATTTATAAAAACTAATGAAATATGCAATACTCTTTATTTGTGCTTATTGTCAATTCTATATAAATGAAGTTATTTTTGTTGTTGATTTTTGAGAAACTCCTTGATTTATGTCACAATTGATAAATTAATGTAATCCTGATATAAATGTTGGTTGATATTTTTATATATGTTAAGAAGATGAAAATGAAACATCAAAGGTTAATGTCAAAATTTCACTCATTTTATATAAGGATATGAGTGAATTTTTGCAAAATTAGATGGTAAATTTTGAATACTGAAAGACTATTCCCTTATTTATTTTTGTTATTCACAACATAATTGTTGCAGACATGGAACATTTTTATGTTTAATCTGCACTACAAGCACTTTCTATATCACTTCAGTAAATTTAGACATGCATCAGAACAATCATCCAAGCTCTGATTTGTAGCATTTACTGATTTCCTTAGTGTAAATATTGCCACTATGACTGATTTCAAGCTACCAACATGATGTCACTGAATGGGGAGCCTGAAAGATATACATAACAGTACCCCATTGTATATTATTTCCACCATATAGACACAAAAGTTGTAATAACCTCTGAAAAGCAAGTGATAGTTAAATGTAGTAAAGTAATGAGGAAGTAATGGTTTTGAGTATCTATTACCTTTCTAAAGTATTATTTATTTGATTTTAGGATTGTGTAATTTTTTTTAAATAATGGCTAAAAAAATTCCTAAAAATTTCATAATTGACCCTTGTACACCAGTGTTGAAAGAAAAGGAGAATAGTCCTAGATATGAATCTGCTGACTGTGGTCAACCATTGGATCCAGCAAGTGTGATTTTGATCAAGTGATTTTACTCTTTGGATATTAACATTTAATTTGAATGTTATTAGGATCACTGGAGATAATTAATATAACTCATACATATTAGACCTTCAATATATATAGAAATTATTTTCATTATTTTCATTACTGCAATATATGGATTGTTGGTCAAATTCCCATGGTAATTTTGTTGTTGTTGTTAACTTTTTTTTTAACTATTCCATATGATATCTCTTGACTTGGAAGAGCCCTGTTGATTTGGAGGCTATCTTCCAGAAGAGTAGATGAGGAATGGTGATGTAATTTCAGGAAGATCCTAGAAGTGCCATCTTTTAGATTATGATTGCTGTTAAGTAATATACCCACCAATTTTTCACATAGGCCTGGGGCATGAGGAAAGAAAGGAGATTCAGCTATTCTAAGTGTCTAAACAAAAGTGAGTCTGTCCTCTAAAATATTCATTTTTCTCCTTCTTAATTCTTTTCATTCTTTCCTACAGATGCAATATCCTTGACATCATCCAAAAATGGTTATATATACTGACTATTTGAATATCAGATGAATGGCCTTGAATACTGCTCTTGACCTTGCTACTTCATTTAATCTATCTATATGTTCTATTTTTCAAAGAAAAAATCTATTACCTTCTGAAGTCATATTAATAACTACTTTTCTGTGTGTATGCACGACATTATGACTAATAGTTCAAAATTGCTTAATTTCCCTTAGTATTTGTGATATCAAAATAATGCTAGATAACAGTGTACATTACTTAGCAAATGAAAAAGAAAAATGTTTCTAAAGCCCAAGTTTTAAATTTAATATAAACATTAATATATAATATATATATGATATCAATATTTTAAACTTTAAACTTATCTTTGTTAAAACAACTTCACAGCCCTGGCCCATTGGGCTCAGCGGTTACAGCATTGGTCTGCAGATCACAGAGTCCTGAGTTTGGTTCCCAGTAAGGCAGTGGTTCTCAACCTTTCTAATGCTGTGACCCTTTAACACAATTCCTCATGTTGTGGTGACCCCCAACCATAAAATTATTTTCATTGCTACTTCATAATGTTAGTTTTGCTACTGTTATGTCTTAGGCAACCCCTGTGAAAGGGTCATTTGACCCCCAAAGGGGTCGTGACCCACAGGTTGAGAACTGCTGCACTAAGGGCATGTACTTTGGTTGCAGTTTGTCCCCAGCCTGGTTGGGGTCGTGTGGGTGGCAAACACTTGATGTGTCTCTCTCACATCGATGTTTCTCTCTATCTCTTTCTCTCTCTCTCTCTCCCTTCTGCTCTATCTGAGGATAAATGCAAAAATGTACTCCAGTGATAAAAAGAAAAAGATAAAAGACAACAAAACAACTTCACAAACCAAAAAAGTAGTGTCCAGTTCTCTGCTGTATATCATTTATATTTTCAATACACAATTTAAAGTTAATGTGGGTAATAGAAATAAAAGATGAACACAGACGCTTTATGCAAAAAATATTTTATATCTTTAAAAAAACTTTTTTTCAATTTTTTAAAAATTTATTTATTTTTGTTACAGATGTTTCTCCTTTTTCCCACACTGATACTCCACTCCCTCTCCCTCCCCTCCTTGTCTCCAGGTTTCTTTTCCATGTCCATTGTTCATATGATACTTGTCTTTCTCTGTTTGCCTTGTTTCACTTAGGATAATACTTTCCAGGTCCCTCCATGTCGTCTCAAAGGATAAGAGATCTTTCTTTCTTACAGCTGCATAGTACTCCATTGTGTATATGTACCACTGCTTTTTTATCTATTCGTCTACTGATGGACATTTGGGGTGTTTCCAGATCTTAGCTATTGTAAATACTGCTGCTATGAACATGGGGTACATATATACTTTCTGAATGGTGTTTCAGGCTTCTTAGGGTATATTCCTAGAAGTGGGATCACTGGGTCAAATAGCAGTTTCATTTTTAATTTTTTGAGGAAACACTATATTGTTTTCTATAGTGGTTGCACCAATTTTCATTCCCACCAGCAGTGTACTAGAGTCCCCTTTTGTCCACACCCTCACCAGCACTTTTTGTTTGATGATTTGTTAATGTCAGCCATTCTGGAAGGTGTGAGGTGATACTTCACAGTTGTTTTAATTTGCTTCTCTCTGATGATTAGTGACACTGAGCATTTCTTCATATGTCTCTTGGCTATTTGCATTTTTTTTTTTTTTGGAGAGGTGTCTATTTAAGTCCTCTTTAAAAAATCTTTAAACCTATAAAAATAGTCATGAGTTTCCAAACAAGATGTTTAATTATAACATTTTAGCTAGATTAAAAGATTATATTCACATATGAAAGATTAATATGTAAATGAAAATATTGATAAAATGTGACCATGTTAAGAAAAATGAAAATGAGTTGTGAGCAGAAGTATCAAGCCACTTCTGGGCCTGGGCATTTAAACACCAGTGTGAGACCATCCCCACCAACTTTCTCTCTCTCTCTGTACTTCTTTCCCACTCTCTTTTTTTCTATTAATCATACTTACTTAATGAAGCTACAATTAAAAGCCCTCCTAAAGTCTTGACAACAGAGCTTGGGTGAACTTCCTTGGTCAACAATACTTTGTGCTGAGAGGTGGTCTGTCCTAATTCCACAGGGAGAAGGCTGTAGAAGTTTCACATCTGGGACACTCCTATATCTGGCTCTATGTGTCCCTTTTGTCTGGTCCTGATTTTGCTATAATAAAACTGTAATATTAAGTGTATCTATCATTTTCCTGAATTATGTGAGTTAGTCTAATGAATTATTTAAACTACAGAGATAGTGGGAACCCACCCATTTTTAGATAGTTGGTCAAATTATGAGTGGCTCTGGAATTACCCAAGCTTTTATGGCTGCTTCTGAAGTGAGGGCAGTCTTGTGGAGAGCTGTTCCCTTAACTTGTGAAATTTGGCCTAACTTTGGGTAGTTAGCACTGAGTAACTAAACTGAGTAGAAATTTCCTGTTGATCTACAAGAGACCTCTAATATGCAGAAGAAGAAAAAGTTTTGTTGCTTTATACAACTGAGATGCTGGATTTCTGTACTACTTTGAATATCTCGACTTACATTTATGATGTAGAAACATCTGACAGAAAACATATGGATAAACCAATACAGTTATCTTCATTTTCTACAATGACTAACTCATTATTGAAGAGGCATTAGAGATTATCTGTCTATCTCATACTCACTATTGAAACACCTCTGCGATACCTCTGCCAAGTAACTATCCAAACTCTCTTTAAAAACTTAAATTGCTTGAAAGTTCTCTTGAGGAACTTCGTTCTGTTAATGGAAAGACTTTAATACTAGACTATTCCATTTTTATGTCAAGCCAAATTTTCTACCTTGCAGCTTCTGCCATAGATCCCTCTTCTGTCCTTCTGCACCATGTAAAGCAAGTCTAATCCTTTAACAGTTCACGAATATAATGGCAACAACCATATCTGTACCATGTGTTTTCTTCATGCATACGTTTTCAAGTTCATGTTAATAATCCTCACATGATGTGGTTTAAGGATTCTTTACTATCTTGTTAACCTGTTTTGAAAGTCTAGCTTGACTGTACGCCTCCCAGAATGCAATGTTTAGAACTAAATGTAGTCAAACCATAAACAAGTGGGTGAGTCCCACATGACAGTATTTTGTTAGCTATATCATAGCGTTCACATATTTTATGTGTACAGAAATTTCAAATCCCAGATTTTGTTCAAGTGTGTTGCTTTTAATAATGTTTTTAAAATAATTCTTTCATCTATTCTTTTGACTCATAAGAGAAACAGTAAAGGCTTAAGTTCTGAGAGATGTAATTTTAAATTTTTACTTTTGCAATTAACTGTGTGACTTTTGAAGTTACCTCACCACCATGACCTTTAGCTTTCATATATGTTAAACAAGGTTGATATTTTTCGCCTGTTAAGGGTGTTTTGAGGATCAATATAGAGTAACTAACACTTTGCCAGAAAAATTCACTACCTAATAAATGATAATTAAAAACAGTAATATTAATTTTAAAAATACCAAATTAGAGGACAAAAATGAAGAAGCAATCTCAAATATGAAAACTTACAGGTTAAATATTTGTTGGCTTTGAGTTTCAAAATTTGTCCCAGTATTTCAAAGAAACAAATCAAAGGGAGATAAATCTATAAAAATAGCAACAGCAAAAACCTGCATTTTCTTCATGATTGCAAAGCAGAAATTTCATTAGTTTCTAAGGAAAACTAACTCCCCCCACTCCCCATGAAACCATATTCTAAGTTAATGTTGCATTTGAGGTTTTATTCAGAGGCCATCAGGAGACAGAGGGGCCATTTTATTGATATCAAATGCATAATAATCAACACAAGGTAAGCATCTAGTAAATGTATTATGACTAGGTAGTATGTTAAATAAATTCTATATGCACTATCACATGTACTAGTCACAGAAACCTCATGAAGATGCATTATTAGTGTCCATATTTTA
Organism: Molossus molossus; assembly: GCF_014108415.1. NCBI lineage: Eukaryota > Metazoa > Chordata > Mammalia > Chiroptera > Molossidae > Molossus > Molossus molossus. The sequence continues at coordinate 82,885,286 of NW_023425355.1, read as the reverse complement.
CTAAAAATAAATATGATACATGGAGAGGAAAGGAATGTGTGTAAGGTCACAAAGAGCAGGATTCCATCCTCAGTTCATCTGACTCAGCTCTCCATCTTTTTACTTCTTTGCTCTATAGCCTATCTAGTGGTTATTAAATCTAGTTAGCTAAGCTCTGTCTCTGTCTCTCAAAGTCATGGGAGCACAGCTTCTTTTTCATTGAATTATGTTATTTCCTGTCAATTTCTAACTCCATAAAGTACACAAAAGTGGTTTTTGCCAGCTTGTTCCAACATTGAGTTTTTCTTAGCAAAATAAAAACCACTTTCGGTACTTTGTCTTTTTCTCTATTGCTTCATCTACATCCTACATTCAAATACTGGCACTTTTCCAAATGTCTATTCTATGTTCTCTTGGCTTCCATTCTTATGTCCTATCTCCATGCTTTAATAATTGTTTCTAAGCTTTTTTTTTTTTTTCCTATTAGATTTCCATTTTTTATTTCCAACGGCCTATTCTATGTTGCATATGGATGACTTACAGGCCCAGCAAACCAGTATGTTTGGAACATGTACAAACTTCAACTTATCTTTCTCCCAGTCCTTCTCTTTCTGAATTTTGTATTGCAGTATTGATCATTACTTAAAATTATTTCATTATGTCTCACTGGGATATTTAAAAGCTTTCTAAATTATGCTAACTGTGTTTATATTTTCTTCTTTAAAGTCTTCACAGATTCCCAATTGCTAACATGATAAATTAAAACCTCGTAGTCTGGTACTTAAGACTCCCAAAAATTTCATCCCAAACCACACTTGCAATTTTATGTTCTATTTGTATCCTTAACACAATCAATGTTCTAGCCCATGTGATTTAATTGCTACTCTCCATTAACCTTCTACATATTTCCCTCTCTGCTTTTACTAATATTGGAATAAATACCTGAGGTTCTTTTTATGTCCAACTCTGTATATCCAAAATTTTACCCCTCTCCCAGGCCCAACTCAAATGTGAAACACTATTTTGTATTCATGCTGTCTACAGTCACAGATGTAGGTTGAGGTGTTCTTGCAGCTCCTGGGGCGATTATGACCTCTAGTGGTTAAACCAGCCCAGATCACTGCTTGTTGAAGGTAATAGCTTCAAACCAATGAAACGCAAATTGAACCTGAGTCTTACATTTAAGTTTTTGACCCTTTTTGTGTTTATTCTGTGTACTGTGTAAGAAGGTGGTCCAGTTTCATTTTTGTATGTATCTTTCCAATTTTCCCACATATAAGACTCAAAACCATAAAAATCATAAAGAAAATCTGGGCAGTAAAATTTCAAACATTTCTCATAGTAATATTTCTTTTTGATATATCTCCTCAAACAAGGGAAACAAAATAAAAATAAACAAATGTGGCTACATCAAACTAAAAGGATTTGCACAACAAAGAAAAACATCAACAATATGAAAAAGAATCTATTGTATACAAGGATATATTTGCCAGTGATACACCTGATAAGTGGTTAATATCCAAAGTAAACAACTCAAATAACTCAACAGCAAAAATAATAAAACAAAAAATTATAAAACAATAAAATATTACAATTATAAAATGAGCAAAGGAACTGAATAGACACTTCTCCAAAGAGGGCATACAGATGGCTAATAGGCATATGAAAAGTTGCACAATGTCACTAATCATCAGATAAATAAAAATTAAAACTTAACCAAGGAGATAAAAGGCCTGTACTTGGAAAATGATAGCACATTGAAAAAGAAAAAGAGGAAATGAATACTGTGTTCATGAATTGGAACATCAGTAAAATAATCATACTACCCAAAATAATCTACAGATTTAATGTAATCCCTATTAAAATACCAACTTCATATTTTACAGATCTAGAACAAATATTTCAAAAATGTATATGGAACCAAAAAAGACTCTGTAGAGCCTCAGCAATCTTGAGAAAGAAGAACAAAGTTGGAGGGATCACAGTACTGGATATTAAACTACACCACAAAGCCATTGTAATAAACACAGCCAACTACTGGCACAAAAACAAGCATATGGATCAATGGAACAGAACAGAGAACCCGGAAATATACCCAAGAGATTTTTCTCAATTAACATTTGACAAAGGTGGCAAGAGCATATAATAGAGTAAAGATAGTCTCTTCAATAAATGGTTTTGGGAAAATTGGACGGGTACATGCAAAAAAATGAAACTAGACCACCAACTTATACTATACACAAGAATAAACTAAAAATACATAAAATACTTCAATGCATGTTGTGAAACCATAAAAATTTTATAAGAAAATATTGGCAACAAAATCTCAGACTATTTTAAAATATATTTTTTCTACTATGTTGCCTTGGGCAAGAGAAGCAATAGGAAAAATAAATAGGACTACATCAAACTGAAATGGTTTTGCACAGGAAGGTAAACCATGAACAAAATGAAAAGAAAGCCCATTGAATGAGAGAACATATTTGCCAATGATACGTTTAATAAGAGGTTAATTTCAAAAATTTATAAAGATCTTCTATAGCTCAACATCAAAACAAACAAACAAACAAAACACAAACAGACAATTCAATTATAAAATAGGGAAAGGACCTGAATAAACACTTCTCCAAGAACACATACAGATGGCCAGGAGACATATGAAAAGATGCTAAATGTCACTAATCATCAAATAAATGCGAATTAAAACCATAATAATATCACTTCACACCTCTCAGAATGGCTATCATCAGTAAGTCAGCAAACAACAAGTGCTGGCAAGGATGTGGAGATAAGGGAACCCTTGTGCACTGTTGGTAGGAATGCTTATTGGTGTAGCCAGTATGGAAAATAGTATAAAATTACCTGAAAAAGTTAAAAATAAAACTTCCTTATGACCCATCAATTCCACTTCTGGGAATATATGCAAAGAAACCTGAACACTAATTGAAAAGAATACGAGCACCCCTGTGTTTACTGCAGCATTATTTACAATATGGAAGTAGCCATTGTGTCCATCAGTAGATGCGTGGATAAAAATATGTGATACTTTTACACAAAGGTATATTACTCAGATTTTAAAAAGAAGGAACTGTTTGTTACCCTTTGTGACAGCATGGATAGATCTGAAAATTATTATGCTAAGCAAAATAAGCCAGTTAAAAGAGACACATATTAACATTATATGATCTCACTTATATAAAATTTAATTAACAAAATAAACATAGATTCACAGGTATGGATGCATGGAACAGACTGACAGATCTCAGAGGGGAAATCAGTGGAGGGGAAGAGAAGAGATTAACCAAAGAACACATATGCATATATGTATAACCCATGGAAACAGACAATAGTGTGGGGAAGGCCTGCAGTGGGGCAGGGTTGGGTGGAGGGGGGCAAAGGTAAAGAAAAAGAGGACATCCATAATACTGTCAATAATAAATAAAAATAAAACCTCACAATGAGATATAACCTCACACCTGTCAGAATGGCTGCCATCAATGAATCAACAAACAACAAGTATTGGTGAGGATGTGGAGAAAAGGGAACTCTCATGCACTGTTGGTGTGAATGAAGATTAGTACAGCCACTGTGAAAAACAATATAGAGTTTTCTCAAAAAGTTAAAAATAGAACTGCCTTATGGCAAGTGATTCCACTTCTGAAATATAGCAAAAGAAACCCAAAACACTGATTTGTAATAATATATGCACCCCTATGTTCATTGCAGGGCTATTTACCATGGACAAGATTTGGAAGCAGTCCAAGTACCCATAAGTAGATGAGTAGATAAAAAAACCGTGGTACATTTACACAATGGAATACTACTTGGCCTTAAAAAAGAAAAAAAAAGGAAAATATTACATTTGCGACACCATGGATAGGCCTAGAGGGTATTATGCTATGTGAAATAAGCCAGATAGAGAATGATAAATACCATGTGGTTTTACTTATATATAAAATCCAGTAAACAAAATGAACAAAGAATCAAAATAGAAACAAACTCATAGGTACAGAGAACAGACTAAGAGTTATTGGGGAGGGGTGGTTTGGGAGCTGGGTAAAATAAATGAAGGGACTAAGCAAAAAAAAAAGAACAACTCATAGACACAGACATCAGTATGGTGATTTCCAGAGGGAAGGATAATCACCTTTTCTCAGAAGTTGGGGTTAGGTAGGAGAGTATAAAGAAGAGATAAATGGTGATAGGAGATAACTTTAGATGGTGAACATACAGTACAATATAAATATAATGTAATATAGAACTGTATACTTGAAACCTATTTAATTAACTAATGTAACCCCAATAAATCCAATGAATTTGAAATCTAAGGTATTTTTTTTTCAATTTATGTAGTAAGAAATTATATATGAATAAAATATAAAGTCAAGTATTGACTGCAACATATTGATTGAGACTTTACATAAGATCATGGTTTTCTATGAAATGCAAATAAACAGTGAGTTACTTGGTATATAAAGACTCGTATAGCTATGAGAAATATTTTCCTAGTTAAAGCAGCCTTAAATTATTTTTAATTAATTAATTAATTAATTGATTGATTAATTAATTTTTGTTACAGCTGTTTCTCCTTTTCCCCCATTGACACCCTTCTCCCCCTCCCTCCTCGCCCTGCCCCAGTTTTGATGTCCATGTCCATTGGTTATGCATATATTCATATAAGTTTTGTGGTTTATCTCACCCCACCCCCTCTTCTGAGGGTTGTCAGTCTGTACCCTACTTCCACATCTCTGAGTCAACCCTGTTCCTCAGACTGTTATGTTCATTATATTCCACAATTAAATGAGATCATATGATACTTGTCTTTCCCTGCTTAGCTTGTTTGGATTAGGATAATACTTTCCAGGTCCCTCATGTCCTCTCAAAAGATAAGAGATCTTTCATTCTTACAGCTGCATAGTACTCCATTGTGTATATGTACAAAAGTTTTCTTTCTTAAAAAATTTATTTTTGTTACAGATGTTTCTCCTTTTTCTCCCCATTGACATTTGCCTCCCCATACCCTCACACACCATCCCCAGCTTTGTTGTCCATGTTCATCGGTTATGCATACATGCATATAAGTTCTGTGGTTTATTTCTTCACTCCCCCCCTCACCTCTTCTGAGGGTTGTCAGTCTGTACCCTACTTCTACGTCTCTGGGTCTACCCTGTTCCTCAGAATGTTATGTTCATTATATTCCACAAATAAGTGAGATCATGTGATATTTGTCTTTCTCTGCTCTGCTTGTTTAGCCTAGGACACTACTCTCCAGGTCCTTCAATGTCATCCCAAAGACAAGAGATCTTTCTTTCTTACAGCTACATAGAACTCCATTGTGTATATGTACCACAACTTTTTTATCCATTCGTCTACTGATGGACATTTGGGCTATTTCCAGATCTTAGCTATTGTAAATAGTGCTGCTATGAACATGAGGGCAATATATTCTTTCATATTGGTGTTTCAGGCATCTTAGGGTATATTCCTAGAAGTGAGATCACTGGATCAAATGGCAATTCAATTTTTAATTTTTTGAGGTAACACCATAGTGTTTTCCATAGTGGCTGCACCAGTCTGCATTCCCACCAGCAGTGTACTAGAGTCCCCTTTTCTCCACAACCTCGCCAACAGTTGTTGTTTGATGATTTGTTGATGGCGGCCATTCTGGCACCTGTGAGGTGATACCGCATTGTTGTATCATTTTTCATCTCTCTGATGATTAGTGATGTTGAGCATTTCTTCATACGTCTCTTAGCCATTTGTATGTCCTGTTTGGAGAGGTGTCACTTAAGGTCCTCTGCCAAATTTTTAATTGAGTTCTTTGTCTTCCTTTGTTGAGTTGTATGAGTACTCTATATATTTTGGAAATTAATTCCTTATCTGATGCATCATTGACAATTATGGTATCTCATATAGTGGGTTCCCTTTCCATTTTGATGATTGTTTCTATGTATAATATCATGTCCTCTGCAAATAATGACAGTTTCACTTTCTCCTTTCTAATTTGAATCCCTTGTAATTTTTCTTCATGTCTGATTGCTGGGGGTAACACTTCCAGTACTATGTTAAATAAGAGTGGTGAAAGTTGGCATCACTGTCTTGGTCCTGTTATTAAGATAAGTGCTTTTATTTATTTTTTATTTTTATTTATTTTTTTTAATCCTCACCTGAGGACATTTTTCCATTTTTTGTTCAGAAAGAGTGGGAGGGAGGGAGAGGAAGAGAGAGAGAGAGAGAAACATCAACATGAAAGGGACACATTGAGTGACTGCCACCCGCACAACCAACCAGGGCCGGGGACAAACTGCAACCGAGGCATGTGCCCTTAGCGGGAACCAAACCCAGGTCTCTCTGGACCACAGGCAGATGCTCTAACCACTGAGCCAAACTGGCCAGAGCAGTGCTTTTTGTTTTGCCCATTGAGTATGATGTTGGCTGTATGTCTTTCATATATGGCCTTTATTATGTCAAGATATGATCCCTCTATTCCCACATTGCTGAGCATTTTTATCAGAAATGGGTGCTGAATTTTGTCAAATGCTTTTTCAGCATCCAGTGATATTATCATGTGGTTTTTATCTTTCATTTTGTTTATGTGGTGTATCACATTTATTGATTTGCCAATATTGTACCAGCCTTGCATCCCTGAAATGAATCCCACTTGGTCATGGTGAATAAATTTTTTTTTGATGTATTGCTGAATCTGATTTGGTAGTATTTTGTTCTGAATTTTGGCATCTATGTTCATCAGGGCTATTGGCCTGTAGTTTTCTTTTTCTTTGTAGTGTTTGGGTTTTGTTTTTGTTTTTTTGGTTTTGGAATTAGAATTATGCTGGAGTCATAAAACAAGTTTGGAAGTCTTCCTTCTTCTTGACTTTAAAAATAATTTGAGGAGAATAGGTGTTAGTTCTTCTATTTTTTTTTTTTAATCCTCACCTGAGGACATTTTTCCATTTTTTGCACAGATAGAGTGGGAGGGAGAGAACGGAAGAGAGAAAGAGAGAGGGAAACATCGATGTGAAAGGGACACATCAAGTGGCTGCCACCCGCACGACCAACCAGGGCCGGGGACAAACTGCAACCAAGGTACATGCCCTTAGCGGGAACCGAACCCGGGTCTGTCCGGACCGCAGATGGACGCTCTAACCGCTGAGCCAAACCGGCCAGGGCAGTTCTTTGAATGTTCAGTAAAACTCCCCCGTGAAGCCATCCGGGCCTGGGTTTTTGTTTGCTGAGAGAGTCTTGATTACCTCTTCAATTTCCTTAGTTATTATTGGTCTGTTTAAGTTTTCTATCTTTTCCCAGTCCAGTTTTGGGAGACTCTGAGTTTCTAGAAATTTGTCCATTTTTCTTAGATTATCGAATTTGTTGCCACATAATTGTTCATAGTGTTTGTTTATGATCCTTTGTATTTTTGAAGTGTCGGTTGTTATTTCTCATTTTTCATTTCTGATTTTGTGTATTTGGATTGTCTCTCTCTTTGTTTCTTGTGTCTAACTAAGGGTCCATCCATCTTCTTTATCTTTTCAAACAACCAGCTCTGTGTTTCATTGATCCTTTTAAATTTTTTTTTTTTTTTGGTCTCTATGTCATTTATTTCTGCTCTGATTTTTTACTATTTCTTTCCATCTACTTGCTCTGGGGTTTTCTTTTGTTTGCTTTGTAGTTCTTTAAATTGTGATGTTAGATAGTCAATTAGAAATTTTTCTTGTTTCTTGAGGTAGGCCTTTAGTGCTGTGAACTTCCCTCTCAGAAATGCTTTGCTGTATCCCATAGATTTTGTGTTGTTGTGTGTTCATTTTCATTAGTTTCCAGGAAGGTTTTAATTTTTTCCTTGATCTTCTCGGTAACCCATTCATCGTTTAATAACATGCTATTTAGCCTTCATGTGTTCAAAAGTCTTTGCATGTTCTTGTTGTAATTAATGTCTCATTTCATGCCATTGTGATCTGAGAAGATGCTTAATATAATTTCAATCTTCTTTTACTTGTAGAGACTTAGTTAGTGTCCTAACATGTGATCTATCTTTGAGAATGTCCCATGTGCACTTGAGAAGAATGTGAATTCTGTAATTTGGGGTGTAATTCTTTGTAGATATCTATTAAATTCATTTGGTCTAGTGCTTCATTTAGAGTCTCTGTTTCCTTGCTAATTTTTTGTCTAGAGGATCCAACCAGTGATGTCAGCGGGGTGTTGAAATCACCTGCTATGATTATGTTGCTGTCAATTTCTCCTTTGAAGACCTCCAGAAAGTTTTTAATATATTACTGTTGCTCCTCTTTTGGGTGCATATAAGTTTACCAAGGTTATATCTTCCTGTTGGATAGATCCTTTCACTATTATGTAGGGACCTTCTTTGTCTGTAGTTATGGCCTTCATTTTAAAATCTATTTTTTCACATATGAGTATTGCTACCCTAGCTTTCTTTCCTTTCAGTTTGCTTGAAAGATTTTTTTCATCCTTCCACTTTCAACCTATGTGAGTCTTTTTTTTGTGAGGTGGGTGTCTTGTAAACAACATATACATGAGTCATGCTTTCTTATCTAATCAGCAACTCTCTGTCTTTTTATTGGAGCATTCAATTCATTTACATTTAATGTGATTATTGATATGTACTTATTTATTGCCATTTTTGTTTACTGTGGTTCTATTTTTTTTCCTATTTCTTCTACTAATTACAGCAGTCCTTTTAACATTTTTTGCAGTGCTGGTTTGGTGCTAATGTATTCCCTTAGCCTTTTTTTTTTTGTCTGGGAAGCTCTTTATTTGATCTTCTATTTTGAATGATAGCCTTGCTGTGTAGAGTAGTCTTGGATAAGATCCTTGTTTTTCTTGACCTTGGTTACTTTGTGCCATTCCCTTCTGTCTTGTAATGTTTCTGTTGAAAAGTCAGCTGAGAGTCTTATGGGGGTTCTATTATAGGTAACCTGTTGCTTGTCTCTTGCTGCTTTTAGGATTCTCTCTTTGTCTTTAATTTTTGGCATTTTAATTACTATGTGTTTTGGCATGGGCCTGTTTTTAATCTTCTTACTTGGGGCTCTTCGAGCTTCTCAATTTGAATGCCTTCTTCCTTCACCAAATTAGGGAAGTTTTCTGTTACTATTTCTGTTACTATATTCTCTAATCCCTGCTCATTTATTTTTTTTTCTTTGAAGACTCTTATGATGTAAATATTATTATGTTTCCAGGTGCCCCACACTTCTCTTAAGCTATCTTCCTGTTCTTTAATTGTTTTTTTCCTTTTAGTTTTCTGTTTGTTTGATTTTTTTCTACCCTGCACACTAATTCACTGATCCTGTCCTCAGCTTCTTGTCCTCTGCTGTTTTATTCTTCCAATGTGTTCTTTATTTCTGCTATGTCATTCTTCATTTCCAATTCATTGATTTTCAATGCTTTTATATCTTTACTCATGGTGTTGAGCTTCCTCAAGATCATGGCTCTGAATTTTAGCTCTGTTAACTTGCTTAATTGCATTTCATTTATCTCATTTTTGGTGGAGGTCTCTTGTTCTTTTGTTTCCAATTTGTTCCTTTGTTTTACCATTTTGGCTCTTAGTAGGTTTTGAAGCCTGCCAAATTTTCCCTGTGGGTATTTGTGTTCTGCTGGTTGTGGCTCCCTCTACTGGGTTTAGAAGGCTGTGGGAAGACCCACGTTAAATACCACTGTCAAGTCTTACTTTCCTGGGTAGATTTGGAAGCCCAGGACAGGTTTAGTTATCCTCTAGCTTTTTGCCTGGTGGTTATTAGTCAAGGTTAATTAAAGAGGCTTGGGTTCTTTGTTGAGTAAAAAACTTTCTCAAGTGTTCAGAGTAAGAAAATATTCTGTTGGTGGGGCAGATAATGGTTATTAATGAGCCTCAATTTGCATTTCAATGGCCCACCTGGGTGGCATTGAATCTTTGAGGGAGGGGCCTCCACTTTTCCCTGGAGCCCTGGGAAAGAGTAAGATGACCACTGTCCTGTTTGACCACAACTCAGCAAAAGGTCTGAGCACCCTCCAAATTTTCAGTGTGCCCAGGCAGTTCCAGTCCAGTCTGCACTCCCTTTGCCAGAGCCCAAGGTGAGTGGTTGTGGCTATTTTAGTACTCTGTCCTGGCTCTGTGTGCTGTGAAGCAGGCTTGGGACTTTAACTGCAAGGGCGATGCTCACAGCTCAGTCTGCTGCTCTCTGTGGTCTCTCAACCCCTCTCTCATGCCTTTACAATCTTACCAGGATTGATTCAGTGTCCCTGGTTATATGGTCCTCGCAAGTTACTATTCTGTTGCTTTTTCCTTACGATTTGTCTTTATTTTAGTTGTAATTTCAGTTTGGTCCTGGGAGATAGTCTGTGTAGCTTCTATTGACTCTGCCACCATTTTGGAATCTCCTTGTACCACAGCTTTTTTATCCATTTGTCTACTGATGGACATTGGAGAGCAGCCTTAAATGAAAAACAACAACAAAAAAGTTGTTTTACCTGTAGTAATGTTAATGACTTTCTTAACTAGATAAGCCTTTTTTTATAACCTTTCTTATCTCTTTGCAACTTCTGCATCAGAGTTACAGAATTATAATCAAATTGAATGAATAATTTGCATATATTTTACTGTCTGATTCACTCCTCTAGCTCAGCAATTTTCAACTGGTGTGCCGCAAGAATTTTAAAAACATTCAATTCCTCACTATTTAATCAGGGGCAGAGACTTCTTTTCCCTTAGATTGTCAAAAAAAATTGCAATAGAGAAAGACAAATATCACATGACCTCACTTATATGTGGAATCTAAGGAACAAAATAAACAGGTTAACAAAATATGACCACAGACATGGAGGCATGGAACAGTGGACATGGAGGCATGGACAGCATGGAGTCTGACAGTTCTCAGAGGGAAGGTGTGAAGGAGGGTAGAAAAAGATTAATCAAAGAACTTATACTCATATATGCAGAGTCCATGGACACAGGCAATAGACAGGTGAAGGCCTGGGGTGGGGTGGGAGATGATTAGAGGAGGGCAAATTGAGTAATATTGGGGATATCTGTAATACTCTCAACAATAAATAACTTAAAAATGCAGTAAATGCTTTAAAAATAATAAATAAATAAATAAATAAATAATAACAACACCCAACAAAACAGTAGCCCTCCCGTGTCTATGCCCTGTCTTGAACAATAAACAGATAGGTCATATAATAAAGTTGTATCTTATTGGTCGCATCACAAAACAAGGTTGCATCTGATTGGTTAATTTTTTGGTACCAGAAATCCTGATATATAAATATAGGCACCTGACTTTTTAAAATGTCACTTTGGAACAAAAAAAAAGGTAGGTAATTACTATTATTATTATTTTTTAGTAAATCAAAATTATACCTATATTTTTGTCAGCGGGTCAAAAAATTTTTTTCGGTGTTCTACATAATTGTAAGAGTTTATGTGTGCCATAAGATGAAAGAGGTTGAAAGTCACTTCTTTAGTCTGTAAGCCCAGTGAGGGCTGGGGATTGTCTGACCTGTTCACTTAGTGTAGTACCTGTAGGGACTCACATATTTTTGGAATAAATGACCCCTACACCTACCCCTCAAATGTTGAAACTCACATATCTGTTGAATAAACAAGTCCTCCACAAAAGTTTTACTCACATCTTTTATTATTAGAAAGATAATTTATGTTTGTTTTTTGCGTTCTAATATGATACTTACTTTCTATGCAACACTTTTCCATTACATTTATTCCCCCTGCTGGAAGATCTAAGAAGACCTCCAGCAATTATAACTCCTAATATAGAAGTAAATATGATTTCATAAAATCTCATATCTTCTATCCTCACTTTTTTTCAAATAGTGCAGGTCACATTTTCATGAGCAATATTAGCAACTTTTTAACAAATGTTGTCACTTGGTGTAAGGTAATTGTCCACAAAATACCTTTCTTTTTTTTTTTTTTCTTTTTTAAAATCCTCACCCGAGGACATTTTTCCCTTTTTTGTTCAGATAGAGTGGGAGGGAGAGAGAGGAAGAAAGAGAGAGAGAAACATCGATGTGAAAGGGACACATCGAGTGGCTGTCACCCACACGACCAACCAGGGCCAGGGACAAACTGCAACCAGGGTACATGCCCTTAGTGGGAACCAAATCCTCGTCTCTCCAGACAGCAGGCTGATATTCTAACCACTGAGCAAAACCGGCCAGGGCCACAAAATGCCTTTCTAATAATGAAAGCACTAGCTGCAATAGAGTGTAATGCCGTTGAAATGCCAAATAGTTCATTTGAAAAATGACTATGTTTTGAGGACTGCAGGGCATAATTAAATCAATCTAAATTGGCAGCACTGAAGAAGTAATTTCTCTTCATTTTCCATTATATTTCTTTTTCTGTTTTAATTCACATAAAAATTACAAGATAAGTGGTGGGCTGGACGATGGAAGGGTGGGTGTGTAAAAGAGTACTAGTGTGTGAGAGAGTGTGAGTGGACTTGAAGGTGGATGACCAAACTCATGCAGTGCAGAGACATGGAGCAGATGGTTCCTGTGCTGTGATGAGAACAGATGGTTACCATGGTAAGCAGCCCTTCAGGGTGCTTCTCCCTGCACCACGGGGAGGTCCCATCATTTTGGAAGATCCCTGCTCTTCCCTGGGTAGAGGCAGTGGGAGTAGCTAGGTCCCAGCAACCTGAGCCCACCAGTGCACCTGGCACTATCAAAATAGTAGTCACCATGTGTCAACACAGATCAGTGCACAATAGTGGAGCTGCCAGGTGCTGGTTGTAGAAGCCTCAAATGTCCAGGAGCCTAGCACCATCCCCCAAAGTAGCAGCCTGATTGGAGTCGAGATATACCCACAGCAACAGAAGCTCAAGAGCAGAATCCATCCCCAGGCAACAGAAGCACAGACCAGCAGCTGAGATCCATCTCCAAAAACTACAGCAAAGACTGAGCAGGAGTTGAGCCCCATAGGGCAGTACCACTCCCCAGCCACCAGCAGTGAGATCTGAAGTTCCACAGAGGCCTTTGCTACTCAGCAGCCCACAAGAGCAATGAGACCAGTGAGATCCAGCTGCCCACAAGACCTATGAGGTGCTGAGGCACCAGAAAGGCCTGTGCAACCCAGCTGCCCACAAGATAGGTGTAGAGCCGGGTCTCCAAAGGGACTGTGCAATCCAGTTACCTGCAAGACCTGCAGGGGTACTGAGGCACCAGAGAGGCTTGTGCAACCCAGTAGCCCACAAGATAGGCATAAATCTGGGTCTCCAAAGGAAATGTACGATTCAGCTGCCCACTGTACAGGCAGGGAGCGTGGCTCCAACAGGGCCTGAGCTATACAGGTGGCACCAGCAACCAGCTGGAAATAGAGCTCCAGAGGGGCCCATGTAATCCAGCAGCAGCACTTACCAGAACACACCAATATCAACCCCCAGTAGTCAGTCTTCCAGGATCCACTGCAGGTAAGAGGTGACACACACACAAAAAAAAAGTCTGGGAAGCACAGTAGCCTGAATTGATATACAGTGAGCTGCAAACACATCCAAACATCTCTCAGTGGGTATAGAGCTACCAGATGACTAAATGGAAAGACAAAGAAACAACACTTAAAGGAAAGAAAATGAGGAATCACCAGAAAAGGAACTACAGGAAATGGAAGACAGCAACTTGTGAGATAAAGATTTCAAAGCAATGAGTTTAAGGATGCTCAAACAATTTGGTGAGAACTATAAGCAACTTAATAAGAATTGTAAAGAACTCATTGGGAACTCCTTCAGCTTAAAAAAATATGGAGAAGCTATGCATAAAAATCAAGAGGAAATAAAGTATGGCATAGCTGTTATGATAAACACATGAGAAGGGTTCAATAGTAGATTAGAAGAAGCTAAAGACCAAATCAGCACTTATAAGACAAAGTAGAGAAAAACACTCAAATATAGCAGCAAATGGAAAAAAGTACAAAGCAAGGGGAAAGGTTAAGGGAGCTGTGGGACAATACAAAATGTAACAACATTCGCATTACAGGGATACTGGAAGGAAAAGAATCAGAGAAAGGAAAAGAAAAATTGTTTGAACAAATAATGACAGAAAACTTCCCTAAACTGGTGAAAAAAAATTAACACAAGTTCAGGAAACAGAGAGAGTTCCAAGCAAGATGAAGCCCAGAAAGCAGACAGCTAGACACATCAGAATAAAAATGGCAAGCATTAAATACAAAGGAAGAATCTTAAAAGAAGCAAGAGAGAAACAGCAATGTTCCTGCAAGGGATCTTCCATTAGACTGTCAGCTGATTTCTCAATAAAAATGATGCAGGCCAGAAGGAAGTGGCATAAAGTGTACAAAGTAATGCAAGGCAATAAATCTTAGACTTCTCTATCTAGCAAGGCTATCATTCAAAATTGAAGGAGAAATAAAGAGCTTCACGGTTAAAAAAACAAAACAAAAAAAAGTTAAAGGGTTTGACCACCACCAAACCAGCACTGCAAGAAATGCTGAAGGGACTGTTGTGAAAAGAAGAAAGAGAGAGAGAGAGAGAGAGAGAGATGAGAGAGAGAGAGAGAGAGAGGAACACAGGCATAAAATTAAAATGGCAAATAATAACTATCAATAATTATCTTAAATGAAATTGGATTAAATGCTCCAATAAAAAAAACATAGGGTAGCAGATTGGATAAGAAAACATGACCCATATATATGCTGTCTACAAGAGGCCCACCTCACAACAAAAGACTCACACAGGATGAAAGTGAAGAGATGGAAAGAAAATTTTCAAGCAAATGGAAATGAAAAAGGCTGGTGTAGCAATACTCGTATGTGACAAGATAGACTTCAAAACAAGGGCCATAATAAGAGACAGGGAAGGTCACAACATAATATTAAAAGGAGCAATCCAACAAGAGGATATAACCCTGGTAATCATATACTCACCAAATACCGGAGCACCAAAATATATTTAAAAACTTCTGGATGACTTCAAGGGAGAGATCAATAGCAATACAATCATAGTGGATAGATGGTCTAGACAAAAAATTAACAAGGACATAGGGTCCTTGCAAAAAAACTACATCAGTTGGCCTTCATTAATATTTACAGAACATTTCACCCCAAAGCTGCAGAATATACATTTTTCTCAAGTGCACATGGGTCATTCTCAAAGATAGGTCACATGTTAGGATACAAAGTAAGTCTCTACAAATTAAAAAAAAAAAATTGACATCATATCAATCATCTTCTCAGATAACAGTGGCATGAAACTAGAACTCAATTACAATAACAACACACAAACACATTCAAACACATGGAGACTAAATAGCATGTTATTAAACATATTAGTCTTGGATTCAGAATGGGTTACTAAACAGATAAAGAAAACAATTAAAAACTTCCTGAAAACCAATGAAAACGAACACACAACAACACAAAATCTATGGGACACAGCAAAAGCAGTCCTGAGAGGGAAGTTCATAGCAAAACAGGCCTACCTCAAGAAACAAGAAAAATTTCTAATTGAATTTAGAACCCTACAACTTAAATAACTAGAAAGTAAACAAACAAACAAACAAAAAACAGAGCTAATAAGAGGAAGAAAATAGTAAAGATCACAGCAGAAATAAATGACATAGAGACTAAAAAAAAAAAAAAAAAATTCAAAAGATCAAGGAAACAAAAAGCTGGTTCCTTGAAAAGATAATAAAAATATGACCAATAGACCTTTAGCCAGACTCAACAAGAAACAAAAACAGAGAAACCAAATAAACAAAATCAAAAATGAAAGAGGAGAAGTAACAACTGATACCATAGAAATACAAAGGATCATCAGAACATACTATGAACAATTATACACGAACAAACTGGACAATCTGGGAGAAATGGACAAATTTATAGAAACACACAGCCTCCCAAAGCTGAACCAGAAAGATATAGAAAACTAGAACAGACCAAAAACAACAAAGAAAATTGAAGATATAATCAAGAAACTCCCAGCAAACAAAAGCCGAGGCCCAGATGGCTTCATGGGGGAGTTATAACGAACATTCAAAGAAGATCTAATACCCATTCTCCTCAAACTATTTCAAAAAATACAAGAAGAAGGAAGACTTCCAAACTCGTTTTATGAGGCCAGCATAATCCTAATTCCAAATCCAGATAAAGACACTACAAAAATAGAAAACTACAGGTCAATATCCCTCATGAACACAGTTGCCAAAATCCTTAACAAAATATTAGCATATTGGGTCCAGCAATGCATCAAAAAAATTATTCATCATGACCAAGTGCGTTTCATTGCAGGCCTGCAAGAATGGTACGATATTTGCAAATCAATAAATGTGATACACCACATAAACAAAAGGAAAGATAAAAACCATATGATCATATCAATAAATGCTGAAAAAGCATTTGACAAAATACAACACAGATTTTTTAATAAAAACGCTCAGCAATGTGGGAATAGAGGGATCATATGAAACACCTATATCCAATATCATACTCAATGGGCAAAAATTAGAAGCATTCTCCTTCAGAACGGGAACAAGACAGGGATGCCCACTTTCACCATTCTTATTTAGCATAGTACTGGAAGTCTTAATCATAGCAATTAGACATGAGTTAAAAATAAAGAGGATCCAAACTGGAAAGGAGAAAGTGAAACTATCATTATTTGCAGATGAGATGATATTGTACATAGAAAATTGTAAAGACTCCATTAAAAGTCTACTAGACTTAATAAATGAATTTGGCAAAGTATCAGAATACAAAATTAACGTCAAAGATTCAACGACATCCTTATACACCAATGATGAACTCACAGAAAAAGAAACTAAAAAGACAATCTAATTTACCATTGCAGCAAAAAACTAAGATACCTAAAATAAACTTAACCAAAGAATTAAAGGACCTCTTCACAGAAAACTACAGGTCATTGAAAAAATAGAGAAAGATATTAAAAAGTGGAAGCATATACCTTTTTCATGGATTGAAAGAATTAACATCATTAAAATGTCCATACTATTCAAAGCAATTTATATATTCAATGCAATCTCCATCAAAATACCAATGACATACTTTACAGAACTAGTACAAACACTCCAAAAGTTAATATGGAACCAAAAAAACCAAACCAAACAAAACAAAAAAAGCAAAAAACAAACAAACAAACAAAAAAATCCAAATAACAACAGCAATCTTGAAAATCAAGAACGAAGTACAAGGTATCACATTACTGGATTTCAGGTTATACTACAAAGCCACTGTAATTAAAACAGCCTAGTACTGACACAAGAACAGGAAGGTAGATCAATGGAACAGTATAGAGAACCCAGAAATTGATCCAAGACATTATACTCAGGTGGCAAAGGTGGCAATAGCATAAAGTTGAGTAAATACAGCCTCTTTTATAAATGGTGTTGGGAAAATTAGACAGCTTTTTGCAAAACAATGAAGCTAGAACACCGACTTACATCATACACGAGAATAAGCCCAAAGTTGATAAAAGACTGTATTTTTTATTTATTTTATTTATTTTTATTTTTTTATCCTCACTCGAGGACATTTTTCCATTTTTTGTTCAGGTAGAGTGGGAGGGAGAGAGAGGGACAGAGAGAGAGAGCGAAACATTGATGTGAAAGGAACACATCGAGTGGCTGCCACCCTCACGACCGACCAGGGCTGGGGACAAACTGCAACCGAGGTACGTGCCCTTAGCGGGAACCGAACCTGGGTCTCTCAGGACTGCAGGCAGACGCTCTAACTGCTGAGCCAAACCGGCCAGGGCGATAAAAGACTTTAATAAAACTCGTAAATCCATAAAAATCCTAGAAGAAAATGTAGGCAACAAAATCTCAGACATCATATGCAGCAGCAGAACTTTCACTGATACAACACCTAAGGCAAGAGAAACAAAGAAAAAAATGAACACATGGGACTACATCAAACTAAAAAGCTTCTGCGCAGCCAAAGAAACAACCATTAAAACCTCAAAAGAGAAAGGGATCCCACTGTATGGGAGTCCATAATTGTCAATGGTGCAGCAGATAAGGGGTTAATTTCCAGAATATATAGTGCTCATATAACTCAACAAAAGGAAGACAAAGAACCCAGTTAAAAATGGGGCAGAAGAACTAAATAGACACCTCTCCAAACAGGACATACAATTCGCCAAGAGATACATGAAGAAATACTCAACATCACTAATCATCAGAGAGATGCGAATTAAAACATCTATGAGGTATCACCTCACACCTGAATGGCCATAATGGCCACCATCAACAAATCATCAAACAACAAGTGTTAGCAAGGTTGTGGAGAAAAGGGGACTCTGGTATACTGCTGGTGGGAATGCAGACTGGTGCAGCCACTATGGAAAATGCTATGGTGTTACCTCAAAAAGTTAAAAATTGAACTGCCATTTGACCCAGTGATTCCACTTCTAGGAATATACCCTAAGAAACCTGAAACACCAATCAGAAAGAATATATGTACCCCTATGTTCATAGCAGCACTATTTACAATAGCTAAGATCTGGAAACAACTCGTGTCCATCAGTAGATGAGTGGATTAAAAAGCTGTGGTACATGTACACAATGGAATACTATGCAGCTGTAAGAAAGAAAGATCTCTTATTCTTTGAGATGGCATGGAAGAACCTGGAGAGTGTTATGCTAAGCAAAAGAAGCCAAGCAGAGAAAGACAAATATCACATGATCCCACCTATTTGTGAAACATAATAAACTAAACAAAATGCTGACAAAATTAACCCAGAGACATAGAGGTTGGGTACAGACTGACAAGCCTCAGAGGAGAATGTGTGGGGGTGGAATCAATAAACCACAGAACTTACATGCATGTATGCATGACCAATGAACACTGACAACAAAGAACCCAGTTGGGATGGGGCAAGGGGGAAGGGGAGGAGGGTGTCAATGGGGGGAAAATGAGAAACATCTGTAACAACAAACAAATCAATAAATAAAAAAGATTTACAAGAAATCTTCAGTGAGTCCCATTATCTATGGAATAAAATATGGGCTTCTTTTCCTGGTATTAAGAGCTACAAAATTTGTGCAGTGGTTTGAATAATTATCTTGAATGGATCATACTGCAACACATAAGTGCTGGCTCCAATGTGATAATTGAATATAGCTACTGTTTACTGACAATAAAATTAGAAAGTTCAACCATTCTAAATTATCACATTGATCAGGAGATAGGCATTATTTATACCCTTTTCATAGTTTAGAAATCATACTCATATATGAAGATTAATATAAAAAAGATCACAGGAAGTGTCTGAGCTAGAATTCAGCCTCAGCTGTGTTTGTCTCCAAAGCCTGTATTCCTTTTACCAAGGGATGCTGCTCCAAAATTACATTGTCTAATGAAAAATCAGAGTCTATACACCATTAGCACTGGGGCACATGCACAAGAGTACCTCCAGCTATAGGAAAATAATATTTCAGTAGATTTCAAAGGTTAATTTGCTGTCACCATACTTGTTCTACCAAGTTGGCTGGTGTTAAATTTGCCTATGATTAAAAAAAAATGTGGTGATGGCACATTTCAAACTCCAATTTCTCCTCTAACCATTTACTGTCATCTGATATAGATGGGCTTATCAACAAAGGATGCCCTAGATAAACGCATATCATTTAGGAATTTAACTGTGCAGCCCTAGGCTTCTGGGATCTGGGATGAACCCTTTTAATAAGCAAGATAACTTGACTGAACTAGAAGACACATCCAGTGGTCTAATAGTCATTTATGCTCAAGGACTCATTCTAGTGTTTTATATCAAGATATTGCTATTCTAGGGTCATGTTTGCTGGAAGCCCAACCTTTTATCTCCATGATCTAGTTTATCACAGAGAATACCATATAGCAGAACTGATTCTTCTGTGGTGTGAACTGTCGAGAAAGATTTTGAACTTTGCTTGAGAAGAATTTTTGACCTAGAATTTTCACATTTTTAAGAAGTCCAAGTATGAGTTTCATGAAATTTAGAAAATAGTATTTTTATGTAAATCAAAGCATATGTGTATTCAAAAACATTTAAAGGGGAAAGGTCCACTAACTTCATCAGAGTCTCAACAGGATCTTTGGACCCTCTCCTAAATTAAGAACTACTACCCTAAAGTTTAATGTGTAACCAACACTTCTCTGACTTTTGTTCTTCTCCTGCCAACTCAATAAGCTTGACAGGCAGGGTGATATTCAAACAAGTATATGGCTGTCAGTCTGGGTAGGGTGAGGTATTAGTGGGGTACAAATAGGAAATGCACAGTTCAGAACAGCTCATAAGGTTGAGAAAACACAGAAATGTATAAATAAATTCTAGGAAGTATAAAGTGCTGAGGTGTACACCTTGGGCACCTAGTAACTTCTTTAGAGTTTCAGATGAAGAATGAAGAAATCTTGTTCTTGGTAGGATACTCTCACAAATAGTAGACTGACTGTCATCAGAAAAAGAAATAACCCTAGGAA
Source organism: Molossus molossus (assembly GCF_014108415.1). Classification (NCBI taxonomy): domain Eukaryota; kingdom Metazoa; phylum Chordata; class Mammalia; order Chiroptera; family Molossidae; genus Molossus; species Molossus molossus. The sequence continues at coordinate 82,864,873 of NW_023425355.1, read as the reverse complement.
AGTACCAACTTTTTATTTCATTTTATTTTTTTTGCAATTTTTATTAATTGATTTTTGTTAGAAATGATTCTCCTCCCCCCATTGACACACACCCTCCTCTCAATCCTGCCCATCTCCCAACATTGTTGTCTTTGTCTATTGGTTATGCATACATGTATATAAGTTCTTTTGTTTATCTCTTCCCCCCCCCCCACCTCATCTGAGGTTTGTCAGTCTGAACCATACTCTTTTTTATGTCTCTGGGTCTATTTTGTTCATCAGCTGATTTTGGTCATGTGATGTTTGCCTTTCTCTGATTGGCTTATTTCACTTAGCTTAATACACCCCAGGTCCCTTCATGACATCTCAAAGAATAAGAGATCTTTCTTCTTTACAGCTGCGTAATGTTCCATTGTGTATATATACCACAGCTTTTTTATCTACTCATCTATTGATGGACACTTGGGCTTTTTTCAGATCCTAGCAATTGTAAATAGTGCTGCTATGAACATGAGGGTACATATACTCTTTCTGATTGGTGTTTCAGGCTTCTTAGTATATATTTCTAGCAGTGGGATCACTGTGTCAAGAAGAAGTTCAATTTTTAAGAAACACCATATTGATATTCATAGTGGCTGCAACAGTCTGCATTTCCACCAGCAGTATACTAGGGTCCCTTTTTCTCCACATTCTGGCCAGCACTTGTTGTTTGATGATTTGTTGATGGCGGCCATTCTGACAGGTGTGAGGTGATACCTCATTGTTGTTTTAATTTGCATCTTTCTGATGATTAGTGATGCTGAGCATTTTTGTATATGTCTCTTGGCCATTTGTATGTCCTTCTTGGAGAGGTGTTTATTTAGGTCTTCTGCCCATTTTTTAACTGGGTTCTTTGTCTTTGTATGAATACTGTATATATTTTGGAAATTAACCCCTTATCTGATGTATCCTTGGCAATTATGCTTTTCCATATAGTGGGTTCTCTTTCCATTTTAATCCTTGTTTTTTTTGCTGTGCAGAAGTTTTTAGTTTGATGTAGTCCCATGTATTAATTGTTTTCTTTGTTTCTCTTGCCTTAGGCATTTTATGAGTAAAAATTCTGCTGTGTGTGATGTCTGAAATTTTGTTGCTTACATTTTCTTCTAGAATTTTTATGGATTCATGAGTCACACTTAAGTCTTTTATCCATTTTGAGTTTATTCTTGTATGTGGTGTGTATTGGTGGTCTCATTTCAATTTTTTACATGTAGCTGTCCGATTTCCCCAACACTTTTTATTAAAGAGGCTGTCTTTACTCCACTGTATGCTCTTGCCACCTTTGTCAAATATTAGTTGAGCATAATGTCTTGGGTTAATTTCTGGGTTCTCTGTTTTGTTCTATTGATCTATATGCCGGTTCTTGTGCCAGTACCAGGCTGTTTTGATTACAATGGCTTTGTAGTATAACCTGATATCTGGTATTGTGATCCTTTTTACTTTGTTCTACTTTTTAAGATTGCTGTGGCTATTCAGGTTTTTGTTTTAGTTCTATATGAACTTTTGTAATATTTGTGCTAGTTCTTTGAATTATGTCGCTGGTATTTTCATGGTGATTGCACTGAATTTATAGATTGCCTGGGTAGTATGGCCAGTCTAATAATGTTGATTCTTCCAATTCATGAACAAGGTATATGCTTCCACACTTTTAAAGACTTAACTTTCTTCCCTGAAGTACTATAATCTCATCCAAACATTTGAATAGCCCTTCTTTATAGTGTACTGAAAATTCTTCTAAACAAAGTTAAATAAAATTCAGTATTTATAGAACACTACACACTAAAGAGAGAGAAAAAACATAGACCTATTCATACTGTAGTTTTTGTCATCTTGCCAGTAATATTATAAAAGCATATGCATGTGATAAATTAGATATAATGGGTAAGTGAGAATGTATGATTCTCAGCAACTGTATAAAATGTACCAAAAGAATGCAGTTAACCCCAGTCTACTTGTTAATAATACCATGTACACGCAAACTTCTATCATCAAGCTCTGAACAGTCATGCCATATTGGTCTAAATACTAATTTCCACTTCACGTCATATCATAATATATTTCATTACAATCCCATTGTATTAAATATATCTCCCCATTTATGATGCACTTACTGTGTCATCTCTCTAGCTCAGAAGTTGCTTTTGTATAGTATATTATAGCCCTGTATTCTCATAGATGGCATGTCAAATGTGGGACATACAAGAAAAATTCATGATCTTGCTTTTACACACACACACACACACACACACACACACACACACTTAATAGAAAAAAACAACAGCAGATTTAATACCATCCAGGTAAATTCAATAATGACTATTTTGTTGAACTCTCAATCATCACAAGAAACAATAAAATTTTACTATAGAATTATTTCTATATTTTTTGGACCACACCAACACATTTAAAACCAAAAATAGGTGGATGAAGGACATAGAGTGTTTGTAATAATTTATATTTCTAGTTATAAAGGACATCCAGGCTCACCATATAATTTGTAAAATATGCATAGATATTTACACATGTATATGCACATACAAATACCATATAAGCATGTCTATATGAAGAAAATAAAATAACATATAAGTATAATAATAAGACAGATATCACATGATCCCACTTATTTGTGAAATATAATGAACAAAATAAGCTGATGAACAAAATAGACCCCGAGACATAGAAAGGAGTAGGGTTCAGACTGACAAACCTCAGAGGAGGGTCGCAGGGGGAAGGGAAGAGATAAACCAAAGAACTTATTCATATAAGGTTAACTAATGAACATAGACAACAATGCTATCAGTGGGGGTGGGATCAGGAGGAGGGTATCAATGGGGGGAAAGGAGAAACATCTGCAACAAACATAAATTAACAAAAATAAATAAATAAAGTATTTTGGTATATTTTACTCTAGTTATCTGTCCCACATATTATATGCACACACATACAGATAGCATATACACACATGTATTCATGAACCATGCCCTTATTATTATTAGCTGTATAATACCAATCAAACTATGTAACTTCAATAAGCCTTGGAGTCCTCATTTTTAAAATGGGGAAAGTAATTTCCCTACCTCAAAGAGAAGTTGTAACATTTAAATGAGTAAATAAGGAGCACTTGATGCTAAGTGTTTCCTGGGACATAGTATGTGCTCAACAAATGTGGTTATCAGTGTTATTATTGTGATTGCACTTTATATACAATGTATTAATAGGCTCTTTTAATACATAAAATGTATTATTCAGGACATAAATAGTTAATTCAACCTATAATTATTTCTTTTTTTTAAGTATTTTTATTGTTGCAAGTATAACAAATGTCCCATTCCGCCCCCCCCCCATTGACCCACTCTTGCTATCCCCGACCCTTCACCACCTGATTGTCTTTGCTAACGGGCTTTCTTAGTGGTCTTTATATTTTTAGAACTCAAAAATACTGTACTGCCTGGCTGGTGGAGCTTACTAAATTCAGCATTGTCTTATGGACTGAGAGGTCCTGGTTCAGTTCCAGGTGGGAGCACATGCCTGGGTTGCAGGCTTGATCTCCAGTAGGGGCCATGCAGGAGAAAGCTGATCAATGTTTCCTTCTCACATTGGTGTTTTTATATCTCCCTCCCTTCCTCTCTCTCAAAAAATAAATCAATAAAAACATATTTTAAAAATGCTCTACTCATGAATGCATTGTGATTTGTTTTACCTGTACCCTCTTTTGAGTGATTTAGATGGTTTCTAATTTTTTAGACCTGACACTGTGATGAATAACTTTTTATAAACTACTTTTCTTTTTGCTACATCATTTTTTACTTAGAACAGATTCCTGGAGGTGGAATTAGACGGTTAAAAATATTGGTTACTTTCCTACAGCTGCCTTCACCATGCCGTTATCTGTGTTGATTGATTGTGCATATATGCATATAAGTACTTTGATTTATCTCTTCCCAGCACCCCACCACCTTCCCTCTGATGTTTGTCAATGTGGTCTCTACATTTTCAGACAGCATTTTTAGCACTGTTCATGGGTTCCATTTTATATAGCAAAACACCACCAAAAGGCATAAAAATACCAAAAAAAAATTTTTGACAGTAAATAGATTGCAGAAAGGACACTGTTTACACTGAGAACTGAAAGAGGAAGGCAGAGCATCACCTTGTTCCATGTCGGCTGGGAATGTGCACGTCAGGAGACTCAAATTTTCTGCCACTCTACACCTGTCTGCACATGACTGCAAAAGTGACTTGAGTATTAATTTTGGTGTTACAAATAAATTTCAGTGAGGAAGTGAATTCACAAATATAGAATTCATGGGTAATAAAAAAGCAACTGTGTCTTTATTTAAAAAAGAACAAGAGAATGAAAAGTAAAAATTCAAGATGGTGATATGGAAATAGGAAGCATTTGGATGATCTGGGGGTGGAGTGCATATGTAGTTTCAAGTTATTCTAGCTTCTGAATTAAGGGGAGCAAGTATTTATTATATTCTCATGCTCTACTATATTATATCACATTGTATCATGCTGTGCCATGTTATATTTTATTATATGTTATTTAGTTATATGTCAAGATGTGACAACATTTGACAGATTTAGCTACCTAAATATTTTAACATTTCTATATGTCAAAAGCTGAGAGAAATATTTATGTTGCATACAATAAATAGGAAAAGAGAAATATTTCTAGAATACAAGGAAAATTCAATAAATAAAAAAGACAAAAAAGCAGAAAAAATAAAAATATGTGAGTGATTAATTTACAAAGGAAGACATAAAAGTAGTTAATAAACATAAGTATTCTACCCAATGAAAAAAGATTTTTATCATTTTGTTTTTGCCATGTCACCCTATAAACATTTCTTGTATGAATAACTAAATGGATTAAAAGAAGTTAGGTATAACCAGCAATCAAGACCATGCAAATTAAATAACAATGAAATACAATTATCCTCAACCATACTATACAATTGAAAAGGTCAATGAATCTCAGTATAACAGGATATAGATAATGGGTGTTCTGATATCTTGCTCATGAGAATCTAAACTTAATGATGCTGTCATCAAACATTTTCTGTACCTATTACTCCAATGAAACTGCAGTTACTAAGGTTAAGCAATAACTCCCATTTAGACAAAAATAATGAATACCTCTATTAACATTTAACTTTTTTGTTAACATTTCTTTTTCATTTTGACCATATCACCTCTTGAAATATATCCTCTTTTGATTTTCATATACTATCCTTTTTTACTAGTTTTTCTTATCCACTGGCCTTTTTTTTTTTTTTTTTGTCATTTTCATTCAAGGACCCTCCATCTCTAGTGAAAATGTTTGGGGTTCCTCAAGGGTTGATTCTATGCCTGCCTTTCTTCTCTATACACTATTCTCAGGTCTCCTCATCAAGGTCCATATATTTAAATATAATGGTTATGGTGATGATCACAAATTAATCTCTCTATCTTTTCCTCTGATTTTAAGAATCATTTTCTTCAACTACCTACTTGTTTCCATCTGAAGATTTCTTAAACATCACAAACTTAACTTGTCTGTTATAGAACTCTTTTCTCTCCTAAATCTGTTGTCGCAGATTCTCAAGCCAGGAATTGTCATCTTTGAAAAAAATTTTTATTTGCTCCATCATCACTGCTATCACCTTATTCCAAGCTACTATCATCTTTTGACTGGATTACTGAAGCTGTCTCCTAACAACTACTAATATTACCCCCACTAAACATTTTGCTCACTGTAATTAGATCATATCAGCCTCCTGCTTAAAGTTCACAATGGCTTCCAATTATAACTGCAGTAAATGCCATTTCCTACTTTATGCTCTATGAGGCCTTCAATATGCTGTCCTTGGCCTAATTCTTCAGTCTGATTTGGTACCACTGTCCCCCATATTTATTAAGTTCCAGTTGTGCTGGTCTTTCAGTCTGTTTGCAAAGCACTCTAAGCACTTTCTTACTATAGTCTTTGCGCATCTCCCCCCCCCCATTTACTTTAGATGTTTCCCCCTAAATTTCTATGGTTTTATTTCAAATACCGCATTCAGAGAGGACTTTCCTGACCATTCTGCCTACCTCTGTTATTTACCATATCAGGTCCATTGTTAATTGCCTTCAGAGTACGATTTTTATTTCTTATACATTTCTACCTACTTGTGTACTATACTTTCCCAACCACAATGTAAATACTGAGTGAATTATTGAATGAAAGAAGAGGTCCATCTATTTCATGCTTTACCTTGTCCCCAGAGCCTAGTTCAGTGCCTGGAAATTAGTAGGCAATCAATGATTATTTTACTGACTTTATAAATAAATTTTTTCATTGTTGATTTTTAGAAAGAGAGAAATGGGGAGGGAGAGAGAGATAGAAACATCAATGAGAGAGAACATTGATTGGTTGCCTCCAGCATGCCCCCTGACTGACTGGGAATCGAACGGGCAAACTCTTGGTTCTTGGGTCGATGCTCAATCACTGAGACACACCAGCCAGACTACAAATAATTTTCATTTTATTTATTTATTTATTTATTTATTTAGGTACATGCCCCTAGCGGGAAACAAACCCAGGACTCTCTGATCCACAGGCCAATGTTCCAACCACTGAGAAAAACAGGCCAGGGCTATAAATAATTTTTACAATCATTTTTTTGTTGTTGTTACATGCCCCTAGCAGGAACCAAACACGGGACTCTCAGGTCTGCAGGCTGATGCTCCAACCGCTGAGCCAATCCGACCAGGGCATAATTTTTTAAAGTAAGTATCTAGATAGAACAGGAAGAAGGCAAGGTGGCTGAAGCCTAGGGAAGTTCAGTCTGCTTGCTCCAAACACAGGACTGGACCTAAGGCTAAACTTCAGATCATTCAATTGTAAAAAACAACTGAAAATAGTTCATTGGAAATACTATGAGCAAGGAGCTTGGAGAGGAGACAGAAAAAAAAAAAAAAAAAAAACACAAAGTGGGTGAGCAAAATTGTGCAGCTGCCCAGTGTGGCTGGAAAGACAGGGGGAAGGTGTAGGGGCACAGCTCCTGGCCCTGGGAGCAGGGGACTCAGCCCTACACAGAAATCCTCAAAAGAAATCAACAGAGAAGGGAAGGGGAGACTACAGTAGCATCAGAATGTCAGAATCAGAGGTGTTTCAGCCCACTAGGGGAACTCAGCACTACCCCAGACTAAAAGCTAGCATAGTGGTTGAGGTGCCAACCTGAAAGCTCCCCTGATTGTGGGAGTTGGAGAACACACAAAGCAGAATGGCACACCAGAGAAGGGGTCTGGGTGAATCACATAGCATTGAAACTGAAGGGCCAGATTCACTGAAAGAAATTTGATAGGGGCTAGCCAGAATGCCTGAGAAAAAAAGGCATGTTCCTCCCCACATCCAGTGAAAAGGAGGAATGTCTACCTCCACCCACGGAACAGCGCTGGGCTGGAAACTGGCAACCCAGTGGTAGAGCCTGAAGGCCCTGGGTATTCAGACACCTGGCCAGGTGGAATCCTGAGCAGGGTCCCCATTCAGCATGAGCCAGCAATGTTAAAAGGTTAAACAGCCAAGCAGGATGTTGTTTTTTTTTGTTTGTTTGTTTTTTCTACTTCCCCCTTTTTCTTTTCTATTCTCTGCTGCTTCCAGTAATCAGAGGATGCCAACAACCCAGGTAGAGCTGAGGCATTGGAAGGAGAGGAAGTGATTGCCTGTCCCTCCTATAAGCTCTGGCACTACCCCCAACACAAATCTGTTTCAACCACCCTGACTGGACCTGATATCACTTAGAGCCCAGTGCCATGGGGGAAGGGAAAGAAGCCCAAAACAAATACATGCAACTGGAGAGCCACTAAGGCAACCCAGCCTTAGGCTAAGGAAGCTCTGCCCCTAGGACTACCTGCAAGCCTGCCTTGCTGTGCTTCAGCCAGGATGTCAAGAGCCAGGCAGTGACAGTGATTCACACTGGTCTGCACCAGAGAACTGCCCAAGGCAACAGTGACCCATACGCAAGGGCCCAGAGCCAAGAATATTAGAGCAAACTCCAGTGAGATCCATAAACAGCAGATCCAAAAATTTTTGTTGTGGTTGTGGTTGTTTTGGTGTGTGTGTGTGTTTTAATTTTTACTTTTTTAATCAAAATTTATATATATATATATATATATATATATATATATATTAAATTTTTTTTCTTTATTGGGGTTTAGACAGAGAGGAAGGGATAGGGAGAGAGAGATAGAAACATCAATGAGAGAGGACATCGATTGGCCACCTCCTGCATGCCCCCCACTAGGGAGTTGGACCACAACCTGGGCATGTGCACTGATCAGGAACCAAATTGGCAACCTCCTGGTGCATGGGTCACTGCTCAACCACTTAGCCACACCAGCCAGGTTAAATATATTTATTTTTAAATTTTTTTGTTAAGAAAGGGAGAAAAACGTACAAACATCAATATCAGTGTGAACCATTGATTGGCTGCCTCCTGCATGCACACTACTGGGGTGCCCTGAGCCCAGGCATTGCCCTGTCTGGGAATTAAACCTGTGATCTCCTGGTGCATAGGTCAAGGTTAAACCACTGATCCATACCAGCCAAGCTTAATTTTAATTTTAGTTCATTTTTTTCTTCTTTGCTTTATTTCGTTTTTTACTTTCCTATTCTATATTTTACTCAATTTCACATTATTACTCTTACAATTATTATTATTTTAGTCATTATTTTCTGCCTTTTATTTATTTTTATACTTACCCTATTTCTAGTTTATGCCTTCTTTGCTTTTGCTTTCATATTTCTTTTTTTCCCGTCTAACCCCTTTGGGTTGACAAGTTCTAGTATTCTGTGTGTGTGTGTGTGTGTGTGTGTGTGTGTGTGTGTGTGTGTTGTTTGTATTTTTTTAATCTTCATTGTTGAAAGTATTACAGATGTCCCCACTGAGTCCCTCCTCCACACTCCCATTTTACTCCTGCTTTCCCCAAAATATTGTCTGTGACCACTGGTTATGCATATATGCATATAAATTATTTGGTTTATCTCTGTTATCCCCCCTCCACACATACCACCCCTCTGAGGTTTTTCAGTTGGTTCACTACTTCCTTGCCTCTGGATCTATATTGATTGACAGCTTATTTTGTTCATTATATTTCATAAATAAGTGAGATCATGTGGTACTTGTCTTTCTCTGACTGGCTTATTCTGCTCAGTATAATACTCTCCAGGTCCTTCCATGTCCTCTCATAGGGTAAGAGATCTTTCTTTCTTGCAGCTGGATAATATTCCATTGTGTTAATGTAACACAGTTTTTTTATCCACTCATCTACTGATGGACACTTGGGTTATCCCAGTCTTAGCTATAGTAAATAGTGCTGCTATGAACATAGAGGTATATATATTCTTTCTAATTGGTGCTTCAGGCTTCTTAGGATATATTTTTAAAAGTGGAATCACTGGGTCAAGTGGAAGTTCCACTTTTAATTGTTTGAGGAAACACCATACTGTTTTCCATAGTGGCTGCACCAGTCTGCATTCACTCCAGCAGTGTACTAGAGTCCCCTTTTCTCCACATCCTTGCCAATTTTGTTATTTGAAGATCTGTTGATGGCAGCCATTCTGGCAGGTGTAAGATGACATCTCATAGTAATTTTAATTTGCATTTTTCTGATGATTAGTGACACTGAGCATTTTTTTCATATGTCTCTTGGCCATTTGAATGTCCGGTTAAGAGAAGTGTCTATTCAGGTCCTCTTCCCATTTTTTAATTAGATTGTCTTCCTCTTGTTGAGTTGTATGAGTACTCTTTATATTTTGGATATTAACCCTTTATCTGATGTATCATTGGCAAATATGTTCTCCTATATAGTGGGTTCCATTTTCATTTTGATGCTGGTTTCTATTGCCATGCAGAAGCATTTTAGATTGATGATCAGTTTTCTTTTAAGCTTTTAGTTGAGACTGGTGCTTTTAGAACTGTTAATAATGATATATTTTAAGGTGCTTTTAGTTTTGGTCTGCTATTGCATTGCCTTCTTACTTTCACAGATATGTATTTATTTTTCTTTTTTTTTTTTCCTCACCCGAGGCCATTTTTCCATTTTTTGTTCAGGTAGAGTGGGAGGGAGAGAAAGGAAGAGAGACAGAGAGAGAAACATCGATGTGAAAGGAACACATTGAGTGGCTGCCACCCACACAACCGACCAGGGCTGGGGACAAACTGCAACCGAGGCACGCACCCTTAGCGGGAACCGAACCCAGGTCTCTCAGGACTGCAGGCCGACGCTCTAACCACTGAACCAAACCGGCCAGGGCGATATGTATTTTTTTTTCTCTCTTCATCTTCTAATTCATTTGGTCACACCCCTTCTAGTATTTGTGTGTGTGTGTGTGTGTGTGTGTGTGTGTTTTCAGTTTGTTCGTCTGTTAATCTTTGTGTTGATACTGGAGTTTCTATCATCATTCATGCTGACATTTTTTAGGTTCTTCTTTATGTGATCTCATTTTGCCTTGCTCTTTCTTTACTTTCATTTTTTCTCCCCTTCTAATTTTTATAGCCTCACACTTTTAGTGTTCTGTGTTTGAGAAAGTATGTTTTTTATTTGACTGTGTGTCTTTTAATCTTTGTGTTGAGGCAGTTGCATTTATTATTGTTGATGCTGATTTGGGGGGGTTGTTTTGGTTTTGTCTGTTTTTTCTTTGATTTGTTCTATCAAAACTTATATAACCGTTGGCGCAACAGGATCAACAGCTCAGAGTTGAGATTCATAGTTAGCAACCCTGAAGACTGAGCCTACCCACTAACAAACAAGAGTAACCAGGTCCCAAATTCAACAGGATAGCTCATATAACTGACAAAAGGGTCATTCCTAGAGCACCCAGCTCAGAAGATCAAGGAAATTACTCCACTGTGTTTCACAAGAAGGCCACCACTCCAAGACTGGGAAGCAAAGCAGTCTTATCTGATCCATAATAACCTGCATACTTGGCCCAACACACCTTATCTGGCCCCAAACAAGTAGACTCCTAAAATGGTGAGATAAAGAAACAACCCCCAAATGACAGAAAAGGAAGAATCATCAAAAAAGAAACTAAAAATAAGACCACATGTTAGGGCACAAACTAAGTCTCTACAAGTTCAAGAAGACTGAAATCATGTTAAGCATCTTCTAAGATCACAATGGTATGCAACTAGAAATCAATTGCAATAAGAACATGGAAAGACATTTGAAAACATGGAGGGTAAACAGCATGTTATTGAACAATGAATGGGCTACTGAGGAGATCACGAAATAAATTAAAAACTTCCTGGAAACCAATTTTGAATGACATGCTATTTAGCCTCCATGCTTTCAAATGTCTTTGCATATTCTTGTTGCAATTGATTTCTAGTTGCATGCCACTGTGATCTGAGAAGATGCTTGATATAATTTCACATGAGACTACATCCAACTCAAAAACTTCTGCACAGCAAAAGATACAATCATCAAAATGGAAAGGCAACCCACTATATGGAAGAGCATAATTGCCAAGGATATATCAGATAAGGGGTTAATTTCCAATATATATAGAGTGCTCATAAAACTCAACAAAAGGAAGACAAAGAACCCAATTAAACAATGGGCAGAGGAACTAAATAGACACCTCTCCAAACAGGACATACAAATGGCTAAGAGACATATGAAGAAATGCTCAACATCACTAATCATAAGAGAGATGCAAATTAAAACAACTACGAGGTATCACCTCACACCTGTCAGAATGGCCGCTATCAACAAATCATCAAACCAGTGTTGGCGAGGGTGTGGAGAAAAGGGGACTCTAGTACACTGCTGTTGGGAATGCAGACTGGTGCAGCCACTATGGAAAACTATATGGCGTTACCTCAAAAAATTAAAATTGAATTTCCATTTGACCCAGTGATGCCACATTTAGGAATATACCCTTAAAACCCAGAAACATTATTCAAAAAGAATACATGTACCCCCATGTTTGTAGCAGCACTACTTACAATAGCTAAGATCTGGAAACAGCCCAAATGCCCATCAGTAGACAAATGGATAAAAAAGCTGTGATACATATACACAATGCAGTACTAAGCAGCTGTAAGAAAGAAAGATCTTTTATCCTTTGAGATGAAATGGAGGGACCTGGAAAGTATCATCCTAAGTGAAACAAGCCAAACAGAGAAAGACAAGTATCATATGATCTCACTTATTTGTGCAATATAATGAACATAACAGTCTGAAGAATGGGGTAGTCCCAGAGGTGTGGAAGTGGGGTACAGACTGACTATCCCCAGCAGAGGAGGTGGGGCGGGGAGAGATAAACCACAGAACTTATATGCATGTGTGCATGAACAATGAACTGGAACAACAGAACAACAAAGCTGGGGACAGGGCGGGAGGAATCAGTGGGGGGAAAAAGGAGAAACATCTATAACAAAAATAAATAATTTAATTAAATAATAAAAAGAAATAGAAAAAATAAGTAGCATGTCATTGAACAATGAATGGGTTAAAATGGATATTGAAGAAGAAATTAAAAACTTACTGGAAACCAATGAAAATGAACACACAAAACAAAATTTATGGGATGCACCAAAAGAAGATCTGAGAGGGAATTTCATAGCACTACAGGCCTAACTCAAGAAGTAAGAAAAATTTCTAATACATTATCTAACCTCACAACTTAAAGAACACAAAAGCAAACAAAAGGAAAACCCCAGAGCAAGTGGAAGGAAGGAAGGATTAAAGATCAGAGAAGAAATAAATGACATGGAGACCAAAAAAAAAAAAAAAAAAAACAATTAAAAGGATTAATGAAATAAAGAGCTGGTTCTTTGAATAGATAAACAGGATTGATAGACCCTTAGCTAGACTCACCAAGAAACAAAGAGAGAGAACCCAAATACACAAAATAAGAAATGAAAGAGGATAAGTAACAACTGACACCACAGAAATACAAAGGATTGTTAACAAATATTATGAAAAATTACATGGCAACACATTCAACGATCTAAGCAAAATGGACACATTTCTAGAAACACATAGTTTCCCAAAACTGAACCAGGAAGAGATACAAAACTTGAACAGACCAATAACAACAACAAAAATTGAAGATGTAATCAAGACTCTCTAGCAAACAAAAGCCCAGGCACTGATGGCTTCACGGGACAATTTAATTGAACATTCAAAGAAAAAATAATACTCATTGTTCTCAAACTATTTCTAAAAATTCAGGAAGATGGAAGACTTCCAAACTCATTTTATGAGGCAGAATAATTTGAATTCCAAAAACAGAAAAAGACACTACAAAGAAAGAAAACTACAGACCAATATCCCTGATGAACATAGATGCCAAAATCCTGAAAAAATACCAGCAAATCAAATCCAGCAATACCTCAAAATAATTAATCACCATGACCAAGTGGGATTCATCCCAGGGATGCAAGGCTGGTACAATATTCTCAAATAAATAAATATGATACACGACATAAACAAAATCAAACAAAATAAATAAAACAAAAGAAAGATAAGCATCATATGATCACATTAATAGACACTAAAAAAGCATTCAACAAAATCCAGTGTCCCTTTCTGATAAAAACGCTCAGCAATCTGGGAATAGATGGATCATATCTAGACATAATAAAGGCCATATATGAAAGACCTACAGCATACTCAATGGGCAAAAGCTAAATGCATTTCCCTTAAGAACAGGAACAAGGCAAGGATGCCCACTTTCACCACTCTTATTTAACATAGTATTGGAAGTCTTAGCCACAGCAATCAGACGGGAAGAAAAAATAAAAGGGATCTAAATTGGAAAGGAGAAAGTGAAACTGTCATTATTGGCAGATGTCATGATACTATACTTAGAAAACCTCAAAGACTCCATCAAAGAACTATTAGACTTAATAAATAAATTTGGCTAAGTAGCAGGATACGAAATTAATTTCAGAAAATCTACAGGATTCCTATACACTAATGATGGACTCACCCATACGGAAACTAAAAAATAATACCAATTACCACAGCAACAAAAAAATTAAGATACCTAGAAATAAACTTAACCAAAGAAATAAAGGACCTATTGGCAGAAAACTACAGGTCATTGAAAAAATAAATAGAGGAAGATATAAAAAAGTGGAAGCACATACCCTGTTCATGGATTGGAAGAATTAATATCATTAAAATGTCTATATTACCCAAAGCAATCTATAGATTCAATGCAATTCCCATCAAAATACCAACGACATACTTCACAGAACTAGAACAAATACTTCAAAAGTTCATATGAACCAAAAACGACCTCAAATAGCCACAGAAATCTTGCAAAAGAATAAAGTTGGCGGGATTACATTACTTGATTTCAGGTTATACTACAAAGCCACTGTAGTCAAACAGCCTGGTGCTAGCACAGGAACAGGCATATAGACCAGTGGAACACAACAAAAAACCCAGAAATAAACCCAAGGCCATATGCTCAATTAATATTTGACAAAGTTTTTACGAGCATACAGTGGAGTAAAGACAGCCTCTTTAATAAGTGGTGCTGGAAAAATTGGACAGCTACATGCAAAAAAAAGAAAAGAAAAAAAGAAAAAGAAACTAGACCATCAGCTTACACCATAAACAAGAATAAACTCTAAATAGATAAAGACTAAAATGTTACTCATTAATCCATAAAAATCTTAGAAGAAACTGTAGGCAAGAAAATTTCAGACATCATACGCAGCAAAAATTGCACTGATACATCACCTAAAGCAACAGAAACAAAGGCAAAAATGAACACATGGGACTACCTCAAACTTAAATGCTTCTGTACAGCAAAAGATACAATCATCAAAATGGAAAGGCTACCCACTGTATGGGAGAGCATAATTGCCAATGATATGTCAGATAAGGGGTTAATTTCTAGTATATATATAGAGAGAGAGTGCTCATAGACTCAACAAGGAAAATCAAAGACCACAATTAAAAAATGGGCAGAGGAACTAAATAGACACCTCTCCAAACAGGACATACAAATGGCTAAGAGACAGATGAAGAAATGCTCAACATCACTAATCATCAGAGAGATGCAAATTAAAATATCAATGACATATCAACTCACACCTGTCAGAATGGCCACTGTCAACACATCATCAAACAAGTGTTGGCGAGGGTGTGGAGAAAAGGGGACTCTAGTACACTGCTTTTGGGAATGCAGAATGGTGCAGCCACTATGGAAAACAATATGGTGTTACCTCAAAAAGTTAAAAATTGAACTTTCTTTAGACCCTGTGATCCCACTTCTAGGAATATACCCTAAGATGCCTGAAACACCAATCAGAAAGAATATATTTACCCACATGTTTGTAGCAGCACTATTTACAATAGCTAAAATCTGGAAACTGCCAAAATATCCATCAGTAGATGAATGGATAAAAAAGCGGGGTACATATACACAATGGAGTACCATACATCTGTAAGAAAGATAGATCTCTTATCCTCTGAGATAACATGTAGGGACCTGGAAAGTATTATCCTAAGCGAAACAAGCCAAACAGAGAAAGACAAGCATGATATCATCTCACTTATTTGTGGAATATAATGAACATAACCGTTTGAGGAATGGGGTAGTCCCAGAGATGTGGAAGTGGGGTCCAGACTGATAATCTCCAGAAGAGGGGGGGTGGGGGAGAGATAAACCACAGAACTTATATGCATGTATGCATGAACAATGGACATGGGCAACAAAGATGGGACAGGGCGGGGAGGGAGGGGGAGTTGGGAATCAGTGGGGAAAAAGGAGAAACATCTGCAACAAAAATAAATTAATAAATTAATAAAAAATATATCAGCTTTGCAAATAAATAAAAGAATACAAAAATAGTAAAAATAGAAAGATTATCATCAGCAATTTGATAATGTTTTGCATTTTTTTGGTTTGATCTTTTTAAAAACCACTCTTATGTAGGATGAGCCATACTAGGAACTTCACATGAAACATTTTCTAGTTATACAGTAAATATTTATTTAAATTTAACATGTTTCAGGGAAAAATCAATTTCTTCATACGGTCAAATGTTACCACAGCATATTTAAAAATCAGGTTATTAAAAATACATATTTTCTTAGAAAATGTCAAGGTGATTATGGTAATAATTCATAATTTGTACAACCTAATCAGTATTTCTTAAACATTTCTGCTATTATTTGGATTTTTTTCTAAACTGGCATGAAATATGTAACTACGTCAAGATTTTGCAACCAGCATCTATTCATTTTCAGTGATTAAGAAAACAAGTGAGCCTCAAAAAACTTTTAAGATACTTTCTTCATCTTCAAGTCTTTTTAAGTGTATAAAAATGTAGATAATGTCTTGAAAATAAATATTGGTCATGAAGAAAATTATTTAAGAATTTTCAAAGTGATCAACTAACTTAGTTGATAACTCCATGGATGCTATTTGGAGTGTCTTTAAAATGCAGGGAAACATGACAGATTGTCAGTTCATGTGGAATTCAAGGTTTTATAGGTGGGGCGTGAGGCCCATTATTTCAGTGATTTCTTTACATTAACTTTTGTTTTCATCAGAATGAAAGATTCTAGTGAATAAGTTCATCAGAAAGTGCCCTATGGTGTATTTTGCTGGAAATAGAAAAGATAAAAGAATATAAAATTTGCTCAAGCAGAATGCAATAATATTGAGCACTTATGTGTCAAGTTCTAAGGTAAATTTATGTGTCAGCTTTTAATCCTCATGTAGCAGCTGTATGAAATAATTACTATTGTTATCTACTTAACAGATGGGAAAAAATGGGGCATGAAGTTGTTAATTTCCCTATCTGAATTCATAGTTTATATAAGCCAGAGCCAATGTTCAAACCTAGGTCTGTGTGATACCACCAGTTTTTCTGTTCCTTTGTTTTGTTTTGCTTTTTAAATATGATTTTAGAGAAAGGAGAAGGAAGATGGAGAGAGAGAGAAAGAGAGATAGAAACATCGATGAGAGAAATATTGACTGGCTGCCTCTTTCATGCTCCCTACTGGGGTTGAGCCTGCAACCCAGGCATGTGTCCTGACCCTGAATGGAACTTGGTGCATGGGACTATGCTCAGTCCACTGAGCCACACTAACTGGACAATGCCAGCAGTTTAAGCCTTTAACATCTGTGCTCCATTGCTAGGGATAAACAAACATTACTGAGCCAGATTAGATCTATAAAAGAGAGGAAGTTTTCATAGAGGTCTTGAAGATAGAAATTGAATTGATGGGGAAAAAAAGGAAAGTAATTTTGTTTTTGTTTTTGTTTTTTCAGGATGAACAGTAAAAGTAAAACTAGGGAGGTATGAATAAGTAAGTAGGGGAAGTAAAAAAAGTCAAGTAACATTTTTTTCCTACTGTATGCCAATTATTTTCTTATTTTCAAAGCAATTCTGTGATTTTAGTAACACAATTTTAAAAACATATAAAAGCACAAAAGTAAATTAAAATAACCTATAATGTCACTTCTCAGAAATGTATAAATATAGATTTTAGTAGTATCATGTTGCATATAGAAACTAATAATGTGTTTTTCACTTAATACATCATTCATATTTTATATTTTTACTATATTAGTTATTTATTTTTGTTTGTTTTCAATCTTATCAGCCTGTTATAGATTTATAATGAAAATATCCACTAGATGTGGTTTATTTTTATTTTTTTAATACCTTTTTAAAATCTTCATCAGAGGATATGTTTCTTTCTTTATTTTTTTAGAGAATGTCCCATATGCACTTGAGAAGAATGGGAATTCTGCAGTTTTGGGTTGTAATTCTCTGTAGATATTTATTAAATCCATTTGATTTAGTGCTTCATTCAAAGACCATGTTTCTTTGTTAATTTTTTGTCTAGAAGATCTATCCAGTGATGTCAGCGGGGTGTTAAAGTCCCCTTCTATGATTGTATTGCTGTCCATTGCTCCTTTGAAGTGCTCCAAAAGATTTTTAATACATGTTGGTTCTTTTATATTGGGTGTATATATGTTTACTAAGGTTATATCTTCCTGTTCGATAGATCCTTTCAATATTATGTTGTGGCCTTCTTTGTCTCTAGTTATGGCCTTCATTTTGAAATCTACTATATCAGATATGAGTATTGCTACCCCAGCTTTTTTCGTTTGTTTCCGTTTGCTGGAAAGATTTATTTCCAACCCTTTACTTTAAACCTATATGAGGTTTTTGTTGTGAGGTGGGTCTCTTGTTAACAACATATATGTGAGTCATGCTTTCTTATCCAGACAGCTACTCTGTGTCTTTTTATCAGAGCATTCAAACCATTCACATTTAAGGCGATAATTTATATGTACGTATTTATTGCCATTTTTTAAAATTGTGGTTCTATTTTTCTTCCTATTTCTTCTACTTATTAAAGCAGTCCTTTCAACATATCTTGCAGTGCTGGTTTGCTGTTAATATATTCCCTTAGCCTTTATTTGTCTGGAAAGCTCTGTATTTGACCTTCTATTTTGAATGATAGCCCTGCTTGATAGAGTAGTCTTGGATTCAGATCCTTGTTTTTCATGACCTGGATTACTTCATGCTACTCCCTTCTGGCCTGTAGAGTTTCTGTTGAGAAGTCAGCTGAGAGCCTCATGGGGTTTCCTTTGTAGGTAACCTGTTGCTTATCTCTTGCTGCCTTTAGGATATCTCTTTGTCTTTAAATTTTGTCATTTTAATTACTATGTGTCTTGGTGTGGGCCTATTTGGGTTCTTCTTACTTGGGGCACTCTGTGCTTCTTAATCTTGAATTCCTTCTTCCTCCAAGAAGGAGCACACTGGCAACCGTCCTTTGTGGCTGCAACTCAGCAAAAACTCTGAGTGCTCTCCAAATCTCAGGTGTCCCGACAGAGTTCCAGCCCAGTCTGTCCTCCCTCTGCCATAGTCCTCAGGAAAGTGACTGTGGCTATTTTAGCGCTCTGTCTGGCTCTCTGTGTTGTGGATGGGGGTTGGTCTTTATTCCCCAAGGGTGCTGCTCACAGCTAAGACTGCTACTGTCCGTGGGCTCCCAGCCCACCACCCTCTTGTGCCTCCCCAGATCCTACCAGTGTCCTTGGTTATGTGATCCTGTCCTGCTGCTTTTTTGTTGCTTTTTTCTGAGGATTTGTCTTTTTTTATTTGTAATTCCCATTTGGTCCTAGGAGATCATCTACGTAGCTTCTATTCACTCCGCCTCTATTTTCAAATTTTCTATGCCTACCTTGTGTGCAGCTGGGTCGCACAGGCCTTCCTGGTGCCCCTGCACCTTGCAGGTCCTGCGAGTAACTGGATCACACCGTCCCTTTGGGGATCAGGCTATATACCTATGTTATGGGCTGTCGGGTCTCACAGGCCTCTCTGGTGTTTCAGCACCCCACAGGCCCTGCAGCTAACTGGATGGAACAGTCCCTGCTGGGTCATGCAGGCCTCTCTGGTGCTTCAGCACCCTGCAGGTCCCTTGGGTTAGTGGATGGCACAGTACCTGCTGCGTCGCACAGGCCTCTCTTGTGCCCTGCACCCTGCATTTCTGTTGGCGGGCAGCTGGATTGCACCAGTCTCTCAGGGACTCAGGTTTTCCTCTGCTGTTGTAAGCTACTGGAGTGCACAGGCCTCTTTGGAGCTCCAGGTCCCACCGTTGGTGGCTGGGGGTACTTCAGCCTCATGGGGCTCAAGTCCTACTCAGGTTTTGGGGATGGGTCTCAGATGTTGGTTGTGTTTCTGTTGCCTCACAATGGATGTCTGCTCCCCAGCCTCTATTGCTTGGGGTATATCTCGACTCTGATTTGGCTGCTACTATGGGGGATAGTGCTGGGCTCCTGTCTGTTTGCAGCTTCCATGACTGGCACCTTGGGAGCTTCACTACTGTGCACTGGTCTGTGTTGACACAGAGTGTCCACCGATCCAATTGTGCCAGGTGTGCTGGTGAGCTCAGGTTGCTGGGGCCTAGCCACTCTCACTGCCTCCTCACAGGGAAGACTTGGGATCTTCTAAAATGGTGGGACCTTCCCTGTGGTGCAGGGAGAAGCGTCTTGAAGGCCAGCTTACTGTGGTAGCCGGCTGCTCTGTTCACAGCCCAGGAACCTTCTGCTCCATGGCTGTGCATTGCTCGGGTTTGGTTGTCCACCTTCACATTCGCTCACACTCTCACACACTAGCTCACTCTCTTACACACTCACCCTTCCTCCGGTCTTGCCCACCATGATCTTCACTCTCAAAGCTCGCTGATGGTAATATTTTTAAAGTTTAAAGGCAATGGAAGAAATTATAAATAAAAATATGTATGTTTGCCTATGTAAAAAATTAAAACTTTAGTAAATAAAAACTAAAATGCCAATCACATCTTTTTTCTCCCTTTATGTAATATATATATATGTGTATATATATGCATATGTATGTATGTACATACACACACATATATGGATGAATGAAAGAATAGACATTTGTGAGATACATTTCTATCCTTCAATTTAATTAAAACATAAACAATAATATTCAAATTTGGCAAGGGTTCAGTGAGAAGGGTAACTTTATATGCTAGTGGGAATATTAAATAGTACAAACCTTCTGAAAAGTAACTTAAGAAGATTTATTACATACCATAAGAACAATGACATGTGATTTACACATTAATTGAAGGGAATATTTTAAAAGGGTAAAATTATGTTTACAAAGGACATTTGAAGAAAAGAGGAGATGCGTATATATATATATATATATATATATATATATATATCCCTATATATTCAGCAATTATTTACTAATCATCTACTATGAGTAACTGGTAAATACAGCAAATCCTCACTTAACGTTGTTGATATGTTCTTGAAAACCACAACTTTAAGTCAAATGACATATAATGAATCTGATTGATATAAACAAGAATTAAGTTACTATAGCATATTTCTGATCACAAATACATCAGTAAATTTCTAAATAAAGACCCAAAACATATCTAATATTAAACACTGAAAAGAATGTGAGTTATACATCCATTTAAGAAAGATTAATGAAAACAAGTCTGATCATTATTTTTCAACCCACTTATTCCAGGTCATGGTCATGGGTGACTGGAGCCTTTCCCAGTAGCTCAGGGTCCAAAGGGCGGCCCACCCTGGAGAGGAAGCCCTTCCATAACAGGGGCACAAACACACCTACACTCAGACTGGGATAATGTAGAAATGCCAATAACCTAACATGTATGTCTTTGGAATGGGGGAAGACACCAGAATCCCCAGAAAAAAACACATAGCCATGGGGAGAATGTGCAAAGTACACGGATAGTGCCCCCAGCTTGGTATCAATTTTTTCTTTTTTGTCATCTATGCTTTAATAAAATGAGGGTGAATAAAATGACATAATTTGAGAACCTGCTGCATGTTTAGAAAAATAATTGAAAAAGTCAATAGTGGTTATTGGAAATATTTATGCTTATTTTTTATACATTATTGTATTTTTAAAATGTTCCCTAATCAATGTGTATTTAAAACCAGATGTACTGACTTCCTCAAAAAACATGATAGTAAATAGTTTTGCGAATACTGATTTTTAAAGTTATACATAGCTGAAATAAACCTTGGCAGGGTTGTGGACTATAAAAGTTTTAAGATTTTATAGTAGTCTTTCAGACTGGATCTCTCTTAGAACAAATTTTAGAAAATCCTGAAGAATTCTCTGCTGTGGTTGTGCAGAAAAATATTCATTGTAAATAGACTAATATAACTAAAAATTATAACAAAATACTCTGGAAACACAAAGAATGAACTTCGGACTCTTACAGAGAAAATTGAAAACCCATTTTGCAAGGGATGTCTGACCTAGATAGCTGTATTACATTAAACCTTCCACAAGGGGGCAGAAGAACAGCAACACATTTTTAAACCCATCCTAGAAATCTTGCAGCTTAATTTTACCAATTACACAATTATTACTATCAATACTGATAATATGTAGCATCACAATATGTTGATCCAACTATTTCAGATTTCATTCTAAAATATTTATCCTATACTATTGGTAAAAATGGAAAAATGTTAAATGACACATTAGAGGGGTAAGGATCTGTTATATATTCATGTTATTTCCTTTTTCTTGAGTTTTTTGAAAGTCACATATTTAATATGCCTGTATTTTTTGTTTATGCATTCATGCATTTAATAGGCTTTAAAATGGGTTATTCACCAACATACCTCAGAAAGAGACTATAAAAGTAGATGAAATCAGCTGGAATCATAGACGTTTATTTAGCATGTCTGACTTCTGAAAAGGCTTTAGAGATAGCCTAGTCCAAATATTTTATGTTATTGATGAGGAAAAATTGAGGCCCCGAAAATAACATGCCCAAAGGCATGTAATATTTTCAGAGGCAGGACTAGAATGCATATCTCCTGAAAACCAGACCATGGTGGTGACAATCAGAAAATCTTTAAGGTTTGGTGATTTGAAGATATCGTCCAAAGGGGGTAATGATACTGACCTCTCTTGGGGCTGGGTCTCAGAAAATCAACACTGTGGTTGCAGTATCAATGTCATGTCAGGCGAGGCCTAGGACAAAGAAGAATAACATCCAACGCTGACATACATGTCTTTTTCTCACTTCAGAGCCCAGATTCTCCAAGTGGCCTATAGAAATCAATTGTGAAACAACCTCAAACACACCTCTGCCAGGACTAGAGTAAAAGTGACCATTTCCTACTAAGTGCTGTTGAACAGAGCATATGGAAACTCAGAATAGTAAAGGACCTTAGGAATATTCTAGATAAAGATTTCACTAACCCCAGCTATAACATGATGAACAGGCTGTTACCCAGTTTCATCTTATTGGATTTGGGGAAGCAAGCTTAGCATGAATGTTAGTATTCAGTAACAATATCCATTTAGTCAAAGTTCTTTTACCCCTCAGCTAAAAATAAAAAATATGCTGAGGAAGTTAGCCATGGACATGTAATGTCCATGCAAAGAGCTCTTTCGATCATAAAGGCATTTTGAAATAAAGCACTGAAACAGTTATATCATATTCAACCTTTCTCACCAGTTACCCATCCCCACCACAATGTACTCTTTGCTAGCATGTAAATATACTTCATTGACTTTTGTTTGAGGGACAAATTTTTTGCTGAAAAATGAGCTCATGATTAAACTATTGCTTTCTTAGGTCTTAGAACTTTCTTAGCCTCAGCTTGCAGAGCTTCCCCCTGCCAGTGCTTTGTGTGCACATCCAATTCTGGATTTTCTCTCAAACATCCAAGCCACCAATTTCCCTTACTCTGAGGAGTCCAAGAGAAAAATTATCTCATTCTGGCATCCCCTATTGATAATGCTAATGCACATCTTTGAGGGCTATATCTACTTTTGTTTGGTTTGAAATTATTTGCTTATTTTCCCCAAGGAATACATGCAAAAATATATTTATAAAATTGTAGAATATAAAAAATAAAAATCCAGTAAATATAAATGTATACTTGTGGATTTCTAATCTCTTATCCTTTCCATCTCTCCAGTCATATGAATAATAGGAATTTTACATTGTTAGCTCTTTACTTTTCTTCATATAGCTTTATTACATGTATTTGTATCCCTAAACATCATATTGCTTAATTTTGTCTGGTTTTTAAATGCTTTATAAATGGAATCACACTGAATGTGTTCTTTTTTCTTTTCTTAACTCATTGTTATCCTCTTGATACGCAACCATGTAGTTTCGTGGTTGTAATTTGTTAATTTTTTATTACCATTTAATTCTGCTATTGGCAGGTACTTGGGTTGTTTCTAGGTTTTGCAATTAGAAACAATTAAATTATAAGAATCTTTATATATATCTCCTTGCTCATTGGCAAAAAAGATTGGGATAAGCATTTGAAAGAAATAAAAATAATAATAATAATAAAATAAATGCAGAGAATAAAAAAAAGAGTACTTGCTGGATCACAGGGGATGTGTATCTTCAGTGTTTTGAGATAAAAACAAATTATTTTTCAAAGTTTTTGAACTGTGTACAGTGATGGCAAGTTTGGGTTGCTCCACACCCTACACATTTGATACTCTTAGATTTTTATGTTGTTGATAAACCGATAGGTGTGAAATGATGCTGAATTATTGCAATGTGCATTTTCTTTATTACTAATGGGGCTGCAGTCGTCTCAGATATTTATTTGCCATTTGTTTTCTTCTATAAAGTGCCTGTGAACTATTTTGCCTATTTTTTTCAATTGGATTGTTTGTGCATTTTTAAATAAGTTATTCATATATTGTGGATATTAATCTGTTGACAATTACATGTGTTGCAATTTCTCCTAGTTTATGTCTTTTTTTTCAGCTTTATTTATGGATCATTTTAAGAACAGTGCTATTAATCTTCATATGGTTGGCTATATTTTTTTAAAGATAAAGTATTAAAATTTTAATGTAATTTTCCAATCCACTTGATTTATGAGAAACAATAAGGGACCAGAGCAACTAAGTGAACATTTTAAAATTAGAATCCAACTAGAATATCAAATAATCAAACTCTAATCAGCTAAATTATTTTCATGATATTTATTATGTGGCCACTTTTTGTTGCCACAGGATTGAAGCATTAACATTACTAGATAGTATATCTGCAAAAATCGGTTAAAATCACTCTTTTTTTTTAAATTGCAGACTA
The DNA here is from genome assembly GCF_014108415.1 of Molossus molossus. NCBI lineage: Eukaryota > Metazoa > Chordata > Mammalia > Chiroptera > Molossidae > Molossus > Molossus molossus. Next base: position 82,840,237 of record NW_023425355.1, on the reverse strand, counting down.
AATTAAATATAATTTAGGACTTCCTCATTAATACTATTATTTTCCTGGATTAAAAGTACTTCAAAAAGTATTCATTTTTAGTCCTGGCCAGTTTTGCTCAGTGGTTAGATCGCCAGCCCAAAGACCAAAAGGTCGCAGCTTCTAATCCTGGTTGAGGGCACATACCTGGGTTGCAGATTCAATCTCCAGCTACATTGACATTCTGCCAGGACCAAACTGGAACTAGAAATAAAGTATAGAAAAGTAATCCTGAAATACCAACTTAGGACCAACTAGAGAGAACCCTTATAACCAAGGATGTAAAGAGTAGCCCACATTGAGACTGGTAGGGATTATGGAGGTGCAAGAGGGATGGCTGGGCTACCACAGCCAGGAGCTGAAATACTGGAGAGATATCTCAGCTGTAAGGGGGAGTTCTCCCTGAGAAGTCTGAGGTCTAAACCCCAAGCTGGGCTCCCTAGGCCAGACTAACAAAATCATGAAAGGTGGCCACCTAACATCTGTTGGTGAAAAGCACCAGAGGTTCTGTCTGGCAGGGAGTGATGGCTAGAAACACAGGCACCCATTAAGGGGCCGATGCACTACATTTTATTTGTAGCTACTCACCTTGGGCTCTGGAAGAGGGAGGGCAGAGTGGACTAGAGCTGTGTGAAGAGAGGTTGGTGGCTATGGAGAGAGAACTGGGAAGGCAATCACCAGGATCCCTGTACTGAGTGATTCGCCCATACTGGAGAAGCTATCTTCATCAGGCAGAGTTCTCCCATCAAAGCAGCTTTAGCCTGAGGAAAAACAGTTGTCCCACCCATTAGAAAATACCTTGCCCCACCCAGTGGAGTTTACACCCAACTGAGGGCTACAACCTGAGGTTCATTATGTGACTGAGACTAACAGTCAGCCTGCAGAAAAAAGCAGGTCACTGAGCATTTTGAGTCTTTTCCTGACCTGCTCCTCTGACAAGTACTAGTAAAAGCAGAGCTTGGTGTTCAGCTAGGTCTTTTCCATATGCACCCTGGCTCAGCGGACAGAGCTACAAGCTGTGGATGGCTGATAGTTCCAAACAGGGTACAAAGGGCCAGTCACAAACAGCACTTGCCAATGGCCTATACCAGTGACTCTCCAAAGAGGCTAAAAATAGATAAACTCATTAGCCAACCTCAGTCAACAACAGAGCAGGACCTAGTAAGCTTCACAAGCAGTATATCCACAGAGAGATTTTGGCAGTCTCCAAACCCTGTTAAGCCAAATTGTGCTTTATGTGATAATGATATGCACAGCAGCCTGTACGCTGTGTTAAGAGTTGAGCCTCACTGTCAGCCAGTCTCAGAGCCAAACCATGTGTGGATGAGCCAATAGCAATCAAGATTCATTTACAACAGGAGGGCCCACAGAATGTTCCCATAACACATTATTAGAGCACCCAGATCTGGTGATCAGGGAGACTTCCACTGGGCCCCACAAGCCACCTACTACATAAGGCCATACTACCGAGACTAGACATCATAGCAGATCCACCTAATACAGAGAAACAAACCCAAACAGGCAGCTAAAAAAGGGAGACAAAGAAACAAACCCCAAATGAAAGAACAAGAGAAATCTCTAGAAGAAAAGCTAAATGAAGTGGAGATAAGCAATTTATCAGATACATAGTTCAGAGTAATGATTATAAGGATCTTCCACAGCATGAAAACAGATATAGAAAATATAAAAAGCAACCTGTCGGAAATGAAAATGACATAATAGAAATAAAAAATACATTGAAAGGAAAAACAGCACATTAGAGAAAGCTGAGGATAGGATCAGCTTTCCTGAGGATTAGAGAACAGGGTAGAAAAATATCAATCAGAACAAAAACCAAGAAGAAAAAAAATTAAAAAACAGGAAGACAGTTTAAGGGAACAATTGGACAATATGAAACAGAATAATAACTGCATCATAAGAGTGCCAGAAGAAGAAGAAAGTGAGCAATGGATAGATAACCTGTTTGAAGAAATAATAGCAGAAAACTTTTCTAACTTTGCGAAAGAAAAAGGCCCACAAGTTCAGAAAGCACAGAAAGTCCCAAGCAAGAGGAGCCTAAAAAGGCTAATGCCAAGACACATTATAATTAAAGTGTCAAAAATTAGAGACAAAAAAAAGAATCTTAAAGGCCACAAGAGAAAAGTAACAGGTTACCTACAAAGGAGCTCCCATAAGACTGTCAGCTAATTTCCCAACAGAAACACTACAGGTCAGAAGAGAATGGCATAAAGTATTCAAGGTAATTAAAAATAAGGATATGAATCCAAGACTACTCTATTCAGCAAGGCTATCATTCAAAATAGAAGGTGAAATAAAGGTCTTTTTTTTTTTTTTATCCTCATCCGAGGACATTTTTCGATATTTTGTTCAGATAGAGTGAGAGGGAGAGAGAGAGAGAGAAACATCGACGTGAAGGCGACACATCGAGTGGTTGCCACCCACACGACCCAACCAGGGCTGGGGACAAACTGCAACCAAGGTACATGCCCTTAGCGGGAACCGAACCCGGGTCTCTCCGGACCGCAGTCCGACGCTCTAACTGCTGAGCCAAACCGGCCAGGGCGAAATAAAGGTCTTTACAGACAAAAAAGGTTAAAGAAGTTTGGTACCATCAAACCAGCACTGCAAGAAATGTTAAAGGGATTGCTATGATAATAAAAAGAAATAGAGAGACAGAAACACAGGCATAAAGCATAAAATGGCAATGAATAAATACTTATCAAAATAACCTTAAATGTAAATGGATTAAATATTTAAATAAAAAATATAGTGTAGCTAAATGGGTAAGAAAACATGACTGATATATATGCTGTCTACTAGAGATCCACCTCAGAACAAAAGACACACACAGGATAAAAGTGAAAGGAAGAAAAACATTTTTCATTCAAATGAAACTTAAAAAATAAAAGCTAGGGTAGCAATATTCATATCTGAGAAAATAGACTTCAAAATGAAGGCCATAACAACAAAGGTCACTACATAATACTAAAGTAATTGACCCCAAAAGAGGATATAACGTTGGCAAACATATATGTACCCAATATAGGAGCACCAACATATATTTAAAAACATCTGGAAACTTTAAGGGAGAGATTGACAGTAATACAATGCAATAATAGTAGGAACATTTAATACCCAACTAACACCACTGGATAGATCTTATAGAAGAGGGGTGGGGAATATTTTTTCTGCCAAGGGCCATTTGAGTATTTATAACATAATTCAAAAGTCATACAAAATTATCAACTTAAAAACTAGCCTGCTATATTTGGTCAAACATTTAATCAATTAAATGTGATGGCTGGAACTGCTTGTCTTTGGTGAGGTGTGTGATGTTAGATGATATTGAAATCATAGACCTTATACAACCCACAGGTCAGACATTCCCCATCCCTGTTGTAGACAAAAAAGAAAACAACAAGAAAACATCAACCCTACATGACACACTAAATCAGATGTATTTAATTGATATTTACAGAACATTTCACCTCAAAGCTGCAGAATACACATTCTGCTCAAGTTCACATGTGACATATGTGACACTCTGAAATATAGACCATATGTTAAGATGCAAACTAACTTTCTACAAATTCAAAGAGATTGAAACTATATCATGCATCTCCTCTGATCACAGTGACATGAAACTAGAAATCAATTACAATAAAAACATTCAAAAACATTCAAACATATGGAAGCTAAATAGCATGTTATTAAACAATGAATGAGTTACCAATGAGATCAAGGAAAACATTTTAAAATTCCAGGAAATCAATAAAAACAAACACACAACAACACAAAATCTATTGGGCACAGTAAGAGTAGTCTTGTGAGGTAAGTTCATAGCCCTAAAGACCTACCTCAAGTAAAAAGAAACATTTCTAATAAACTATCTAACCCCACAATTTAAAGAATTAGAGAAAGAACAATAAAAGCCTAGGGTAAATAAAAGGGAGGAAATAAATAAGATTAGAATAGAAATAAATGACTTATAGAGTAACAACAACAACAAAGCAATAAAAAAGATCAATGAAACCAAGAGCTGCTTCTTTGAAAAGATAAATAAGATTGATCAACCTTTAGTCAGACTCAGTAAGAAACCAAGAGAAAGGACCCCAAAAAATAAAATAAGATCTGAAATGAAAGAGATGAAGTAACAACTGGCATGGCAGAAATACAAAGTATTGTAAGAAAATACTATAAATAATTATATGCCAACAAATTGGATAACCTAGGCAAAATGGACAAGTTCGTAGAGTCATACAGTCTTCCAGAACTCAATAGGAAAGAGTTAGAAAATCTGAACAGGCCAATAACAAACAAAGTTGTTGAAGTAATTAATAAAGTCACAGCATACAAAAGTTGTGGTCTGGATGGCTTCACAGGGGAGTTTTACAAAAAAATTCAAAGAAGAACTAACACTTATCTTCAAACTATTCCAAATTAACAATAAGGAAAAAGATTTCCAAGCTCTTTTCATGAGGCCAACATTATCCTAATTCTAAAACAATATAAAGAAACTAAAAAAAAAAAAAAAGAAAGAAAATTACAGTCCAATATTCCTGATGAACAAAGATGTCAAAATCTTCAACGAAATATTAACAAATAGGATCTTGTAATATATTAAAAATATTATTCACCATGACCAAGTGACATTTATCCCAGGGACGCAAAGCTAGTACAATATTTTCAAATGAATGTGTGACACACCACATTAACAAAATTAAAAATAAAAAAATATATAATTATATAAAATAATGCAGAAAAAGCATTTGATAAAATCCACCATCCTTTAAGAAAAAAACAAAAAAAAAAACCTCTCAGCAAAGTGGAAATAGAAAAATCATACCTCCACATAATAAAGGCCATATATGACGAACCTACAGCCAATTTCATCCTCAATAGGCAAAACTAAAACCTTTTCCCTGAAGAACAAGAAAAAGACAGAGTTGTTTGTTTTTAACACTCTTATTCAACATAGTACTGGAAGTTTTAGCCACAGTGACTAGACAAAAAAATAAATAAATAAATACGAAGCTTTCAAATTGGAAAGGAGAAAATTAAACTTTCATTATTCACAGATGACATTATATTGTACATAGAAAACCCTAATGACTCTATCACAAAATACTAGATTTAAAATAGCAGGATACAAAATTAACATCCATAAATCAATGGCATTTTCATATACCAATAATGAACTCTCAGAAAGAGAAACTGAAAAAAAAAAAATTATTATTTCAACAAAAAAATTAAGATACTTAGGAATAAACTTAACCAAGGAGGTAAAAGACCTGTTCTAGAAAACTACAGAATATTTTTTTAAGAAAAGGAATAGAGGGAGATATAAACAAGTGGAAGCATATAGTATGTTCACAGATTGGAAGACACAGCATCACTAAAGTATCCATACTACCCAAAGTAATCTATAGATTTGTCACAATTTCTATTCAAATAACAAGGACATATTTCACAGATCTAGAACAAATACTCCAAATGGAACCAAAAAAGACCCCAAATAGCCATAGCAATCTTGAGAAATAAGAACAAAGATGGGAGGATCACAAAACTGGATATCAAGTTATACTACAAAGCCACTGTAATCAAAACAGCCTTGTACTGGCACAAGAAAAGGCATATAGATCAATGGAACAGTATAGAAAAGCCAGAAATGGACTCAAGCCGTTATGCTCAATTAATACTTGACAAATGAGGCAAGAGCATACAACGAAGTAAAGACAATCTCAATAAATTGTATTGTGAAAATCGCACAGTACATGCAAAAAAATGAAATTAGACCATTGACTTATACCATACAGAAGAATAAACTCAAAATTGATAAAAAAAAACTTAAATGTAAGTTGTAAAACCATAAATTTCTAGAAGAAACTATAGGCAGCAAAATCTCAGATATCTCACGTAGCAGAATTTTCACCAATACTTCTCCTAGAGCAAAAGAAGCAAAGAAAAAAAAAATACCACTACATCAAATTTTAAGCTTCTGGACTCCAAAATGGCGGCAAAGTGAATGGAAGCTACACAGACTATCTCCCAGGATCAAACAGGAATTACAACAAAAATAAAGACAAATCATCAGGAAAAGGCAACAGAAAATCAGCTTGAAGGACCACATAACCAGGGACACTGACTCAATCCTGGTAGGCTTGTGGAGACGTGAGAGGGGGGCTGGGCACCCACGGTCCGCAGCGGTCTTAGCTGGGAGCAGCGGCCTTGGCTGTGAGCGGCGCCCTCGACTTAAACTCCCAAGCATCTCCACAGTGCAGAGCCAGGACAGAGGCTAAAATAGCAGCATCAACTTACCTTGGGCTCTGGCAAAGGGAGGACAGACTGGACTAGAACTGTGTAGGGTCAATCGGGATTTGGAGGGCACTCAGAGCTTTTGCTTCATTGCAGATATGCAGGACTGTGGTCATCTTACTCCTTCCTAGGGCACTGGGGAGAAATGGCAGCCCCTCCCTCAGAGATTCAACCCCACCCGGTGGCCATTGAAATGCTAATTGAGACCCATGCACAACCAGCATCTATCTCACCCTCAGGAAATCCTCTTAAGCTGAGCACCTGAGGGAGTTTTTCATTCAACTCAGAAGCAAAGGCTCTTCAGGTAATTGCTACTGATAACCTACAGGCAAAAAGCTAGAGGATAACTGTACCATTCCCTGGGTAGCAACTTTCACCAGGAAAGAAAGACTTGACAGTAGTGTTGAATGTGGGTCCTCCCTGGCTTATCCAAACCCAGGAGAGGGTGCCACAAACAGCAGAATAGCAACACCCACAGAGAAAATTTGGAATGCTCCAAAGCCCACTGTGATAGCCAAAATAGTGAAACACAGAAACAAAAGCCAAATGAAAAAAACAAGAGAACTCTACCGAAGTGGAGATAAATGAGGTGCAGTTAAGGAAGTTAACACAACTAGAATTCAGAGCCATGATTTTGGGGAAGCTCAACAGCATGTGTATGGACATGACCACCATGAGTAAAGACACAGAAATGTTGAAAATCAACCAATTGGAAATTAACAACCACCAAGAAGAAATGAAGAATGACATGTCATAAATAAAGAACACATTGGAAGGTCTAAACAGCAGAGTAGAGGAAGCTGAGGACTGGATCAGTGAATTAGAAGATAGGGTAGAAAAAATCAACCAATCAGAAAACCAAAAGGAAAAAACAATTAAAAAACAGGAAGAAAGTTTAAGAGAACTGTGGGACAACTGGAAAAGTAATAATATGGACATCTTAGGAGTCCCCAAAGAAGAAGAAAATGAGCAAGTGTTAGAGACTATATTTGAAGAAAGTGTGACAGAACATTTTTCTTCTTTCATGAAGGAAGAAGGCATTCCAGTTCATTAAGTACAGAGAGCCCCAAGTAAGAACAACCTAAACAGGTGCACACCAAGACACAGTAATCAAAATGCCAAAATTAAAGACAAAAAGAGAATCCTAAAAACAACAAGAAATAAGCAACAACTTAACTACAAAGGAAACCCCTTACGGCTCTCAGCTGACTTCTCAACAGAAACACTACAGGCCAGAAGGGAATGGCATGAGGCAATCAAGGTCATGAAAAACAAGGATCTGAATCCAAGACTACTCTGCCCAGCAAGACTATCATTCAAAATAGAAGATCAAATAAAGAGCTTTCCAGAAAAAAAAAAAAAAGGCTAAGGGAATATATTAGTACCAAAGCAGCACTGCAAGAAATGTTAAAAAGACTGCTGTAATTAGCGGGAGAAATAGGAAGAAAAATATGAACACACTAAACAAAAATGTCAATAAATAAATACATATTAATAATCATCTTAAATGTAAATGGATTGAATGCTCTGATAAAAAGATACAGAGTAGCTGATTGGATAAGAAAGCATGACTCATCTATATGTTGTTTACCAGAGACCCACCTCCCAACAAAAAACTCACATAGGTTGAAAGTGAAGGGATGAAAAATAATCTTCCAAGAAAACAAAAAGAAAAAAAAAGCTGGGGTAGCAATACTCATATCTGATAAAATAGATTTCAAAATGAAGATCATAACTAGAGACAAAGAAGGCCACTACATAATATTGAAAATATCTGTCCAACAGGAAGATCTAACCTTGATAAACATATATGCACGGAATGTAGGAGCACCAAAATATATTAAAAATCTTCTGGAAGACTTCAAAGGAGAAATCGATAGCAATAGAATCATAGCAGGGGAATTTAACACCCCGCTGACATCACTGGATAGATTCTCTAGACAAAAATTAGCAAGGAAACAGAGACTCTAAATGAAGCACTAGACCAAATGGATTTAAGATATTTACAGAGAATTACAACCCAAAACTACAGAAGTCACATTCCTCTCAAGTGCACATGGGACATTCTCAAAGATAGACCACATGTTAGGAGACAAACTAAGTCTCTACAAGTTCAAGAAGATTGAAATCATATCAGGCATCTTCTCAGATTACAATGGAATGAAACTAGAAATCAATTGAAACAAGAACATAAAAAGACATTTGAACACATAGAAGCTAAATAGCATGTTATTAAACAACCGATGGGTCAATGAGGAGATCAAGGAAGACATTAAAAACTTCCTGGAATCCAATGAAAATGAACACACAATAACAAAAAACCTATGGGATATTGCAAAAGCAGTTCTGAGAAGGAAGTTCATAACACTGCATGCCTACATTAAGAAACAAGAAAAATCTCTAATAGACTACCTAATCTCACAACTTAAAGAACTAGAAAGCAAACAAAAAGAAAACCCTAGAGCAAGTAGAAGGAAGGAAATAGTAAAGATCAGAGCAGAAATAAATTAAATGGAGTAAAAAAAAAAAAAAAACAATTCATAAAATCGATGAAAGAGTTGGTTTTTCAAAAAAATAAACAAGAGATTGATGCACCCTTAGCCAGACTCACCAAGAAACAAAAAGAGAGAATCCAAATACACAAAATCAGAAATGAAAGAGAATAAGTATCAACTGATACCACAGAAATACAGAAGATTGCCAACAACTACTATCGAGAATTATATGTCAACAAATTCGACAATCTAACTGAAATGGACAAATTTCTAGAAACACACAGTCTCCCAAAACTGGACCAGGAAGAGATAGAAAACTTGAATAGACCAATAACAACAGAATAAATTGAAGATGTAATCAAGACTCTTCCAGCAAACATAAGGCCAGGCCCGGATGGCTTCATGGGGGAGTTTTACCAAACATTTTAAAAAGAACTAACACCCATTTTCCCCAAACTATTTCAAAAAATTCAAGAGGAAGGAAGACTTCCAAACTCGTTTTATGAGGCCATCTTAATTCTAATTCCAAAACCAGAAAAGATATTACAAAGTAAGAAAACTACAGGCCATTATCCCTGATGAACATAGACGCCAAACTCCTGAACAAAATACTGTCAAATTGGATCCAGCAACACATCAAACAAATTATTCACCATGACCAAGTGGGATTCATCCCAGGGATGCAAGGCTGGTACAATATTCGCAAATCAATAAATGTGATACACCACATAAACAATGAAGAACAAAAACCACATGGTCATATAAATAGATGCCAAAAAAGCTTTTGACAATATTCAGCATCCATTTCTGATAAAAACGCTCAGCAGTGTGGGAATAGAGGGATTATATCTCGACATAATAAAGGACATATATGAAAGACTTACAGCCAACATCGTACTCAATGGGCAGAAAATAAAGCATTTTCATTCAGAACAGGAACAATACAGGGATGCCCACTTTTACCACTCTTATTTAACATAGTACTGGAAGTCTTAGCCATAGCAATCAGACAGAAAGAAAACATAAAAGAGATCCAAATTGGAAAGGTTGAAGTGAAACTGTCATTATTCGCAGAAGACATGATACTATACGTATAAAACTACAAAGACTCCATCAAAAATTACTAGACTTAGTAAATTAATTTGGCAAAGTAGCAGGATACAAAATCAACGTCAAGAAATCGACGGCATTTTTATATACCAATGATGGACTCACAGACAGAGAAACTAAAAAAAAAAAATCCCATTTACCATCGCAGCAAAAAAAATAAGATACCTAGGAATAAACTTACCCTAAAAAATAAAGGACTTATTTGCAGAAAACTACAGGTCATTGAAAAAAGAAATAGGGGAAGTTATAAAAAAGTAGAAGCACATACCTTGTTCATGGATTGGAAGAATTAACATCATTAAAATGTCCATACTACCCAAAGCAATCTATAGATTCAATGCAATCTCCATCAAAATACCAACAACATACTTCACAGAATTAGAACAAGTACTTCAAAAGTTCATATGGAACCTAAAAAGACCTCGAATAGCCACAGCAATCTTGAAAAAGAAGAACAACGTTGGAGGGATCACATTACCAGATTTCAGGTCATACTACAGAGCCACTGTAATCAAAAAAGCCTGGTACTGGCAAAAGAACAAGCATATAGACCAGTGGAACATAACAGAGAACCCAGAAATGGCCCCAAGGCAATATGCTCAATTAATATTTGACAAAGGTGGCAAGAGCATACAGTGGAGTAAAGATGGCCTCTTTAATACATGGTCTTGGGAAAATTGGACAGCTACATGCAAAAAAATGAAACTAGACCATCAACTTACACCCTACACAAAAATGAACTCAAAATGGATAAAAGACTTAAATGTGACTCATGAATCCATAAACATCCTAGAAGAAACTGTAGGCATCAAGATTTCAGACATCATACACAGCAGAATTTTCACTGACACATCACCTAAGGCAATAGAAACAAAGGGGAAAATGAACACATGGGACTACATCAAACTCAAAAGGTTTTGCACAGCAAAAGAAACAACCACCAAAATGGAAAGGCAGCTCATTGTATGGGAGAGCATAATTGTCAATGATATATCAGATAAGGGGTTAATTTCCAATATATATGGAGTGCGCATACAACTCAACAAAAGGAAGACAAAGAACGCAATTAAAAAATGGGCAGAGGAACTAAATAGACACCTCTCCAAACAGGACATACTAATGGCTAAGAGACCTATGAAGAAATGCTCAACATCACTAATCATCAGAGAGATGCAAATTAAAACAACAATGAGGTATCACCTCACACCTGTCAGAATGGCCGCCATCAACAAATCATCAAACAACAATGGTTGGCAAGGGTGTGAAGAAACGGGTACTCTAGTGCTCTGCTGGTTGGAATGCAGACTGGTGCAGCCACTATGGAAAACACTATGATGTTACCTCAAAAAATTCAAAATTGAACTTCCATTTGACCCAGTGATCCCACTACTAGGAATACACCCTTAGAAGCCTGAAACACCAATCAGAAAGAATATATGTTCCCCCATGTTTCTAGGAGCTCTATTTACAATAGCTAAGATCTGAAAACTGCCCAAATGTCCATCAGTAGATAAATGGATAAAAAAGTGGTGGTACATATACACAATGGAGTACTATGCAGCAGTAAGAAAGAAAGATCTCTTATCCTTTGAGACGACATGGAGGAACCTGGAAAGTATTATCCTAAGCGAAATAAGCCAAACAGAGAAAGGCAAGTATCATATGATCTCACTTATTTGTGGAATAGAATGAACATAACAGTCTGAGGAATGGGGTAGCCCCAGAGATTTGGAAGTGTGGTATAGACTGACTATACCCAGAAGAGGGTGTAGGGGGGAGGTAATCCACAGAACTTATATGCATGTATGCATGAACAAAGGACATGGACAACAAAGCTGGGAGAGGGTGGGGAGGGAGGGGGAATCAATGGGGGAAAAAAGGAGAAACATCTGTAACAAAAATAAATTAGTTTAAATATAAAAAAAATTAAGCTTCTGCACAGCAAAATAAACCATCCTCCAAATGCAAAGGGAACCCATGATGTGGGTAAACATATTTGAAAATTATAATTCAGATAAGGAGTTAATTGCCAAAGTATGTAATGTACTCATACACCTCAACAAAGGGATGGAAAACAACCCATTTAACAAATGGGCAGAGTATCTGAATAGATACTTCTCCAAAGAGGACATGCAAATGGCCAAAAGACATATGAAAAAATGCTCAACATCTCTAATCATCAGAGATCTTCAAATTAAAACAACTATGATGATATCACCTCACACCTGCCAGAGTGGTGACCATCAAAAAATGACAATTGCTCGTGAGAATTTGGAGAAAAGGGAACCCTAGTACACTGCTGGTGGAAATGCAGACTGGTGCAGCCACTATGGAAAACAATATAGAGTTTCCTCCAAAAATTAAAAGTGGAATTGTCATTTGATCCACTAATCCCACTGCTAGGAATATATCCTAAGAATCCTGAAACACCCATCAGAAAGAATATATGCAACCCTATGTTCATAGCAGAACTATTTACAATAGCTAAGATTTGGAAACAGCCCAAGTGTTGGTCCATCAGTAGATGAGTGGACAAAAAGAAGCTGCGGTACATTTACACAATGGATCACTATACAGCTGTAAAAATGGATCTCTTACCAGGACCTG